>NW_027632797.1:0-45381 GCF_902686455.1 Sciurus vulgaris | reverse complement strand
AGTACAGGCATTATGATTGTAAATAGGGTAGAAATGGAAATATTTATTGGAAAGCTAATAATTATAGGAATAAATAATTATAGGAAGCAAGCAAGCAAGTCATGGAAATACAAGGCAGAAAAGCCTTCAAGGAAGAGGTAAGATGAGTACACAAGTTTCTGATAGAACATTGCCAATGTTCAGAAAACAGAAGTCCTTGGTGGCTAAAGGAAGCTGAACCTTTATGTGGTACACAAGATCAATATTTTGTAAATTATCATGGGCTTTTTGTTGTGCTTTTAATCTGAGTCATATAAACAACAATTGGGATAACTTTTATTAGAGGTACCAAATAATTTGTGTTTTGTTTTAGTAGATTTCTACTATAAATACTCTACTGTAAATAAAATCCATGGGTTCTATACAAAAGATAAAAGAATTCTGTTTATTGCAGTTGTTTAGGTGGGAGATTGTGACAAGGTCAGAACAATGAGAAGTGTTTAAACATGTTTTGAAGTCATATTTTGCTGATGATTATATACATATATCATGTCAAAGACAGAAGATACTGAAAGATTCTCTTAAGGAGGATGTTGGCACCTTCAATTGGTAGATAAGTGTTGCTATGAACTTCAGTGGCAGAGACATTAGAGAAGCAGGTTTGGAGGCAAAATTGTCAGGAAACCCAGTTTTAGTCATTATATATTTCAAAAATTCAAATGGATATTTAAGAGGGTTTCCATTTAGACTTCAAATAGTAGGTTCATATAGAAAAAAATAAATTTGGAAGCAATTTTTATATGAATTTAGTTTAAGGTCATACAGACTGAAGGTGCACAAAAGGAAGGCCAGGCAGCAAAGATAAGCGGCCCATTGACTTTGTAGACCTGCATTAGCAGAGGGCACCAGATTGAATAAGAGTAGGGTACATACAGAGACATCATAGGCCAATGATCTTCATAGCATTGACTTATTATTCTCTTAACCCTGTTTATCTCTTTTGAAATACTGCATAGATACTTTCAGAATCATCATTTAGCTCAAATAAAAAAAAAACCTAGAATAGAGGTGACTTGTGATTTCTCTTACTACATCTTTCTATTATGTTTGTGTCCAAACTCAACTCCATCAATCATTCATCCCATGGACTATTCTTAATTTCTATTGAAATATCATTTAGCAGTCCTTGTTCTTTCTTTCTATTCTCCCTGATATGTAATTTAGAATTTACCTCTTTCCATAAAGAGTCTTAAATCTTTCATTTCCAGTACATTCATCTCTACCAAAAAAAAAAAAATCCTAATTATCCCCAATGGTTTTATAATAATAACTTGCTGATTCATCCTTATCTTCATGACTGGTGATCACTTCAAAATGACTTTTCTTCCCTTCTTTATCTTCCCTTGACCACTGTTCCATTGTTTTCTCATTGTTGACTGTCATGGAATATTAAAATACTCATGATTTTCTGTGAAATATTCTTTCATTTTCAGATCCCTTCTACTGCTCCCACTTTAATGAAGATTCTTTTACCTCAGTTTCTATTTTCCATATGACAAACTTCACATCTGTGCTTGGCAGTCACTGGTAGTAACAGCTGAAGAAGCTGCAGCCTAGAGTGTGCTGTCATGCACCACATTGTTTTATTCTTCTCCACTCATTCTTCCAACTCTCAAATCCCTCAATACATAGGACTCCCATCAGTAGCAGCATTTTAAACACACAGTTCCTTACCGGCTAGATCACTGACTAAATCACAATGGTACAACTTGACTTCCCCAGAAATTATTTTAATTTATATTTAAATCATTTTGAGTATTTCAAAAGATGCATAAATATCCTAGGAAATTGGAAATGAAAATGTTTATTCTAGATCTTACTCATAGATTTTATATTTCCACGTTTTTAGCTTATGCTTTGATTTCATCTACTTTCGCATTTCCTTATACATTAGAAATATTATCAAAAATATTTCCTGAATATTTTCCAGGAAGCAGAGCATACCATACTCTAGAATACTTAGGGTACTACTTATTAAAGTGGCTTGAGTAATAAAGAAACTTAAAATGTTATTTCTATTGCTTTTTTCACATAGGGTTACTTTGCATTTATTTAACTAAATATTGAATTAACAATGGAAGCATCCACATGACATATTCAAGGTGGTGTTTTGGGGAAACTAGCTTTATAAAATAGTCTAGATAATGTGGCTACATGACATGGTCAAATGACAGGAGACTTACTCTTTTTGGCAAATGAAATATTTCATCATGTTAGCAATATAAAAACTCTGAAGACTTCTGCTCACAGAAATCTAACATTGTTTAGTTCATGTTCTGAGCCTGTTTAATTACAGAAATCCTTCCTTAAAAATTTATACTTACTGGCTTTCTCAAAATAGTAAAACCACCTTCACCAATGCTAGTTAAGGTTGTAAATAAATTAAGGTTTGCTTATGTGAATTTTGTTAATTCTAAATTGTGTTCTATCATGTTTAGCATGTTCAATATATTCAATTTGGTTTAGTTATTAACATCTTTAAACCTAATCCCTTCCAGGCAAAAATATTGTACAGAATATATGAAATAATAAATCAAATAAATGACTAAAATCCTCAGACTTGATTTTTCAATATCCTGTTATATATTGTATTTTTAAGAATAACAGGACAGATGCTACTAATTGGTCCATTATTTTCACAAATACGCATAAATATATGTTGTATTATATTCATTATGACACAGTGAAATATTTAATTTTAAATTCATACATTAAAATATCACTACTTTTTACAATGAATGAATATACAAAAGATTCTTAATATTTCAATTACCAATTTCATCAGTAAATAAATTTTTAAAAATTATATTTATATTATATATATAATATAAATTATGTACATATACATACACACACACACACACACACATACATATATTTTGTGGTGATACTGGTGATTGAAACCAGGGATGCTTAATCACTGAGCCATATCTCCAGAATTCTTTAATTTTGAGATAGTGTCTTGCTACATTACTTAGGATCTTACTAAGTTGCTGAGGGTAGCTTGAAACGTTTGATCCTCCTGCCTCAGCCTCCTGAGCCATTTGAATTACAGGTATGTGCCACAGAAATAATATATTTTAAAAATTAAAATTTCTGCCTGTATGCATTAATATGATCCATTTAGACTTTTGAAAAATTTACAAATGAGTTTGTGTAACTAGATTCTCACATAGTTTCAGATACAAGAATAGATGTACACTCTCCTTCAGGAGTAAAATCAAAAGAATGGGTATTAAGGAAGAGTGTGAATTATTTAAGTGAGAAAAGAATAGAGGGACATTTTAGATACAGGAATTTGCATGTGTAATTTCATTGGAGCATGAAACAGAATTATGAGTTCAGGGAACTAAATTTAATTTCATATTGCTGGTATAAGGGATTGTCCTCATATCCACCATTTTGGAGCTTAAATGGACCATTCCAGATGTGAAATTATGTGGGTATCTGGGCGAGGTTAAGAATCTCACTCTATTATAGGTTTTGGAGAACAATTAATGAATTTGTATGGAATTCCTATTGATCAATTTACATTTTATGTGATTCGGGGTGTAGGAAGGTAATTAGAGGTGAATACTACAATAGTTTAAATTAAAGCTGTGTATACAGTGATGAGAGGGAGAGGATAAAGTATGAGTACATAAAGTTGAGGAGTCATAGCTTGGTTGTTGCTTGGATTTAAATAATCATAAAATAAATTTATGTAAGATTCTCAGGATTCCAATTTACTCAGGTTTTTCGTGAATTTTACCTAAATAGAAAGCCTTTTGGAAGCACAGGAGGGAACAGACCCAAGGAGAAAAGTCATCATCCAAGAAAATTGTCAATAATTAGTAGAGAGCTCCACACTGGTGCTACTGCTTAATTGAAGTGAGTTCTAGAAAACCATAGAAAATCAATGCCAGTGATTCAAGTTGAATGGAATCTAGTGTAATAATTCACAAGGGGAAAATTAGCAAGTTATTGGAAGAAGGTCAAGAACACAAATGTATAAATTAGCATTTCAGGATCAGTTAACTTAGGTAGGAACCAAGAGAAAGAGCAGAATATGGCATAAGAAAGGAATCAATCTAGAAGTGATTCGACACACATGAATTCATTTGTGGCTAAGTAAAAATGCATGATAACATATAAAGAAGTTAATTCATCCACATCTCAGAGAAAAATAAATTAGATCTCTGAGACCTATTAGCATTGGTTCATGTTTCTGTTTATAAAAGAAAACTCTCCTCTATTTTATGCTGCAGTGTTATGAAAACAGCAAGATAAGTTTCTTTTTATAAAAGAAGTTAACAAGTAATTCTAGACAAATGCAAATTTTTTGCCATGGCATAATTAAGACATATACAAAACCAGCATATTCATTCTTGGCAATGAGTGGTGGATACTGTTTAAACTGTTGAAGTCTATCTCACTGGAGCTACTACATATCACTTCAAGGCTCTCAAAGTGACATCCATCACTGTGCTCTATAAAATAAAAGGTGGATCACTTTTCTGTGGTAATAACTGTATAATATCTCTTCAAAGCCTTAAGCCAGAGTTGAGCTATGGCAATTCCTACCCCCTCTTGTCAGTCTTGAACTCTATAAATCAGACCTAGATCATTCTAGAGAAGACTGTTATAATTTACTCTACCTTCAAAATTGTGGTGTGGAAAGAAACCAAATCTCTCTCTCTCTCTCTCTCTCTCTCTCTCTCTCTCATATAGCGGTGATTTGTACATGGTAACTTCTGTTTTCCTTTGATGTATGACATTTTATTTTCTTGTGTTGAAACTGAAGCGATGATTGGTTGGCAAGGATACAACCATTTCTCCCCTGATTCTCCCCCCTACCATTTTACAACCTAGATTGTTACTGACTATAAACAATATTTGAGATAACTCACTACCTTTCTAGATTGTTAGCCTGAGAACTTCCACTACTTAAGAATAGCTTCCCCACCATTTACACCCTCTCCCTCTCTCCCTCCTCCTCATTATTCCCCTCCCCATCTCCATGACACTCTGCTCTTCTTCATAAAATCTCTTACGTGAATTCCTGCATCCAGAGTGGTTTTCTGGATGCTTTCAGAAACTAGTTTTCTACAGCACTTAGTTTTCTTTTATATATATTTTATTATTATTTAATAAAATTTGATGCAAAAACACCCAAACATCCACAATTTAGAGATTTATTTTTCTCCAAATTATCAAAGCAATTAAATATAATTTTATTACATTGTTGTCAATTACATTAATATAACTACTAGTTTGATTATGTTCTGTTTCTTGAGCATGACTACAGAATAATATAGCATACACAATGATTGACCTCATAATAAATGTTGATAATTAAGCAGGGTATATAAATTAAGTCATAAAGCTAATTCCAAAATTCTGTACCAACATGTAAACTATGATGCCAGATTTTAAAACCATGTCTAAAGTAAATAACCTGCTGTTTTCAAAACTTAATTCACTGTAACTCATTTGTAATTTCTATCCCATGCAAATGCAACATACAAATACTTACATGGAAGAATTAAGTAATGGTCCTGATTAAAGAATTAAACTGTTTTGAACATCAAGAAACCATCAAAGTCAAATGAACAAATCAGTTTCTTCAAATAGCAAACTGATATGCTTCTTTACCTTACCAAAAAAAAAGAATAAACATTTTTGTTTGCACAAAATTACTTCTGAATATTTCTCCTATACTAAAAAATTCTGTTGTCATCAGGCAAAATGAAGTAGTAAGTTATTCCCATAGTAGATATTGCTGATGATTTTCTCACTAGAATTGACTTTCCCTAAACCCATTCTAATGTACCTCAATTTTAATGTGAGGTCTTTTAGGGTCCAGAAAAATTTGTCATAGACTGGAACTTGTGTAGTCAATTAGATCCCATTGAAAGTTTCAGTGTTGGGCATGATGTCTAATTGAAAAGATTGAACCTCAGAATCTTTGTAGTGAAAGCAAAAAGAAAAGCAGAGAAAACACTATACATTTCTGAACACTATGATGTGCATTAACCAAAACCAAACTTATCCACATATTTGGATGATGTGTTCTAACTCAGAAATCAGTAATTTTATGTTTTAGTTAGTAGAAGTAGTATATTATCCTTCTTATAGGCAAGGACATCTTGGATTCATCCAGGACCGGTCTGGCTGTTTTGTAGCTCCTCTGAACTAAAGGTGCAAGAATTGAGATCAGAGACTCCAAGAGATGTGGGCACATTAGAAACACAGAGAAAGTGGTTAGAGCCAGCATCAGTGGCACCCACCTGTAATTCAACCCATTGAAGAAGCGGAGGCAAGGGCATCACAAGTTCAAAGTCAGTCTCCATAACTTAGTGAGGCTGTAAGTAAATTAACTCTGTAATTTATGCTGGCTCAAAATAGAATATAAAAAGCACTGGGGGTGTGGCTCAGTGGATAAGTACAACTGGTTAAATCCCCAGGATTAGGAATAAATAGATAAATGATAGATAGATAGGTAGATAGATAGATAGACGGATAGAAAGATAGATAGATAAAGTGGCTTGAATCCAGAGGAAGGGAGGAAATTGATACAGAAAAGTTTTCAACACAGGCAGAAGGAGGCTTATTTCAAAAAAATGGAAGGTGTGTGCTTAGCTAATCCTCAGAATGTAAAAAAAATAAGAAAGCATTAATTTTTACTTCAAACACATAAATAAATTTATTTAGTGTTATCACTGATATTATAGGTGCGAATAATATATAACTCAGTGAAATAAAGACTATTATGGATGGTTAAATTGATAAGTTGCTCACACAAAAATATATATACACAATAACCTTTCATTATGTTATAAATTTTTAGGACAAAATTATTGGTTTAGCTCCAAATTGGACTTCAACAATAGACTGCATTATGTTTGTACTTTATGTAAATTCATGAGACTCCAATTTGAGAATATTCCCTATTTCATAATATCATAAATAATAACAACTGAATATTTATCCTCTGTCCTCACTCTCCCAAGGCTGGGATTGTAGGCAGGCATTACTGCTCCCAAGTTATTTAATTTTTTTAAATTTATTTACTCTTATTTTTTCTTCTTAGATATACATGACAGTAGAGTATATATTGACATATTATACATACATGGAATATAACTTATTCAAATCCCATGGTTGCACATGATGTGGATTTTCATTGGTGGTGCATTCATGTATAAACATAAGAAATTTCTATGTGATTTATTCTACTGTGTTTCCTTTTCCAGCTTCTTTAATTTTAACCACATGAAATATTTGTGTCATATGATAAGATAATGTATCTAGTTATACCCCTTAACCTATGATTTTTCTACTCTGTACTTTCTAAAATTATAGAAATGTAGTTATTTAAATTAAATTCAAGTTGAAATCAAAAATGCAATTCCTCAGTTGCACTATCCCGTAACTTTATTGCTGAGTAGATCAATTTGGTCAGTGAACACTGTATTCACACATATATAGAATGTTTCTTCCATCAATATACATATAATGTAGTGTTCTTGTCCACTTATTTGTGCTTGAAATAAATACAAGTAGCATTATTTCAAATTATCATCCATTGTTTTTATTCATTCCAAAACAAAAATGATGCTTAAGGTCCTAATAATTGCTTGAACTTGGAATTAACAAACAAGTTCCTTCCCTCTTGCAGCTTATGTTTACTGGATAAGAGAGAAATTAGTGAACACACACAAAATGTTTTACAGTAAGAAGTGTATTGCAAAACTAAATTAGATAAAGTGATAGATGTGTCTGAGAAAGGTGTATTAGGCCAGGCTGAATAATCTGAAAAAGTATCTTGGATAGGGGACTGAATAAAGGCCGGGTGCACTATCAATACCAATACCAATACTGTCAATGATTTGAGAGCATTCCATATGGATGGAATAATACAAATGTGCTGATAAAAAAAAAAAAAAAACACTCCTTAGCTGTGTGTGGTGGCACATGAATGCAATACCAGCAGCTTGGGAGGCTGAGTCAGGAATATTATACATTCAAGACGCTAAGCAAATAAGAGAGACCTTTTCTCAAAATTTTAAAAAGTTGGGATGGTTGGAATGTGTCTAAGTGTTTATGGATATGCTTCCTTGGATTTAATCCCTGTTACCAGAAAAATAAATATATAAATAAATACCACAGATACTCCTTAGTGTGGGTCAGGGGATAACCTCAGGGTAACTAGAAGCAAAGAGCAGTAACAGCAGTCAGAGTGTGTCTATGTCTTGCCTTTACCTCTTCATCAGGATTTTGAAGTATATATTAAGATGTGATAGAAAGCAATGGAGAAATTCAGGGATGGTGTGCTCAGCATAATACAATTTAATATTAAAGAGCATTTATTTCAGCATAGTGAATAGAATGGGGTGGGCATAGGCAGTAATGGAAAGAGGGAAGACAACTGCCAGGGCAGGAGTTTAGATGAGAGGTGGTGGTGACTTGGGTATGTATGGTAGCAACGGGAGAGAAAGTTTGAATTTCCTATGAAGAATGAATTTTTTTCTATATTCTGTCTCTGCATCTTCTCCAGTCATTGAACATGAAGCCACTGTTCAAAAGCTCACATTATGCTGCAATTATTTCTTTTGAGCTGTGATGTCCTCTATCCTGATTAACAAATCATACGAAACCTATACTAATTCTCAGAGGTGTTAAATTATTTGAAAATAATTCCAAAGCCTATCATCACTGTTTAACAATCATTAATAGGTTTGGGAAAAAAGAATGGTCTTCATGTTATTTCTTATAAAATTATTTCTCTAGTCTTCACATGCTTTATTTGATGACAATTTTTCTTTGTCCATTATTAAATTAGTGCTCCTTGATGTTCTTGCTCCACAAATACAATGTTAGCTTGGATGCATCAATAGATGTATATTTTACTGTTTAGCTCTCATCTAATTTTCTTTTCTCATATCACACCACATGTTGTTTGGTAAAAATGAATTGAATGAGAAATAATACAATAATAACTAAAGGAAAAATACTATGAGATATTTCATTAACAGGGCATTAGATTAAAGAAGCAGAGTCAGATGTTCTAAGAATGTTAAAATAATACTAGCATATTGCAAATCTATTACACTATAGAGGAGAGAGAGGAGCATAGAAGGGAAATATTCTAACTGAACTTCGCCTTTGATATGTTTTCTCTTCAAGAGGGTGAATGTGCTATAAATATCTATACAAATATTTTAGTATTATATGTAAATAAATTGAATAGATTAATTCACGACAGGAAGACTCTAAAACAATATTTTATCACCTTTTTTTACACTTGTGATGAAAGCCTCTTCCATGATATATATATATATATAATCCTTTAGAGTAGCTCTAAGGAAATTCCTTTCTATTTTCTACTAAACTACCACTCAACCCCTATGATTATGTTCTCATACAGCAGGTATTTTATGTATTAGTAAAATGGTTCCAGACAATAATAAATCCTACCAAAACTTTTAATAACTTCAAATTTACTACTTTATTGAGGAAAATATTTGAGATAATATTATGAAGTGATTAGGAAACAGAACAAGGTTGACACTCTAAAAATTTCCACTTTGAAAGTTCAATGTTCAACTGGAATGTTCTGTTTATGAAATAAAAACCATGGAGTTTAACAAGTAAGCAAGTACCTGGTAGAAAAGTATCAGATCATACAAAAGGTTTTCATCCATAAACTGCTCTTTCATATTACCAAAACTAAATAGTAACATTCCCTGAGTATAATTTTGGTGCTATTCTTAAATTGATAAGACACATAGATATTTTTACTATTTTCTATTTTATTACTGTTTTATATTGCTTTGTTTTCCATAGTATTTAATAATGTGGGATGTTGACTTCATTCAGTTGGTTAGATTCCATAAAAACTGCCTATGTATTTGTTATTTAAGAATAAACAGCATGTGTGAGTCAATCACTCATTTTTAAGTGTTTATGATCTTATAATTTTTCATTTTAATATTATGTATCAGACAAATATAAGCCCAACAAGCAATAAGTATTTACTGAATGCCTTTCTAATATTGTTTCTGTGTTTCTCAAACTACACTCACATTTGAAATAACTTCTTTTTTATCCCCATCCCCTCCCTTTATGTGCATTTCCTGACTATATTCTTGCAAAGACAATTTTCTATTTCAGACTGTCTTCAGAGAATGTGGGAAAGATAAGTGCACTACATCCTTGTACTTCTTCACTGTTTAAACACAAAACCAATGCCTATGTATCTATCACTTCTATTCCTCCTAGTCATATAAATGGGACATAAACTTTTTTATACAATGCCCATTATGTTATTACTCCAGTAATCCAGAACACAAACCAACACTTAATAGACTTCTCAAGGGATTCAACATCAATCCTCTTCTTTCATTCAGTAAAAATTTTATGTCCAAAATCTCCCTTTTGTCTCAAAATTAAATGAAGACACTTAAATTCTCTTTATTTGCAACACTGGTGTTCTCCATTGAATGCAAATAGATTGTCTCTTTGTCAAAGAAACTTATACATTAACTTTCTACTAGTTCTATTCATGTGGACTATGCTGTCATACACTGCTCCCAGGTCTGTGCTACTGATGTTTAATTTCCAACAAATATGAGCTTTCACTTTTAAATAATATTGAAATTACTTTCATGTAATTTAACCTCCTGTGAGTATTCTCTTCCATTACATCATTTCTGCACATGCTGGATGTCCTCCTTCCCTCACAAAACTTCTCAATGTTTTTACAAATATTGTCAGTATTATAAGTAAAACAATATTTGAGCCAAGAGACTCCAATGTGTGAGATGAACTAAGCATTTTACATATAATATCTTTGTTCATTCTTCTCCAGATTTTACATAATTACTCCTCTCTTTATATTTTATAAGAGGAAACTGAGGCTGAAAATTTTAATTGCTAAGGTTCACAGAGCTACAAATTGCTATATGTGTTCTAAGTTTTCTAGTGTAGTTCATCTAACATGTAATTTTTTTTTGTTTTAGTCAAGCATTTTACATGTACTTAATGTTAAATCTGTTTTTATACTCTACATATTCAAGGAAAGTTGCTCAAACAATTTGAAAGTGAAGAAACTTATGGTGTCATATCAGTATGTTAGTCATCAGAGAAAGATGTGAAAAATATTATTTGAACAATTAAGTATATCAGCAGAAATGAATAGTAAGCAGAATAAATGCAGGGATATTTCAAAATTCAAAACTACATTGATCAGAAATGTAACCAGACAGTTAAAAGAGCACAGAACAGCATCAGAAGAGCACCATCATGGGACGTGGATAATAATTGTCAACTGAACACAGCATGGAAAATGCAGTGGAAAAGGCTAAGACTTGGAATTAAAGAATCCTAAACATAGGTTACTTTTCTGAAGAAATCTATTTTATTTGCAAGACACTGAATCTATAAGAGAATGATAGGTAAATCATTGCAGTGCTTGGTAATGTGCCAGAAAATAATATGGTAAAAATCATACATGTATTGCTATTGAAAAGTACTCAATTCACGTGAATACATTCTCATATAAAATTCTAAAGACAGCATCAAAACACCATCATAGATGTCTTCAAATGAATTGTTGGATAGAAAACCAGAAACTGTTGACAAACTACACAAAAATGTAATATTTTCCCTACATGCTTGAATTTCTCAATTACTGAGTTACATAAGATTAATTCAACATATATACAAAAAATTAGAACTATTGATTTTATTTTATTTTTTTTGGTGGTGGGGAGATGGATTGATTTCTAAGAAGGCAGTGGGATTAACAAGTACAGGCAAATTATATTGGAAAATACTTGTTTAATTCAAGACAATAATTATTCTACATTATCTACTAAAATGTCTTATTGGGAAAATTAAAGAGAATATCTGCATATAATAAAGTAATGAAGGAGATTAGTCTGTGCAGCTACAAGTGAGGAACTAAGGAATAATTGAAGTATAAAATGATCATTTTTTTGTGACATAGAGTAAACAGATGAGCTAATTCTTGCACTGAATAACTTGAGAGTCATTAAAACCTTAATCAAAAAGAAAAGGAAAAAAGAAAGAAAAAAGTGAGAAAAAAATGATGAGGACATGTGCATAAGAACCAAAGAACCGTTGGGTAAAAAAACACAAACAGCTATGAACGGGTCAAAAATATACTTCAAAAATTCAGCTACATTGAAGAGTGCAAAATTGTAAAATAAATATATATCTTTAGTGAACTGAAAAATATAATGAAAATATTTAGAATGGGTTTAAGTTAATGAATTTAAAAAATTCTAAAAAAGACTCTAAATTTGCCAGATACTTCTGGCAAAAATCATATCATCATTTCTTTCCCTTTTTATTATACAACAAAGAGCACATCACATTTAAATATCCAAGAAAAAGTCTTTCAGTGGAATTTATTTAGGTGTAGATCTTGAGGATCAATTTTGATCAATTTTAGATCAGTTATCTATGCAAACTGGTTACTTTTCTCATTTTATTCCAGTTAAAAAATTAATCAAAGAGCTCTTGATCCCTACATCAGAAGGTTAATAAAGTTTTCACTCTCGTTAATCTTGTACATGCTAATATTCTGCACAGAGTCTATAAACAGAAATTCACTCAATAAGGGTGATTTTCTGGGAATCAAGGGGTAGCTATTTCTGTTTGATTTATAAACAAAATGTTTGTTAACGGTAATTGATATCAATTACTGTTAAATGTTTGTTAACAGTAATTTTCTGAAAACAGAAAATTTTACAAGCAAGAAATATGCCTATGGTGTGAGTGTTTCTTATAGGGGACTTTGAAGATAACATGAAAAAGGAAAATTTAGAGCAAAAATTTGTCTTGCAACCATATATTGCCATTAGTGAATGTGGGAAATAGCTGGGCCAAGCTAATTAGAAAAAGAACAATATAATATATTTAGCCAAGAATATAAATGATATTTTAATGTTCTTTTAGAAAATAACTTTCCAGTCCATTCTATCTATCATCCCTAAGGATGATGTTTTCTATACTTTCTTGACTTCAGAAGGCATTATATTTGAAATATTTACTTACTTGTAATCATGTTTCACAATACTGAGTTTTAAGATCACATGCAGCATTTCCTACAGAGTAGTTGTAATAATAGTAATAATAATAATAACAACTACATCTCTAAGTTGAAAGCAACCTACTTACTCCATTCTAACAATTACCTTGACTAATTCTATTAACAGTCTCATTTCCTCAGTAGGAAAAAAAAAATTTCAAAGAGGATTAATAACTAACTTTCACATGTGTTTCAATATACTTTTGCCCACTGAAACCCCAACTAAATTGTAAGTGCTGTAACAGGAGGGCCTTAGTCTTTCTAGAGAGAAAAGCTGTTTATTTGTTTGTTTTTTTATAATAGCTTTTGCGTTCCTATTTATGATTTCTGAGAAGAAATAAACCAAGGAAAGAATGCATAATAATTGAAAATATTTTAGAAAATTAATGATCTTATGAATCTCTCTTGTGCATATTTATTTTATCAATTATTTTTTATTTTTATGTGATAGAAGTAGAATGTGTAATACTTATGTTTCAAATTTACCTTTTCCTTGATATTTTCTATACATAATGTTATCTAAATTCATCACAAATTAGTTTTTTTTGAACCAGGAATTGAATCCAGGGTCAAATAAACACCAAGAAACATCCCCAGATCTTCTTTTATGTTTTATTTTGAAGCAGGTTCTTGCTGAGTTGCTTAGGGCCTTGCTGAATTGCTGAGTCTTGTTTTGAAGTTGTGATCCTCCTGCCTAACTCATCCAAGCCACTAGGTTTATAGATGTGCACACTATATCCCACTAATTTTTAAAGCTTGATATTTTGATGAATGAATAAAGAAAATGTATATATACACATGGAATAGTATTTGTTTATTAAAAAGCATTTGCAACAACATAGGTTGAAAACTTTTATTAAGTTTCAGACGCAGAATCCAAAATTCAAACTCAGCCTTAGTAACTTAGCAAGGCCCTAAGCAACTTAGTGAGATCCTGTTTTAAACTAAAAAATAAAGAGATGGGGATTTGGCTCAGTGGTTAACCACCACTATGTTCAATTCAAGGTATGAAAAAAAAAAAAAAAACTGGTTCTGTGAAAAAGCGGTTTTCCTCTTAGATATAGAGCATTAAAAAACATAAATAAAAATATACCAAAAGAGAAACTACTTGAAAAAACCATAAAGTTGCACAGCAGCCAAGCACTCAAAATAATATGAATGTCTATTAATTGGAGATTGAGTAAGAAG
This sequence comes from Sciurus vulgaris, assembly GCF_902686455.1. NCBI lineage: Eukaryota > Metazoa > Chordata > Mammalia > Rodentia > Sciuridae > Sciurus > Sciurus vulgaris. The sequence continues at coordinate 31,055 of NW_027632797.1, read as the reverse complement.
TCATTGTATGTCCATATGGTAGACTATTCTTCAGCAATATGAAGGAGTGAATTATTGATAGATACAAAAGCACGGATGAATTTCAAAAACTGAAATTTAATGAAAGAATTCAGCATGACCCCCTCCTTCTTGGTGCACCTTTCTTTAGAATTCAAACTATTCTCATGCCTCTACCCTTCTTGCCATCTTCTGCCTCACCTAGGCAAGTTTCCCCTCCCTAAAGACAATTCTGCCATCTCTATCACACGCTTATTCCTCTATCATTGAGGGGCTGGCTCAGACTCCCACCAAAACTTCTCTCTTATGGTCTGTGTGGACACCTTCATAATGAAATGTAGAGGTCATATTTTCTTTTCTTTTTTTTTTTTTCAATTTCTAAAAAAGTTTATTTGATCTGGAATTCAGACTTAAAGAAACATTAAGGTGAAAAGACATTTTTTTATAATGTTTTTTTTTTATTGTAAAAAAATGGGATACATATTGTTTCTCTGTTTGTACATGGCATACAGGCATACCATTTGTGTAATCATAAATTTACATAGAGTAATGTTGCTTGATTCATTCTGTTATTTTTTCCCTTCCCCCCACCCCTCCCACCCCTCTTTTCCCTCTATACAGTCCTTCCTTCCCCTATACTTGCCCCCCTCCCTAATCCTAACTCTAACCCTAACACTAACCCTTCCCTCCCCCCATTATGTGTCATCATCCACTTATTAGTGATATCATTCGCCCTTTTGCTTTTTGAGATTGGCTTATCTCGCTTAGCATGATATTCCACAATTTCATACATTTGCCTGCAAATGCCATAATTTTATCATTCTTTATGGCTGAGTAATATTCCATTGTATATATGTACCACAGTTTCTTTATCCATTCATCAATTGAAGGGCATCTAGGTTGGTTCCACAGTCTGGCTATTGTGAATTGAGCAGCTATGAACATTGATGTGGCTGTATCTCTGTAGTATGCTGATTTTAAGTCCTTTGGGTATAGGCCAAGGAGTAGGATAGCTGGGTCAAATGGTGGTCCCATTCCAAGTTTTCTAAGGAATCTCCACACTGCTTTCCAGAGTTGCTGCACTAATTTGCAGCTCCACGAGCAATGTATGAGTGTACCTTTCTCCCCACATCCTCGCCAACACCTGTTGTTGCTTGTATTCTTGATAATCGCCATTCTTATTGGGGTGAGATGGAATCTTAGGGTGGGTTCGATTTGCATTTCTCTTATTACTAGAGATGTTGAACATTTTTCCATATGTTTGTTGATTGTAGATCTTCTTCTGTGAAGTGTCTATTCATTTCCTTAGCCCATTTATCGACTGGATTATTTGTTTTCTTGGAGTAGAGTTTTTTGAGTTCTTTATAGATTCTGGAGATTAGTGCTCTATCTGAAGTATGATTGGCAAAGATATTCTCCCACTATGTAGGCCCTTTCTTTGCATTGCTGGTAATTTCCTTTGCTGAGAGAAAGCTTTTTAGTTTGAATCTATCCCAGTTGTTGATTCCTGCTTTTATTTCCTGTGCTATGCGAGTCTTGTTTAAGGAAGTCTACTCCTAAGCCAAAAAGTTGAAGGTTTGGGACTACTTTTTCTTCTAAAAGATGCAGGGTCTCTGGTCTGATTCCGAGGTCCTTGATCCAATTTGGGTTGAGTTTTGTGCAGGGTGAGAGATAGGGGTTTAATTTCATTCTGTTGCATATGGATTTCAAATTCTCCCACCACCATTTGTTGAAGAGGCTATCTTTTCTCCATTGCATATTGTTGGTACCTTTGTCTAGTATGAGAAAATTGTATTTATTTTGGTTTGTGTCCGTGTCCTCTATTCTGTACCATTGATCTACCTTTCTATTTTGGTACCAATACCATGCCGTTTTTGTTACTATTGCTTTGTAGTAGAGTTGAAGATCTGGTATTGCAATACCCCCTGTTTCACTCTTCCTGCTAAGGATTGCTTTAGCTATTCTGGGTTTCTTATACCTCCAGAAGAATTTCATAATTGCTTGCTCTATTTCTGTAAGGTGCGTCATTGGGATTTTAATTGGAATTGCATTGAATTTGTATAGCACTTTAGGTAGTATGGCCATTTTGACAATATTAATTCTTCCTATCCAAGAACATGGCAGATTGTTCCATCTTCTAAGGTGTTCTTTAATTTCTTTCTTTAGTGTTCTGTAGTTCTCGTTGTAGAGGTCTTTCACCTCTATTGTGAGATTGATTCCCAAGTATTTTTTTTTTTTTGAGGCTATTGTGAATGGGATAGTTTTCCTAATTTCTCTTTCTGAAGATTCATCACTTATGTATAAAAATGCATTGGATTTATGAGCATTGATCTTGTAACCTGCTACTTTACTGAATTCACTTATGAGTTCTAAGAGTTTTCTGGTGGAATTTCCAGGTTCCTCTAAATATATAATCATGTCATCAGCAAACAGGGATAGTTTGAATTCTTCTTTTCCAAATCGTATCCCTTTAATTTCTTTGGTTTGTCTAAATGCTCTGGCTAGAGTCTCAAGAACGATGTTGAATAGAAGTGGTGAAAGAGGACATCCCTGCCTTGTTCCAGTTTTTAGGGGGAATGCTTTCAGTTTTTCACCATTTAGAATGATATGAGCCATGGGGTTAGCATAAATGGCCATTAAAATGTTAAGGAATGTTCCCACTATCCCTATTTGTTCTAGTGTTTTGAGCATGAATGGATGCTGTATTTTATCAAATGCATTTTCTGCATCTATTGAAATAATCATGTGATTCTTGACTCTAAGACTATTGATATGGTGAATGACATTTATTGATTTCCTGATGTTGAACCAACCTTGCATCCCTGGGATGAAACCCACTTGATCATGGTGCACTATCTTTTTAATATGTTTTTGTATGCAATTTGCTAAAATTTTGTTGAGAATTTTTGCATCGATGTTCATTAAGGATATTGGTCTGAAATTTTCTTTTCTTGATGTGTCTCTGTTTGGTTTCGGTATCAGGGTGATATTGGCTTCATAGAATGAGTCGTTCTGAGTCCAAACAGCTCTCCTCACAGCTCCTCCTCTACAGCAACCGCCTGTAGCTCTGGTGCAGTCACTCCGAATCCAAGCGGCCACGCTCCTCCTCCTCATCCTCAGGGCAGGTTCCGGTGTTCTGAGTCCACACAGCTCTTCTCGCTGCTTCTCCCCTGGGCAGCCACCAGAGCCCCAGTAGTTGCTCCGATTCTGTGCTGAGTGGCCTCCTCTATGATGCTTCCAGTTGTCCGAGTGCACTGCTCCAGCGGTGGGAGGGGCGTATCACCGGCAGCTCCACTCCACAAAGTTCCCTGCGTTCCGGGACCACCGTTTCATCCAGGATGCCTCCCCAATGGGAGAGACTCACTTGAATGCTTTGAGTTGGTTCCAAGTCTCTCAATATCTCCTCTTTTGAATCCTGAGTCCTGGAGCAACATGAAATGCAGCCACCCTCTAGGCCGCCATCTTGAAATGCCAGGGAATGATTTCCGACATTTTGAATAATAAAACAACATTTCCTGATTCTCAGGAGCTAGACCTTGTCCACAGGGATCTTCAGCCCCTGTGCAGCAGAGCAACCTAGGACTCCAAAACAGGAGAGTGAGAGGTCATACTTTCTGTCCTTAACATTTTATTATTTTGCTATTAAAGAAAGCTTAAAGTTCTTTGTTTTGTTCTGCTCTATATTCAAATCCACATGTCTAATGATCCCTTCTGTGTGTGGATGTCCAACAGACACATAAAGTTTAATAGATTCAAATTTGAAATAGGGTCTTCTGCACACCATACTTTTATTTTATTCTCTCCACCTGTGATCTTTCTGTACAATAATGAAATGTCTTCTTCTAAGCTGGAAAATAGGATGCACCCTTAACAATGTCTTTTCTTAGTTATGGGTCCTATGTTATCCAAATATACATTGCTGTGGCAAATTACCTGAAGAATCAACTAAAAAGAGGGAAGATTTAATTTGGCTTATGATTTGACCCCAATGCTCTTGGAGTCTAAGAGGCAGAATATCAGGTGGGGAGTATGTAGTAATGCAAATCTGATCACTTCATAGTTGAAAGAAGTTGAGGGAGAGGGGGGAGATAGATATGGGGAGGGGGGTTGGGCTAAAACGATAGTCCTCAAGAATAGACTTTCAAGGAAATACTGCCTTCTGGCCCCATATCTTACAGTATCCAGTTCTCCCAAAATTTTATTCTGTTATGAATTTATCAATGGATTAATCCATTAGTGAGATTACAGCCCTCATAATCCAACCACTTCCTGAAAACCCTGCTTCTGAACATTGTTGTACCAGCGAGATTTGGGAGGTTTTTCAGGATATTGCAGATCCAAATCACACACGTCCTATCTCTTAAACAGCTGCTTCAGGTGCTGCTTCTGTGCTATCCATGCTGTCACTGTAATTTCTTAATTAAACTGCAGCAGTCACCTCCTAATAGCTCTTCTGGTTTCCACTCATGCATAGCCACAACCAAGTGCATTGTCTGAATGATGCTTCTAAAGACATTTTGTATGGGGTAATCCCCTGTATAAAAATCTTCATGGTACTATTTTTTTTTGTGTGTTAAAATTAAAACTCTGTTTTGCATGTGGCATTCTCTTCACCAGGAACACCTTTGTCCTGCTGTTGATTCCCTCTTATATATTCTCTAGGTCTCACTTTAGACATTAATTTCCTGGAACATTATTCCTGGTTCCTCCTTTGTTCCAGGAAGCATTATTGCTTGTTATATAATTACTGTAATTGTTTCTTTCTTGACTGGCCCCAGGGCTGGAAAAAAGATAAACACTTCATAAAAATTTAGAATGAAAGCAATTTCTTTCCACTAATGGTGATCAAACTTGAGTTGTTATGGACTCACCTGGGATACTTACTAAACCATAGCCTTCTGGCTCTATCCCTAGAGTTTCTGTTCAACAGTTTGGGGTTGTGCTGATGATAAGGCTGGAATTATTTATTGGCAGGAATCTGAGAGTGAAACCCTGAAACCTCTGGAGGGGGGAGTTCTCATCAGGAGAAGTCCACAGATCCAGGTGTAAATATCACACCCTGAAGGATGGGGAATGGGGACTTTGCACATGAAAATGCACAATATTCCTTTGTGGACACATTTATATTGTAACATGCCTTCTAATGGTATTGGGGGTTATTTTTCTCAGAGAACCTACTGAGAATTCATTAGGGAAATTTTTTACTGAGTAAGGTAACAAGTGACTTATTAGACTCATCACCATCTGATTTTTATGAAAACACTTTACTAGTTTACTATAAAATATATATTCACATTTGAAATTTTATAAGAACAGGAAAACATGATTCGATGCCCCTTGAGGTAGAGACAGAATAAACAAGGATAGGTAGAAGGGAAACCAGCAAAGAAATTGCAAATTTAAATCTGAGAAGCTGTTATGAGCATCCTCACCTTTCCTCCCCAAGACTATTCTCCTCCAGAAACAGTTTCAAAGAACTTGAATCTTAGAGTATTGTGAGTCAAATTAATGTTCATATTTGTTGCTAGTTTTCATAAGGTTTCCTTTATACTAAATAAAGTGAAGGGGAAATATCATTAGAGACTTAGAGACTCATCAGCATATTCTACACATTATATGTTGACTGGGTGACATCAACATAGAGACCCTGAGAGAAGCAGGCAACTGTAATGGACCCATGATCCATGATTAAGTGTTGAGCTCAACAGATAGATATACCCTCAATTCCTTGCCACATCCCATGTTCACTATCTACAAAATTTCTTTTAAAAATATGAGCCCATTACCCCTAAAGCGAGTCTCAGTCTCATGTACCTGCACCCCTTCTCCCATTGAGTGTATACCTGGCTCTTTTATTTACATTTCTAAATAATCTCCTTGTTTTCCTGAATAAATCTTTGTTTCTTCTGATATGCCCTAAAATTCCTCTCTGTTGTGTAAGTCAAGAACCTGCCAGGGCCAATTTGTGATTGCCATTTTCCTTCTGGGTGAACTTCTTAGATTCTATTCTGTGATATATGAAGGAAGCCCATTATGATTTTCCTTTTCATTTTTGAATGGCTTAATTTCTTTGTGCCTTTTTCAAGCATTTATTTCCCTTTTTATTTTTTGAGAGTTGCCTGTTCATCTTTGTTTATTTCTATAGGAGTTGTTCATCTATTTTTTTATTGAAGGAAAGTTACTTATACAAATATTAATATTTTTCCAGGTTTTTTCCTAGATTTTTATAAAGATGATTTTGTTTTTTAGCCCATTAAGTCCTAAGTATTCAATTCTGTGAACCTAATGGTCACATATTCTCTCAAAGTTACCACAAGTGGTATGTTTGTTGAACAATTTATGTTTTTATAGTTGTTCCACATCTGGAATGATGGAACAGAATGTATCAATTTAAAAATAGGTGGCTCTATTAATATTTTAGAAAGCTGCATGTTTTTTTCTTAAAAATAAATTTATACATCTACCATTTAGAAAAAAAAATTCTTTTTATCTCATGAGCCATAGGAGAAATTAAGACAGAGAGAATAAAAGGACACATGAGATTGATGTTTATCATGCTTATGAAAAATTTCTAACAGTCATGAAGGGGTTATTTAGTGACTATCAAATTTTAACTTACATAGGAATCACTGGGAGATGTTGTTAAAGTACAGACTGGATTCAGTAGGTCCACGTCAAGGCTGAGAATGTGCATTCAGTTCTACTTCCATGTGAGTTGGATGGTTCATTGACTAATGAATTGACTAATGAAATATCTGGGCTCTACATTGTAACATGTGGAAAAATATTAGGGTTCAGTGATCATTCTAATACCATGTTATCACTTATTTGCAAACCCTCTTCTCTCTAAGTTTATTATTCTCAACTTTTTATTCTTGAAAGTGGAAGACAACCACAGCTCATTTTTTAATGAAAAATGCCTCAGTGTTCATGGAGTAACAGCCCTCTCTCTCATGGTTCCTCAATCTAACTATTCTGAATAGAGCATCTATAAACATTGCTGTGGCTGTGCCACTGTAGTATGTTGATCTTAAATATTTTGGGTATAAACTGAGGAGAGGGATAGCTGGGTCAAAAGGTGGGCCCATTCCAAGTTTTCTGAGAAATCTCCATACTACTTTCCAGAGCAAATGCACCAATTTGCAACTCCACCAGCAATGTATGAGTGTGACTTTTCCCCCACATACACGCCAACACATACTGCTTGTGTTCTTGACAATAGTCATTCTAATTGGAGTGAGATAAAATCTTTGCATTTCTCTAATTAATAGAGATGATGAACACTGTTTCATATATTTGCTAATCACCTATATGTCTTCTTCTGTGAAGTGTCTGTCCAGTTCCTTAAACCAATTATGTATTGAGTATTTTGTGTTTTCGAAATAAAAAATTTAAGTTCTTCATAAATTTTGGAGATTAGTGCTCTATCTGAAGTTCCTGTGGAAAAGATTTTCTCCCATTCCATAGGATCTCTTTTCACATTCTTGTTTCCTGTGCTGATGAAGAGTTTTTTAGTTTGAATCCATCCCATTTATTGTTTCTTGCATTAATTTCTTGTTCTCTGGGAGTATTGTTAGGAAGTCTGTTCCTAAGCCAATATGATGGAGATTTGGGTCTAATTTTTCCTCTATTTGGTGCAGGGTCCTCAGAGCTGGTTCCTGTTGGGTCAGGAGTCCTGAAGACCAGAATATTCACTTTTTTAAAACACAGAATTGAATATATTGAATGAGTAAAATCATAATAAGTACAAATTTTTAAAAGCCAGAGAACGCCTTACATATCACCATAATCAATAAAATGTAGTTTGAGTAAGTGCCAGAAAGACACCATAATAATTTTTCTTAAAATGTGTGTGTGTGTGTGTGTGTGTGTGTATAATGTTCACTTTTTGAAGCAATATTCAGCAGGATAAAATTAAGATGAAAGATTAATTTTTGGGTAAAAATATTCCAGCCCTGGCTAGCTCCTCTTCCCAGTATTATAAAGGGATTTTTAAATATTTTCTTCCTTTTTTTATTTTTTGGATAATAGCTGTAGTATAAAAACTCCTCAGGATAGTAATCTGATGGTTCTTGTAAAAGGCAACATAGTCAGGTGGAAGAAATACCTTAGAGCAGAACACTGGAGATCTGGATTCTCATTTTGTTTTCAACATAGTTGGTTAGCATATCTTAAAATTTCCTGGCTTTGTTTTTTTGAATGAAGAAGGGAGACAATAATAGTTTACTTCCTCAGGATGATAGTGGAATAAAATTTTCCCAGAGGTGTCTCCAGACATTCTCTCTAGTGATAGTGATGTCATTGATCTCTTATAACATCATATATTAATGTGGTTTTCCAATTTCCAAGCCAGTTGCCAAAAAACTTTCTCCTAACTGCCCATAATTTGCACATTTTTTTCAATTTTAAAGAACAGAGCTAATTTCTCCAAGCCCCAATCTGCTCCTCTTGTAGATCTTCACTGGTGAAGAGTACAGGATTTGAGACCCTGACTTTAGAAACATACTTTGGCTCTGTAAGTCTCAGTGTTCCCATCTATATCAATGACTTTCATCTATCATCATGGGTAATGTGGTGCTACTGTGAAGGACTGGGCACAATGAGTGCTCAATTCTTAGTAGGTATTGCTTATTTTCCCCTCTAGGTTTTCATATAATCTGGCTAGATTGAAGAAATCCATGTGGCTGGCAACAGAAAATAAAAATAGCCTCTCCCCATGTCCAATCACATTCATAGATCTTCAGGACACCAGAGTCTTGAAAAGAGCACGACTGGGCTATCTCTGTTAGCCAGTGCCCCTTTGGGGCCCTCAATATGTTCTCAAAGAATAGGGCTCCTTTGTGCTGCATTTAACCCTTGTCTCATTTCTATCAAAGTGAGAGAAGTGGACAAAGGTGAGACTAGGGTCAGATGTAGTTCCAAATCCATCTCCTCCACTTGGCTGCTGTCATCAGGCCTCAGTTTCCACACTTTTCCTTTTCTTCTTAGACATGTGCAGGGTGTTGTATAAAGGTTAATTGGGGTCCAGCTATAAGTGTTAAGGGGAGAGCTAATAAAGAGTCAAGCATACAGGATGGTGAAGAGCAAGAAGTGGCTTCTGTAGGAATGTGAGTAATAACTTGTGAGTTGGAAGGGGTGAGGCATTGCAAACATAGAGAACTTTTAGACACCTGTTTATCATTTCCTCTGATGCCACACTGGAATGGCCCTCTGAAAAGAGCCATGCTCGAGGCCACATTGAGACAGGTATAACTCTTATATCAGCACTGGTGCCCAATAACCCTGTGATTGACTGCTCATTTTTAAAAAAAGGTTAATTTTCATCTATTTTCAGTAATAGGTAAACATACTTCTATAATACTATAACCAAATTCTGTATTTCCTCTTTCATTCAGGGGTCGTTGGGCAGTAACATAAGGAATGACAATTAATTGAAATATGGAGGATCATTTGGGGAGAATTAAAGGCATATGAGACAAACTTAAATGTATACTACACCAGTGTAATCAGAATCAATCACTTCTGGAATTGTAGATTTTCCTTCTTTAGAACTGTGAGAGTGGGGCAAAATTAAGCCAAGTTACCTTTGGGTAGACGCCCTTGACTTTGTGTAAGAATTTTATAAACTTCCCGAGGCAGACATATTTGAGAATCTTCAGTAGTAAGCAAAGCTAACCCTGTGCTCCCTCTAGTAGTATGAAAGGATTTGTGGGAGGAGCTTCTGTGTGAACTGTAAACATCTGTGAAGGAGACATCTGCATCTGCAGATGAGAAGGGTTCCTCTTCCTTTGGCCTTGGGTCAGAAGGTGACCCATAATTAGTTTTCCTGACATGTCTGTTTTAGATCTGCATTGATTAGTCCAAAAAAATCCCTTATGACAGATTGGGTATTTCTGATTGGGCTGTTTTTGCAGCCCCCACTTTTTTTTTTTTTTTTATTCTGACAGTTCTTTAATAGATGACCAGGTTTTACAATTGTAACAAAGTTTATCAAACCCATGTCCACTCCTGGGAACCTGGGTGGGCACAACCAAACTCTCTGTTGTGGTGAGGGGTGAAGGAGGATTGGAAAATAAAGATTCACAAACACAGACCTTGAAGATTAAGCTGGGATCAGGTGGAGCTCTGCTCTCTGATGGAGATGCAGCTATAAAGACTTATGTCAGCAATCTTTATATACATCACATTATCAGATTAAAGACTATGCAATTCTTTATATTCAGGAAAGTTTCAGAAATTAGGACATTCTATGTAGTTTTTCTGTAGTTGTAGTCCATAGTTGGAAAGTGCAATGATAGGGATTTTCATAGCTCTCAAGAAATTCCATTATTAAAAGTTAAGAGAAGGCAGGCAGGAACCTGAAAAGCAGAGCTGGTGAAATAGTGTGGTTGTCCAACATAATAATTCCTTCCTTTCCTGGAGCTGTGTACCTGAGATGAAGGTCAGAGCTAATAGGACTCTTGAACAGAGCCTGCTCATGCAAGGCATTGCCACAGTAAGTAAGCATCCTGTGCCCTTGCACAGAAACATTCCCAGGCTCTTGGCATGCCACAGCTCTGAGGTTATCAGAGACAATATCAGTCACTGCTCTCCCATCCTCTGTCACAACTCTTCTCAGGAGGAGTTGGGTCCCATGGTGCCTCTTGTTGCTAAGAATGAAAAAAAAAATATTTGCAATAATTTCTCATGAACAGTTACACCAACTTTGTGTGTCACTACCAAGCACAGAGACTGTGGGTGGGTGCAGGGCACTTCCTTGTTTACATGTAGGGGCAAACCTGCATGCTCCAGGTCCAAGACCCACAGTATTCCCTCACCCTGCCTTACCTGCATGGGTCCCACCTGGCCCACAGCACCTGAGCACCCTGTCCATGCAAGTCAGGCCTGCAAGCCCCACCCTGAGCCTGGCCTGAGATGCAGCTGTCTGCATTGTCCCCCCCATTCCCTAGGGTCCAAGCCTGCATGGGAAGCTGCCAGATCAGCACAAAATTGTAGGCAGGTGGGAGGGACTGAGGCCAGGCTTGAACCGCCTCTCTGGGCCTTCTGCTTTGGCACAAGTGACATGTGTGAAGGGACCCTGAATGGGGAGTGGTGACTGCGGCCCAGGGAGAGGCAACAATGAGTCAGTGCTCTTTATTTTCACTATGGTCAGGGCAGCAGGGGGTTGGTGGTGGCCACCAGGAGTGGCCAGGCAACACGATCTCCTGCAGTGCAGCCACTGCACCCCTGCTCACTCCAGCACCAGGTCAGGGTCCTCCGTGGTTTAATATGGCACAGTGTACCCTGAACTAGCAGGCTGGGAAGGCTTTGTGGACCCTCACAGCTGCAACCTGGAGCCAACACCTGGGATGCTGGAGCGAGGTGGGGGGTGGGCAAATGGACCCTGCCAGTGCGGGTGTTGGGCACTGCTGGCCCTTCAACTGCTATTGTTCTGGGAACCCTCAGAAAGTTGGTGTGTGGTTCACACTGGCGCCACAGGGTGCTTGGGCCTCTTTGTGGGCCAGGCATGGTGGAGGGTGGTGGGGGTCACAGGCCAGGGCATCATCCTAGTGGTGTACGGTGTGTGAAGGCTGGGTGGACTCCCAATCTGGGGTGGTCTCTGGGGTGCAACATCAAGAAGTTGGTGTGCATGAGCTTCTGGGTTCTCACCTTTTCCTCAGAGTCACTGGGTCAGGATGGAGCATCGCTAGGTCTGGAGGCAGTGGATTGGTTAATGTGGTATGCCTTTAATTCTTGAGGCATTCACAAGAGGAAAACTGAGCTAGTGAGTGTGTACCATGTTGCTGCTTTTTTCCTTAATCAAAGTCATGAACAACCTTTAAAGCTATGACCCCACCCTCCGCTCCCTCAAACAACATTGGAGACCCGTCCCATTACTCTGATTAATGGTAGATTTATTAGTGTCTGAGTCTCAGCACCACAGACTTGTTATCTAAGGATGACTGACATTCAGTGAAATTCAGATGTGAAGTGCCAGTCACAGCAATCCACCTTTCAGCTCTCTCCACTGGGCCCTGTGTTCCATGTCCCACAATGCCTTGTTCCCTATCCCAAGTGGATGTTGTGTAATACCTGGAGCAAAATTTTCAGTGTCTGCAGTTTTGCCAGACCAATGTTTCTCCCTCTGTTGACTTCTATTTAGAAAACAGAGAGGTGAGCTCTAAAATAGGAGGATCTATTTAGGAGCTCTAAAAGGAGGATCTGCTGATTTCAAATAACCTTTTGAAAATGGAGATGCAATCTCTTGTGCAAGAGTTTTCCAACTTAAGTCTGAATTTCCCACCTAAACTTTACCAAACCTGCTAGGTAGCATTTTCTTTCCCAGAAGCTTGCTCTTTAAAAATGTTAATACTTCTATTTAATGGGGTCTTGGAAACATATAAGTGAACCTATTTTGCTGCTAGCTGCTTTAGAACACTTAACTGCAGTGTAGTCATTAAGTGTATCCTGAAATACTGCCACACTAAGAAACTGCTTACTCTGGTTTTAATGGAAGTTGTCAGCATTGGCTCTGTTCTATGTCAGGTGAAGGTGATTCAGGTGAGTCAGTGATTTCCATTTGATAACATTTTAAAGGTCTGAACTCAATTATGGTCAGATAGCTTGAAAATATAACTTTTAAATTAATGCTTATCTTATGTTTTGGAGTCATTTTCCTCCCTCAGGCTGTCATAAATGCATCCTTTCATGTTTTACTACATGAAAATAAATTGTTCTACTTCTAGTTAACTCTTCCATTACTTATAAAACGTTCATTTCATGTATCTGTGATTTTTGCTTAATAATTTAGTCTGTGAGAATATAATTGAATCATTTTATATAGTATAATGTGTGGATTGAATAATTCAGTTATCCTTGAATTCACCATAATTAAAGGAACTTTTTTTTTCATATTTTCCTATATCATTACAAGCTCCATTAAAATATTAAGGGTTAAATATTTTCAAATATATTTTATTGTTTTCCTCCTGAACTTCTAAAGGAACACATGATTTCAAATTTATTAATTTATAGAAAATAAATGTGCATGTATCTTTATGTGAGCATTGTGCACTTTGAAGTAGTATTGAAGTGTATAATTAACTTGAGGAAAACAATATTTACTGAGAATAACATGGATGTACAACCAGTTTTGTTCCTGGAAGAGATTTTTTGCAAACTATCTGGAAAGTACTTCTTGTGACTTTTGTATACAGTTTTCATTTTCTATGATTGTTTTACCAGGCTTCTAATGAAAATTTGGATAATTTTAGAATAATAAATCACTTGTATATCAGCTCACTATGGTTCAATCATTTAAAGTTTTATTTATTATAGTAAGGTAATTTTATTCTTAAACAATTGTAGATTTATATGGAGATGTGTTGAGAAAAAGAAAGACATCATCTGCTAACTTTATATAGAACCCCCCCAGGTTTCACACTGTGACATTAAAGATGATATACCTCAGGTATAAACCATTTCCTTTTCAAATATCCCTCATGCTGACCTCTGAGCCACACCTATGTTCTCCTGCTGCCCTCCATACTACTCATGGTCACCATTAAGTCTTTTCTTTTTTTTTTTTTATAAATTTATCATTTAAAGAATGTTTTACAGACAGAAATATACTATGGAACCTTTACTGATTTAAAAAATGTTGTAATTCTTTTGTGATTCATTCAGTTTGTTGTATATATAATAAGGGCTAACACATCTGTAAGCATCCCACGTGAAAGCACTCAGAAACCACGCCTGATGTGGGAACTCACAGAAGAGACTTTATTAAGTGGACAGGCAGAGTGCCTGACCACAATAGTGAGAGCAAGAATGGTGGGGGAGCCATTCTTAGGTAGTGGAATTTCATAGGCTAATAACAATCTGATCAATGACTGATGAGAAATTGTGAGGGATAACAATATGAACCAATGACTGACTAGAAAGTTCTTGGCCTAACAATCTAGGTTGTAAAATGGTGTAGAGGGGCCGAATAATGATGGCAGCAAAACGGCAGATCTGATGTCAATATTCATCCCTCTTTGTTTTTATAGATAACAGGGGTGAGACAATGTTCTTTCTTCTGTAACTTCTTCCTGCCAGTGAGGGGTGAAGAGTCTCATTCATGTAAAAAGGAAATTAGGGCAGTCTTTAGGTGGAAGGAGAGTTTTTGGAGTCAGAACTGTCAATAGTAAATTGCATGTATCAGCTTTGTGTGTCAGGGGCTGGTAATCTTGAAGGAGAAGCAGTCAATTGACTAGTTGGTAAACTTATGTACATGAGTTTTAGGAATTCTCTAGGCAATTTAGCAGACTTGGTCCTGTTTAGAAAGATCTGTAGGCCTGAAAACAACTAAAAATTTCTGACCCTTGCAGTTTTTCTTGATAGTTATCAGGCACTTCTGCCTGCCTAATAATCTCTTTTGTCATCTCTTTTGTCTTATTTATTCTTTGGGTTAACACAAATACACATCATAAGTTACATTTGACTATTGTTTCTTCTTTTAAATGTCCAGAAATGGTTATGTTTGGTTTAAACTATTTTGTTAGTTGTTCAAGATAAAGCTGGTCAAACAGACTTTGTTCCTATCTACTGTTAAGGGTTAGCTGAGTTCCCACAGGGGACACTCATGGAGAACTTGAGAGCAGCTTATTAACTACTTTAGTTCCATTTGCTAGGTAGGATCTCCTTGATGAGTGGCTTCCTTTGGAAGCATCAGGGATGTCTCCCTTTTTCAATGATCCTCCTCTTTGCAGCAGGTGAACTGATTTGCTTTTCATCCTTTAGTGGTCTCATTAATCTCCCTGATTGGGAGATCATGTGACCCAGAGTTACAAAGCTTGTTAGAGAAGTTTTCCCCTTCCCTGGATTTAGGCTGACTCAGAGGGCAAAAGTCAAATATTAGTTTTCTTGGCACCTATATTTTAATGTCAATCTCTGAGTTTGAGCTTAAACATCAAGCAAGCCAGTCTCATCAGTTATAAAGTAAGAGTACTGCACTTTAACTTCAATGTTTATGACTTTACAGTCATTTACCCCCTTTTACTTAATTGCAGTCCAAATTATCTCTCTTATACATGTTGACTTATCATCTCTAATTTAGGTTCTTTGTTCTTGAAGCAGTATTTCTTGAAAACATTAATCAGGCAGCAATTATAGAGTTTATAAGAAAAATACAAAACTGGAATTAACATAAAAGCATATGTAGTTTGTCTAATAGGTATCTTGAATTTTGGTGAGCTACGTATTATATTCCCTGTTTGAGATAAGAGTAATTCTACAATAAAAAACAATCTTTATTTATTTATTCTAATTAAAAATCATAAATTTACATAGGGCAATCTTGTTTGATTCATTCTGTTATTTTTTTTCTTCCCCCCACCCCCCACCCCTCCTTTCCCTCTATACAGTCCTTTCTTCCTCCATTCTTACCATTCCCCTTATCCCTAACCCTAAACCTAACCCTAACACTAATACTAACCCCTTCTACCCCCCCTTATATGTCCTCATCCGCTTATCAGCGAGATCATTCGTCCTTTAGTTTTTTGAGATTGGCTTATCTCACTTAGCATAATATCCTCCAATTTCATCCATTTGCCTGCAAATGCCATAATTTTATCATTCTTCATGGCAGAGTAATATTCCATTGTATATATATGCCACAGTTTCTTTATCCATTCATCCACTGAAGGGCATCTAGATTGGTTCCACAATCTGGCTATAGTGAATTGAGCAGCTATGAACATTGATGTGGTCATATCTCTGTAGTATGCTGATTTTAAGTCCTTTGGGTATAGGCCAAGGAGTGGAATAGATGGGTCAAATGGTGGTTCCATTCCAAACTTCTGAGGAATCTCCATACTGCTTTCCAGAGTGGCTGCACTAATTTGCAACCCCAACAGCAATATATGAGTGTACCCTTTTCCCCACATCCTCGGCAACACCGATTGTTGCTTGTGTTCTTGATAATTGCCATTCTAATTGGGGTGAGATGAAATCTTAAGGGTAGAAAAAACAATCTTTTGAATATAACTTTAAATGATCTGAAATCTGACTTATTTTGGAGTCACTCTAATACATAATGAGGTGGAAGGCAGAAACTTATCTCAGGTAAGGTGAGGCTCTTCACAAATCTTAGTTAAAGTGTTCTAGTTATGAAGCAGATCTTTACCTTCTCTTTAAACATGATTTTACAAAGTTTACATATGTTTTTTTCCAGAGTCTACGTGAATGTTAATTAACATAATATAACATTACACTCAAAACATAAATCAAGAGGGGCTGAGAAAGCTTTTAACTTTACTTTTGTGTGGCACAATATTTTTTGTTTTCATGTTTCATGATGTTAACCTTTAAATAAATCAGGCACTCACTAACTTTTAGAAATACACTCACATTTAAATTTTTTATCTCAGTGTAAAAAGTAACATAATTTTTCCATGTACCCTATTGATAACAGGTCTGTTATAGAACATTAAATGATATAAATATGTTCCCAGTAAAATTTACTATTCTTATAAGTTTAAAATTAAAATTACAGACAAGTTTGGTTTGGAAAACAGCAGCTTGATAAATTTTCTGCTTTAAAGATGTGTATACCTGGAAAATAAGAACACATTTAATATACAAAGAAGAGTGGCCATTCCACAATTAACTTAACATTTTTATGTTAATCAAGTTTGTCTTTTAAAGAAAAGTTTAAACTCTGTAACATAGTACAATATTCCTACATTTGTTGTTTAACCATAATTGTATAAACTCTACATTTAAGGACTAATTGTTCTAAAGAATAAAAATGGACAAAATGTTACAGTAAATTAGTGTTTTTAAGAAATCCTTGTCATTTTAACATATAGATTTAACAGTGGTTAATATTAACCCATTAATATTTGACCTTAGGGAAAAACCCTAAGCTTCAATGGATTGTCTCACATACATCTAACCAAAGTAGTTACACACAAACTTGTAGAAATTTGCCCTTTACTTACACATAGACTTCTTAGCACTTACTTATACCCTCATATATTTCAACACACACAGACTTACTCAGAAACATTTTTTCTTCAACTAAATATACTTTCATATTTAAAACCTTTTACGTTCTTTCCTATCTTTTGACCTCTTTTGTTCACATTTTGAAACAACTCATGAAATTTTTGAATGTAGATAAACTACTCCATTTTAATAAGATAAAATATTTTATGTTATTTATAGTACTCTGAAACACAGTTGAAACTTTGGATCCCATTTTATATAGAGTTCTACCTGTTAGGACTTAACTCCTAGTAACTTTGTTTTTAGTGATGACACAAAGCAATTTTAAACCCCTTTTATTTACCATGTTACCCCATGGACTTTAAGGAGTTAAGAGTACTCAATGTTATCTAAGTTAACATTATAATTGTGTAAATTAATCAAATGTCTCTAACAAACACATTGGAGTAATGTCATATATGCCAAATCTACTTATTTTACTGCAAACACCAAATAGCTGAAAACAGTATTTGCCATCTCTTTTCTGTTGAAGAAAAGTCATAGAAACAATGGATTAGACATTTTACAAACATCAACATTTTATTAGTTTGACCACCTAGAGAGAATTGTGAGTTAAGTAATTTTAAAGATATTTTACCTTCATTTATTTACCCAATTTAAATTAAGCCTTTTAAAATCACATGAATTAAAGGTATTTGCATCCATTTTCTAAATTTTAAATTCATGAGTGCTCATTAAATGTGTCAATTTTGATATCATATAAATGTTTTGATGCACATATATAGACAGACAATACAATATCAGATATGATATATACATAACAAAAGGAAAGCCTTCTCGTTTTTTGTAGGTGAATCTCCATTGCAATATTATAGATGTTTTAGAAAACATACTTTAGCATTGAACAAAAAATAAAACTGAGAGGATCACAGCCTTTGGGACAGGTGTCCCCTGTGTTTCTCCTCTGCTAGTAAAACAATAATCCTTCTTTTTCCTTTTTCTCAGAACAATGTCCTCATTATTGGATTGGCATTACAGACAAGGAGCAAGCTTTCAGCAACAGTTGTAAAATTTTTCAGTTGGAGTTGTTCTGTCATAGATTCCAAAATGGCAGACTAGAGGGTGACTGCATCTCTTGTCACTCCAGAACTTAGGATTCAAGAAGGGGAGGTATTGAGAGACTCGGATCAACCAGGGCTGCTGGGTGAGTCTCTCGCACTGGGCAAAGCTTGGGTCAGGGGGCAGGCCTAGACAGTGGGCAGCTTCTCAGAGCAGACCCACCCAGTGAGAGGCTTTCCACACACAGCCAGACCCCAGGCCAGACCCAGCAGAGGGGCCCGGTCTGCAGGTAATTTCTCAGACGAGGGCAGGGCAGCGAGAGACTTCCCCCAAAATCCAGGCTCCATCCCGCAGCAGGCCCAGCCCACAGGCAGCTGCTCAGAACAGGCCCTCCCAGTGAGAGGCTTTCTGCACACAAACAGGCCCCAGTTCCAGACCCAGCAGCAGGCCCTGGTCCACAGGCAGCTTCTTGGACAAAGGCAGGGCAGCGAGAGACTTCCCCTAGCAGCCATGCTCCATCCAGAGGTAAGCTGTGCCCACCGGCAGCTCACATAGCAGGCCCGCCCAGTGAGAGGCTTTCTGTGCACAGCCAGCTTCCAACTCAGGACCCAGCATCAGCTTTCTTTGGGAGCATGGCATTATCAAGTTCCTCCAAGACTTCAGGCTTCTGAAGGCTAGGAGGTGATATATGGATATCTACAGGGACACTATAAGCCAGTAGAGAAAAGAGAAAATCTGCAGTATCTCAGAGTCCCACTGATATCTGACCAATATGAGAAAACAAGGGAAGAAAATGCCCACAAAAAACCTAGATGCTATATCAATAAAACCCAATGACAGCATGGCAGAAGAAATGTCAGAAAGGGAGTTCAGAATGTACATATTTGAAAAGATCAGGGAAGAAAATGGGGAGATGAAAGAGCAAATGCAGGCATTGAATGAGGAGATGAAAGAGCATTAAATGAATGCACCACTTGACAGTTAAAACAGCAAATACAGGAAGCAAAATATCATTTCAATTAAGAGTTAGAGATACTGAAAAAAAAAAAAACCAGAAATCCTTGAAATTAAGGAAACAATAAACCAAATTAAGAACTCCATAGAAAGCATAACCAATAGGATAGAACACCTCGAAGACAGAACCACAGACATTGAAGACAAATATTTAATCTTGAAAACAAAGTTGACTGAACAGAGAAGATGGTAAGAAATTATGAAGAAAAAATATACAAGAATTATTGGATATCATGAAAAGGCCAAATTTAAGAGGTATTGTGATTGAGGAAGGCACAGAGAAACAAACCAAAGAAATGAACAACCTATTCAATGAATTAACATCAGAAAATTTCCCAAATCTGAAGAATGAAATGGAAAACCAAGTACAAGAGGCTTATAGGACCCCAAATATATAAAATTACAACAGACCCACACCAAATCACATTATTATGAAAATACCTAACATACAAATTAAAGACAGAATTATAAAGACTGTGAGAGAAAAGAATCAAATAGATTCAGGGGGAAACCAATATGGATATCAGCAGATTTTTCAACCCAGACCCTAAAAGCTAGAAGGACCCAGAACAACATTCATCAAGCCCTGAAAGAAAATGTATGCCAACAAAGAATCTTACACCCAGCAAAATTTACCTTAAGATTTGACCATGAAATAAAATCATTCCATGATAAAAAAAAGGCTAAAAGAATTTACAAAAAGAAAGCTGGTATTACACAACATTCTCAGCAATATATTCCATGAGGTAGAAATAAAAAACAATGATGCAAAACAGCAATGGGAGGAATTAGACTAAAGGAATAGCCAAATGAAGGAGAAACCACCTCAAGTCAAAAAACAAAAATGAGCCAAATGACCAGGAATACAAATCATATCTCAATAATAACACTGAATGTTAATGGTCGGATCACATCAATCAAAAGACATAGACTAGAAGATAGGATTAAAAAGAAAGATGCAACAATATGCTGACTGCAACAGACTCACCTCATAGAAAAAGATACACACAGACTAAAGGAGAAAGGATGGGAAAAAGCATACCATGTACATGAACACAGCAAAAAAGCTGGAGTATCCATCCTCATTTCATATAATGTGGACTTCAAACCAAAGGTTATAAGAAGGAATAAAGAAGGATATTACATACTTCTTAAGGGAAGCATAAATAAGCAAGACATAACAATCACAAATGTCTATACCCCAAACAGTGGCTTATCCATGTACGCCAAACAAATTCTTCTCAATTCCAGAAATCAAATAGACCACAACACAATAATACTAGGTGATATTAACACACCTCTCTCACGGCTGGATTGATCTTCCAAACAAAAATTGAATAAAGAAACCGTAGATCTCAATAACACAATCAATAATTTAGATTAACAGACATTTATATAATATAACATCCAACAATGCATAAATACACTTTCTTCTAAGCAGCTCATGGATCCTTCTCTACAATAGAGCATATTTTATGCCACAAAGCTAATGTTAGCAAGTACAAGAAGATAGAGATACTACCTTGTATTCTATCAGATGATAATGGATTGAAATTAGAAATAAATGACAGAATAAAAAATAGAAACTACTCCAACACTTGGAGATTAAATAATACACTATGGTATGATGGATAACAGAAGATATCAGGAAGGAAATTAAAAAATTCTTAGAAGTAAATGAGAACAAAGACATCATATCAAAATCTCTGGGACACTATGAAAGCAGTATTCAGATGAAGATTTATTTCATGGAGCACATTCAATAAAAAAAGAAAAAATCAACAAATAAATGACTTAACACTACAGTTCACAGCCCTAGAAAAAGAAGAACAGACAAACACCAAAAGTAGTAGAAGACAGGAAATAGTTAAAATCAGAGCTGAAATCAATGAAATTGAAACAAAAGAAACAATTAACAAAATAAATAGCTGTTTCTATGAAAAAATAAACAAAATTGATAAACCCTTAGCCACACTATCAAAGAGAAGGATAGAGAAAATGCAAATTACTAAAATTCGGAATGAACAAGGAAATATCACTAGAGACACGACTGAAATACAAAACATAAGTAGAAGGCATTTTGAAAATCTATACTCCAACAAGACAGAAAATCTCAAAGACATCAACAGGATTCTAAAGACATATGAATTATGTAAACTGAACCAGGAGGAAACACAAAATTTAAATAGATCAATTTCAAGCAGGAAATAGAAGAAGTCATCAAAGCCTACCAACAAAGAAAAGTCCGGGACCAGATGGGTTATCAGCTGAGTTCTACAAAACCATTAGAGATGAGCTCATTCAAATACTCCTCAAAGTGTTCCATGAAATAGAAGGGGAGGGAACCCTCCCAAACTCATTCTATGAAGCCAATATCACCCTGACACATAAACCAGATAGAGACACATCCAGGAAAGAAAATTTTAGACAAATATTCTTAGTGAACATCACAGCAAAAATTCTCAATAAAATTTTAGCAAATCGCATACAAAAATATATTTCAAAGATAGTGCCCCACAATCAAGTGGGTTTTATCCCAGGGATGCAAGCTTGGTTCAACATCCAGAAATCAATAAATGTAATTCACCATATCAACAGACTTAACATCAAGAAACACATGATTATTTCAATAGATGCAGAAAAAGCATTTGATAAAATACAGCATACCCTTATGCTCAAAACACTAGAAAAAATATGGATAGTGGGAACATTCCTTAACATTGTAAAGACCATCTATTATAAACCCATGGCCAATGTCATTCTGAATGATGAAAAACTGAAAGCATTCCCCCTAAAAACTGGAACAAGGCGAAAATGCCCTCTTTCTCCATTTCTATTCAATATTGTCTTTGAAACTCTAGTCAGAGCAATTGGACAGACCAAAGAAATTAAAGGGATATGAATAGGAAAAGAAAATCTCAAACTGTATCTATTTGATGATGACATGATTATATATTTAGAGGACCCAGGAAATTCCACCAGAAAACTTTTAGAACTCATAAGTGAATTCAGTAAAGTAGCAGGATATAAGATCAATGCACATAAATCTAATGCATTTTTATACATAAGTGATGAATCTTCAGAAACAGAAATTAGGAAAACTACCCCATTCACAAAAGCCTCAGAAAAAATAAAATACTTGGGATACAATCTCACAAAAGAGGTGAAAGACCTCACAATGAGAACTACAGAACACTAAAGAAAGAAATTAAAGAAAACCTTAGAAGACGGAAAGATCCCTCATGCTCTTGGAAGGGCAGAATTAATATTTCAAAAAGGCCATACTACCAAAAGTGCTATGCAGATTCAATGTAATTACAATTAAAATCCCAATGATGTACCTTACAGAAATAGAGCAAGGAATTATGAAATTCTTCCGGAAGAATAAGAAACCCAGAACTGCTAAAGCAATTCTTAGCAGGAAGAGTGAATCAGGGGTTATTGCAATGCCAGAACTTCAACTATACTACAAAGCAATAGTAACAAAAATGGCATGGTTTGGTACCAAAATAGACAGGTAGATCAATGGTACAGAATAGAGGACATGGTGACAAACCAAAATAAATACAATTTTCTCCTACTAGTCAAAAGTGCCAAAGATATGCAATGGAGGAAAGATGACCTCTTCAACAAATGGTGCTCGAAAAACTGGAAATCCATATGCAGCAGAATGAAACTAAACCCCTATCTCTCACCCTGCACAAAACTCAACTCAAAATGTGTCAAGGACCTAGGAATCAGAACAGAGACCCTGCATCTTATTGAAGAAAAAGTAGGTTCAAATCTTCAACATGTTGGCCTAGGATCAGACTTCCTTAAGATAACTCCCATAGCACAAGAAATAAAAGCAAGAATCAATAACTGGGATAGATTCAAACTAAATAGCTTGGAATCATGAAATTCTTCTTGAAGAATAAGAAACCCAGAATAGCAAAAACAATCCTTAGCAGGAAGAATGAAGCAGGGGTATTGCAATACCAGAACTTCAACTATACTACAAAACAGAATAAATCTCAGAAAAAAAATAAAAAAAATAAAAACTATCAGCCATGTGAAAAGAGAGGCTACAGAGTGGGATAAAATCTTTGCTACTCATCCTTCAGATAGAGCACTAATTTCTAGAACATATAAAGAACTCAAAAACTCTACA
Organism: Sciurus vulgaris; assembly: GCF_902686455.1. Classification (NCBI taxonomy): domain Eukaryota; kingdom Metazoa; phylum Chordata; class Mammalia; order Rodentia; family Sciuridae; genus Sciurus; species Sciurus vulgaris. The sequence continues at coordinate 7,864 of NW_027632797.1, read as the reverse complement.
CCAAGAATACAAATAATCCAATTAACAGATGGGCTAAGGAAATGAGCAGATACTTCACAGAAGAAGCTCTCCAAGCAATGAACATATATATATGAAAACATCTTCAACATCCCTAGTAATAAAAGAATTGCAAATCAAAACTACTCTAAGATTCTATATTATCCCAATTAGAATGGTGATTATCAAGAATACAAGCAACAATAGGTGTTAGAGAGAATGTGGGGAGAAAGGTACACTCATCCATTGCTGTAGGGGTTGCAAATTAGTACAGCCACTCTGGAAAGCAGTGTGGAGATTCCTCAAAGCTTGGAATGGAAGCACCATTTGATCCAGCTATCCCACTCTTTAGCCTATACCCAAAGGACTTAAAATCAGCATACTACAGAGATGCAGCCACATCAATGTTCATAGCTGCTCAATTCACAATGGCCAGATTGTGGAACCAACGTAGATGTCCTTCAATTGATGAATGGATAAAGAAAATGTGGTATATATATATATATATATATATATACAATGGAATATTACTCAGCCATAAAGAATAATAAAATTATGGCATTTGCAGGCAAATGGATGAAATTGGAGAATATCATGCAAAGTGAGATAAGCCAAACTCTAAACACCAAAGGATGAATGATCTTGCTGATAAGTGGATGATGACACATAATGGGGGTGAGAGGGGGCAAGAAGGGAGGAAGTATGAACTGTACAGATGGAAAAGAGGGGTGGGAGAGGTGGAGGGGAGGAAAAAATAACAAAATAAATCAAGCAGTATTACCCTATATAAATGTATGATTACACAAATGGTATGTCTTTACTCCATGTACAGAGAAACAAGATGTATCCCATTTGTTTACAATAAAAATTTTAAAAAAAAGTAAATCCATCCAAAAAAAAAGAACTGATCAGAAGAACATTAACCTAGGTATGTAAGATCAAAACTCTGAGCTCAGAAAATATACCATTTAAAAAAAAAAAGAATCCTAGAAAAAAAATTGTTAATGACCATTAATTATAGTATGAGAGAGTGAGAACAAGATAGGCAAAAGGGGGAGGAGAGGGAAAGAGGGGGAGAAAGAGGGAGATGAAGAAAAAGAGAGAGAGAGAGTCTTACAACCATTTTCCTGTTTTTCAGCCAGAAGTTTAAATGGACAATTTTTTCCTTCAGTCTCAGGTTGGTCCCTCACTGAGCCTGCTAGCTAACATTCCATTGCAAAGGAAATTGCTGCATAGGGATTATTAATCCTGTTAAGTTCTTAGCTTGGGTTTGGATGAACAGGTGAGGACTATTGCCAAATCCTTGAGGCAACATTTTCTAGGTTAATTGAGATTTACCATCTTGTACCTTACAGGTAAAGAAAAATTGTGATTGAGAGTCTAGGGTGTACAGAAAAAGTCATCTTTTAAATCTAACATCATAAGGCTATGTAAGATAGTGAAATTTCTTAATGAATTTTGCAGAGTTTGGAGGGAAAGGAGGCTAACCACTTCTCTATTTGGGAAAGATCAGAGAGGAAGAAAGAAATATGAACTCTGAAACCTCCCTCCACACTAGCAACCTCCTACAGGGATGCTAGAACATGTGCTTGAGACCTCATGGCAGGAGGACTGGGTAGAGAGGGCAGAAGTAAAATCAGAGTGAGGCAAAGGAAACAGAGGAGCATGGGCAAGTGGGGCCTCTGCTACAGGAGACCACTATGGAGGTAGATCATTTTCTGGGTCAGACTTGAGGAAGGAGGAGGGATTAGGAGGGGAGAAGGAGCCAAAAGAAGGTGTTCAGGTTTGCAGGAACAGCAAAGACTCACAGAAGTTTTATGCCATTAAGTGACCATTTTGATTGATTTTCTGAAGGATACTGTGGTCAAATATCACTACACAACTGAATAAACTTTTGGTTGCTGTAGGCCAGGTGAAGAAGTTTAAGATTATCTTGTAGACACCCCAGCAGTGAATCTGCCAGAATGGAGGATCTGGATCATATGGTGGAGACTGATAAACAGCCAGTCAGTGTCTAAGGAATCCCAAGGTCACAGACTAGTTAATGAGATGAGAAGACAGTACATGATGGGAGTTGTCACCCCCATCAGTGTGTGCCAGGCAAAAGACAAGGAGGTTAAGGATCTGGTGGCAGGAATTTTGAGGGAAAAACTAAAGAGGAGCCTCAACCCAGAGAGGGAATCTCCACCATAAAAATCAGGGGTCCACCCATCAGATAAGGTCAACTAAGGGATCAACCATAATTGTAAAAGTCTTGGCAGGTGGAACCCCTATTCCTCAACTGCCTCAGGGGTACTAGACCAAAAGTCATGTCTCACATCAGCAGAGAAGTGTTTAAATCAACATATGGGAAACTTACCAATCTGAAACTGGTGGTGAATATGCAACCAAGCATCAGGGTGAATGGAATGTGAGACCAGCATCAGAGGTTCTGGGGCAACAGATGGGGTTCCACTCATCTAATTGGCAGCAGAAGAGCTCATCAAAATCATGGCACAAATGAGAGCACCCAGAAACCATTCCTAATGTGGGAACACACACAAGATTTTATTAAGCAGAGAGGTAGAGTGTCTGCATACAAGGGTGTGAGAGAGAGAATGGTGGAAGAGGTATTTTTAGGAAGTAGAATCTTGTGGGGTAATAACAATCTGACCAATGATTGACTAGGAAGTTTGTGGGAAAACAATCTGGTTGTATGATGGTGGTTGGGCAGAATAATGGTGGCAGCAAAATGGCAGATCTGATGCCAATACCATCTATAAACAACTTAATACAACCCAACAGGAAAAGGGAGGAGGGAAACACAGGACATATAATCCTCACAGGTGAGAGGGAAAACAGGAATCTGAAGGACACAGCTGTTATCATTTCCTTAGATGAGGGTTCAGCAAACATGTTTCTCAAAGAACCAGATAGCAGAGAGGTAGGTTTTACAGGCTTCATATTCTCTTCCACAACTGCTCAACTCTGCCCATAGCACTAAAGAAAATCTCAGCCAAGATTTAAACCAATCAGTGATGTTCTCCAGTAAAATTTTAACTAGAGAAACACAAGACAGGCAGAGGGTGGGGCAATGTAGATTTGCCTTGTGGGCAATAGTTTGAGTACAGTATCAGTAGTAGTAACAAAAGAAGTAGAAAAGTAGTAGTAATTGTGATTTGCACATGCTGTTCAGAACAAAACCCCATTCTTGTAGGAAAGTATAAGAAACAAGTTATAAATGGGCAGTGAGCTCAGAACTGAGGCAGAGGCAAAATTTAAATTGAGGCCTGGGAGAATCAAGCCTGTGATTTTATTCATGCCTTTATTGACTCTAAAATGTTCACCTCATTATCCAGGAAATTGGAAACTGGAAGATTGTTGACCTGTCATATACTCAGACATACTGAGTTTCTGCAAAAGGAGACAAAGTCATGGAATGCTAAGAGCCTTTCTAAAAATCAATCATTGAAAGCAAAATGAAATATATCTCTTGGTTCCTGTGCACCACTACTACAAATGCCTCCAGTAATAAGAGCAGCAATTTTGGCATCTGCAGAGCACTTATGACATTCTTTAAATGTCCCATTTATTCTTCATAAAAAACCCTATGATAGAGACAAAACTGACTTCTGATCTCATACTACATGTAAGAAATGAAGCTCAAAACAATAACTGATTTTACAAAGACCATATAAACAAGAGGAGGTGGAGCTGAGATGTGATCCCTGATTTGTTCTCTAAGCCCAGGTTCTGCACCATCAGACTGTACTGACTACAGCTTCCTGTTTATACTTCACTGCACTTTAGGGCTTGAGGGAGTTGCATTACATCCCTAAGGAGTACTCAGAATTATCTGCAGTTTTGAAATAGTGATATGGTGAACTTGGAGTGTACAGCAACAAACAGGAAGTAAGCAGTGACTGTGCTATCACCATAATAATCATCTAAGGTCTTAAAGCTCTTAATACAATGCCTGGCCCCAAGAACAGCTACAAATCGTGTCTACAGTAGTTCCCTTTTAGGAACCATCTAGTCTTTTGGAATAGAATGTTTTCTAATAATGTTAGTAGGTATCATTTTTCTCCTCCCACTCCCATTCTCTAAGCTCTTGAATAACTGGAGATTCACAAACAAACAGTTTTAAGTAATAATAATCCACAAATTCTTGTCCCATTTACACAATTTTGAAGCTCTAACAGCCTGTAAAATCAATAGTGGACACCTGATCAGAAGGCTGCTGAGAGAGAGTAAAGGCAGAGAATTTTTATGGTTACAAGGCTCCTTTGTTCTGCCTTTCTATAGTCCACTCACCTTTGACACTCCCTTACTTCACTAATGCCCAGTAATCTGCAATTTGCTATTTCAATAATGTTTTATAAATGGAATCAACAGCAAGTTCTTTTATTAATGACAATGATACATTACTAAGAGGAATGCTATGAAAATAAATTTAGTTCTGTTCATAAAATATTTCAGCCTTGCCTAGCATTTGTAGGATAGTTATCTAATCTTAGATTTTTTTTACTTACCCTACTTCCTTTCAGATGTAGAACCTTTAACAGTAGTAAATAAAAGACACAATTACAATAAGGCAAGTTTTGTACACCCCAGGAGCTATAAACAGGAAGTTTGGCCAACCACATTGGTTTGCCCAGGGACTAAGAAAAATTCACTGTAAAAACTGTGACAATCTAGGACAATCTAGACTGAGCTGGTTACCCTGCACTCACACACACAACCACTAGACATATGGTCTAAACCATCTTTCTTTCATCCTCTTATCCTTTTTGATGGTAAATGAATCCTTCAATACCAGCAGAAATTTATAATAGAAAAGATTCACAGTAAATCAACAAAACCAGGAGACAAAGGAGATAGGTCCCAAGAATAAATCCTATTTCTTAAACATTTTCTTTAGTTAAAAATGTTAACAGGGGTAAAGGTATGCATGAAACAAGTTTCAGCTTGTTTATTTTCCACCTGAAACTACTCCACTTGGAGACAAAAACATGGATTTTCATTTCTCTGATGTGAGATAATTTATTTTCATTACAAATCATACACTAAAAATTAGTATTATTTTACTTGATACACAGCAAGGGTCAAATAATTTTACACTCAAATAGGTTTTAAAATATGTGAACAACATTATTTATTTAATTATCAAATTAAAACTACCACATCTAATTATGAAAGTCCGAAGAGAAATCAAATGGGTGTAGTTGTTTTCTGATGCATACATGTGCATCTGTGCAGTCACACACATTTGTAGGTATATTACATAGCTTTAACATGTTAGCATGAGACACATGTGGAGGACACAGAGGACAAAATATTTTTTGCTTCAATTTCAATGTTAATGTGTAAGGCAAGGAAAGGAAGCAAAGAGAAGGCAAGGTTCTCACTCCCAGTTCCATACCAAGGAACACACCAGGAATTTTCTATAAACTTGTGATCCTTCTGCCTCAGTCTCCTGAGCCACAGGGATTACAGGTGTGTGCCACTGAGCCTGACTCAGATAATATCTTTAAAACCCGCATAAACTACAACTCATCCCACAGAATTTCAGTACTAATAGTTCCTTTCTACATACTGTTATTAAGAATTTGAACTCTTGTTCACAAATGGATTAAGGCAATAATGTTTACACTTCCAGATTGCATGAAGGTAGTCACATATACAAAATGAAATTTTTCTTTCTTAGAGTTGCTTGTACTAACAACAGAATAATTCCACCATTGTCCCTACCTTTGTTGGAAACATGCAAAGAAGTAATAATATAGAAGCCCCAAACCCTGATCTCCAGGGAAATGTTCCAAGACCCGCAATGGATGTCTAAAACCATGAACACTACCACCATCCCGTAGTAATTTTTTTCTAGGTAGTTTCAGTGTTGCCACAGAGTACTGGAATTTATCCATTTTTAATATTTTATGCCCTGGTGTCTCCTTTGCATCACTATCCATATGTTTTGTGGCCATTATTAAATAAAACAAGCTTATTTGATAAAAAAATATGTGATACTGCAACAATCTAATAACATGGAGGCAGCATATACAGTATGGAGACAATGGTCAAAGGTATGATTTATGTCCTCAGAGAGATGGAAGAAGATTTTATCCTGAGATTCTAAGTCATGTGCCCAAGGACACATGCTGTGATGTGTCAGAGACAGGATTCAAATCCATGCAGTCTGATTTCCAAGATCACATTCTTAGCTACCATTTTGATCATTTAATCTTTTGAATATTTACTAGTTATATATACCTGAAGATGTTAAGAAGAATAGTAAGATAACAAAATTGTACTAAATCAGGGACATTTTCCATGAGCAATTCAGAAATAGTACTTTTAAAATTTAATCACTAGATGCTATCAAAAATTCCATGACTGCCACAATTATGTTGTTCTTCACAACGTAAAAAAGTGACTAAATTATACTTAGGGCATTTACAATGTATTCAAATTCATAAAGATTGTAATAGATGAAGGGCAAGCACTAAACAGCAAGACAGTCTACCTAAAATAAAGCATCAAAGATAAGCCAAAGGCAGGGTACCAATGCTTCTTTTTCTTAAAATTTAATAAATGTGAGTATTGTTTCACATTTATTTATACAGATAAAATTCTTAAATTTATCTGAAGTTTAACTCAGTAAGGTTAACCCACATACAGAAACTTCAAACAAGATTACTATTTCTCTTTGTCCATTTTAAAATTAAGAAAATGTTAATAAATATATTGAGAGTTACATAGTTGTTCAATGTTCTTGGCATGAAAGATTTGCAGAAAGAATGCCAAATTCTACAGAGAACAGGTAAATGATAACTTAGATCACTAAATTGTGCAATAATGGTTCTCAATGATCTCACAGATTGAAGGATAGGTGTTAAAAAGACCATGAGCACAGTCTTCACAAGGTATTTTCTAAACACCAAAATAACTCAGTATAGACCATTCTCAAAATTGGTTCATGCATTAAGTTATAGACCACAACTATAAAATATAAACATTGTATATATCACCAGAGGACATAAATTATCTCTCAGATATCATAATTTGTCTTTTCTAATAATGGGCAATTTTAGACTGAAGAATGAAAGATCCATGCTCTCAAAAGCTAAGAAAATTCTAAGGATACCCCCTCACTTATAACCTTCCAAGGTAAAACAGTGCATACCACCAGCAAGCAATAAAACAAAGCACTAAAACATGAGAAATCAATCTGGATGAAGGATGAACTAGTGCTTCAATGGTTGCCTATTTTCAACATTCTGATCAGTCTACAGCACATTTTTCCTCAGGGGTCTTTTTAATTTATAACTTTGCTGAGGGTGGAGCTGGACGTTTTCTCAACCAGGTTGCGGAGCTGAGTCTGTTATGTTCAGAATTTACCAAAAGAAAATGAATGCTATAAAGACAAGCTCTCCAGTCCCATCCTCTCTTCTCACTTTTCTTCCTCATACCTCCCAAACTCTGCATCTGTTTTGTTGATTTCTTATTCATTTCTTTTATATAGAATTCACCTCCTATTGACTCAAGACTCCTCAATAAAGCTGGAATTATCTGAAAGGTCTGCTTCCTGTTGCCTGCATGCCACCAGGCTCCCCTGACACCTTCTCAGCTGCACTTTTGTGGAATCTTATCTCTGTTCTTTTATGAATGTAGATTGAGCTTGCATCTCTTCTGTCTAGAATCTCCCCCTAGAAGGGTTTTTCTACTAACATGGTTTCATGTACTCCCTCCACACTGATGAATCCCACAACTGGTTATCCAATCCCAAATTTCCTGTGAGCTCTATACCTGCATGTATGTAAATGTCCAGTTAATCTTTCTGCCTAGGGTTTTCATACATGTCTCAAAGTCATTTGAATCCAGGTATCTT
>NW_027632798.1:0-46522 GCF_902686455.1 Sciurus vulgaris | reverse complement strand
AAGAGATAAGATTCCACAGAAGTGCAGCTGAAAAGGTATCAGGGGAGCCTGGTGGCATGCAGGCAACAGGAAGCAGACATTTCAGATAATTCCAGCTTTGTTGAGGAGTCTTGAGTCAATAGGAAGTGAATTCCATATAAAAGAAATGAATAAGAAATCAACAAAACAGATGCAGAGTTTGGGAAATATGAAGAAGAAAAGTGAGAAGAGAGGATGGAACTGGAGAGCTTGTCTTTATAGCATTCCTTTTCTTTTGGTAAAATCTGAACATAACAGACTCAGCTCCGCAACCTGGTTGAGAAAACGTCCAGCTCCACCCTCAGCAAAGTTATAAATTCAAAAGACCCTTGGGAAAAAATGTGCTGTAGACTGATCAGAATGGTAAAAATAGACAACCATTGAAGAACTAGGTCATCCTTCATCCAGATTGATTTCTCATGTTTTAGTGCTTTGTTTTATTGTTTGCTGGTGGTATGCCCTGTTTTACCTTGGAAGGTTATAAGTGAGGGGTTATCCTTAGAATTTTCTTAGCTTTTGAGAGCATGGATCTTTCATTCTTCAGTCTAGAATTGCCCACTATTAGAAAAGACAAATTATGATATCTGAGATAATTTATGTCCTCTGGTCATATATACAATGTTTATATTTTATAGTTGTGGTCTATAACTTAATGCATGAACCAATTTTGAGAATGGTCTATACTGAGTTATTTTGGTGTTTAGAAAATACCTTTGTGAAGACTGTGCTCATGGTCTTTTTAACACCTATCCTTCAATCTGTGAGATCATTGAGAAACCATTATTGCACAATTTAGTGATCTAAGTTATCATTTACCTGTTCTCTGTAGAATTTGGCATTCTCTGCAAATCTTTCATGCCAAGAACATTGAACAACTATGTAACTCTCAATATATTTATTAATATTTTCTTAATTTTAAAATGGACAAAGAGAAATATTAATCTTGTTTGAAGTTTCTGTATGTGGGTTAACCTTACTGAGTTAAACTTCAGATAAATTTAAGAATTTTATCTGTATAAATAAATGTGAAACAATACTCACATTTATTAAATTTTAAGAGAAAGAATAATTGGTACCCTGCCTTTGGCTTATCTTTGATGCTTTATTTTAGGTAGACTGTCTAGCTGTTTAGTGCTTGCCCTTCATCTATTAAAATCTTTATGAATTTGAATACATTGTAAATGCCCTGAGTATAATTTAGTCCCTTTTTTACATCGTGAAGAAGAAAATAATTGTGGCAGTCATGGAATTTTTGATAGCATCTAATGATTAAATTTTAAAAGTACTATTTCTGAATTGCTCATGGAAAATGTCCCTGATTTAGTACAATTTTGTTATCTTACTATTCTTCTTAACATCTTTAGGTATATATAACTAGTAAATATTCAAAAGATTAAATAATCAAAATGGTAGCTAAGAATGTGATCTTGGAAATCAGACTGCATGGATTTGAATCCTGTCTCTGACACATCACAGCATGTGTCCTTGGGCACATGACTCAGAATCTCAGGATAAAATCTTCTTCCATCTCTCTGAGGACATAAATCATACCTCTGACCATTGTCTCCATACAGTATATGCTACCTTCATGTTATTAGATTGTTGCAGTATCACATATTTTTTTATCAAATAAGCTTGTTTTATTTAATAATGGCCACAAAACATATGGATAGTGATGCAAAGGAGACACCAGGGCATAAAATATTAAAAATGGATAAATTCCAGTACTCTGTGGCAACACTGAAACTACCTAGAAAAAATTACTAGGGGGTGGTGGTAGTGTTCATGGTTTTAGACATCCATTGGGGGTCTTGGAACATATCCCTGGAGATCAGGGGTTGGGGCTTCTATATTATTACTTCTTTGTATGTTTCCAACAAACGTAGGGACAATGGTGGAATTATTCTGTTGTTAGTACAAGCAACTCTAAGAAAGAAAAATTTCATTTTGTATATGTGACTACCTTCATGCAATCTGGAAGTGTAAACATTATTGCCTTAATCCGTTTGTGAACAAGAGTTCAAATTCTTAATAACAGTATGTAGAAAGGAACTATTAGTACTGAAATTCTGTGGGATGAGTTGTAGTTTATGCAGGTTTTAAAGATATTATCTGAGTCAGGCTCAGTGGCACACACCTGTAATCCCTGTGGCTCAGGAGGCTGAGGCAGAAGGATCACAAGTTCATAGAAAATTCCTGGTGTGTTCCTTGGTATGGAACTGGGAGTGAGAACCTTGCCTTCTCTTTGCTTCCTTTTCTTGCCTTACACATTATCATTGAAAGTGAAGCAAAAAATATTTTGTCCTCTGTGTCCTCCACATGTGTCTCATGCCAACATGTTAAAGCTATGTAATATACCTATAAATGTGTGTGACTGCACAGATGCACATGTATGTATCAGAAAACAACTACACCCATTTGATTTCTCTTTGGACTTTCATAATTAGATGTGATAGTTTTAATTTGATAATTAAATAAATAATGTTGTTCACATATTTTAAAACCTATTTGAGTGTAAAATTATTTGACCCTTGCTGTGTATCAAGTAAAATAATACTAATTTTTAGTGTATGATTTGTAATGAAAATAAATTATCTCACATCAGAGAAATGAAAATCCATGTTTTTGTCTCCAAGTGGAGTAGTTTCAGGTGGAAAATAAACAAGCTGAAACTTGTTTCATACATACCTTTACCCCTTTTAACATTTTTAACTAAAGAAAATGTTTAAGAAATAGGATTTATTCTTGGGACCTATCTCTTTTGTCTCCTGGTTTTGTTGATTTACTGTGAATCTTTTCTATTATAAATTTCTGCTGGTATTGAAGGATTCATTTACCACCAAAAAGGATAAGAGGATGAAAGAAAGACTGTCTAGACCATATGTCTAGAGGTTGTGTGTGTGAGTGCAGGGTAATCAGCTCAGTCTAGATTGTCCTAGATTGTCACAGTTTCTACAGTGAATTTTTCTTAGTCCCTGGGCAAACCAATGTGGTTGGCCAAGCTTCCTGTTTATAGATCCTGGGGGTACAAAACTTGCCTTATTGTAATTGTGTCTTATTTACTACTGTTAAAGGTTCTACATCTTAAAGGAAGTAGGGTAAGTAAAAAAAAATCTAAGATTAGATAACTATCCTACAAATGCTAGGCAAGGCTGAAATATTTTATGAACAGAACTAAATTTATTTTCATAGCATTTCTCTTAGTAATGTATCATTGTCACTAATAAAAGAACTTGCTGTTGATTCCATTTATAAAACATTATTGAAATAGCAAATTGCAGATTACTGGGCATTAGTGAAGTAATGGAGTGTCAAAGGTGAGTGGACTATAGAAAGTCAGAACAAAGGAGCCTTTTCACCATGAAAATTCTCTGCCTTTACTCTGTCTCAGCAGCCTTCTGATCAGGTGTCCACTATTGATTTTACAGGCTGTTAGAGCTTCAAAATTGTGTAAATGGGACAAGAATCTGTGGATTATTATTACTTAAAACTCTCTGTTTGTGAATCTCCAGTTATTCAAGGGCTTAGAGAATGGGAGTGGGAGGAGAAAAATGACTAACATTATTAGAAAACATAATTAGAAAACATACTAACATTATTAGAAAACATTTTATTCCAAAAGACTAGATGGTTCCTAAAAGGGAACTCCTGTAGAAACTATTTGTAGCTGTTCTTGGGGCCAGGCATTGTATTAAGAGCTTTAAGACCTTAGATGATTATTATGGTGACAGCACAGTCACTGCTTAATTCCTGTTTGATGCTGTACACTCCAAGTTCAGCATATCACTATTTCAAAACTGCAGATAATTCTGAGTACTCCTTAGGGATGTAATGCAACTCCCTCAAGCCCTAAAGTGCAGTGAAGTATAAAAAGGAAGCTGTAGTCAGTACAGTCTGATGGTGCAGAGCCTGGGCTTAGAGAACAAATCAGGGATCACATCTCAGCTCCACCTCCTCTTGTTTGTATGGTCTTTGTAAAATCAGTTATTGTTTTGGGCTTCATTTCTTACATGTTCTATGAGATCAAAAAAGTCAGTTTTGTCTCTATCATAGGGTTGTTACGAAGAATAAATGGGACATTTAAAGAATGACATAAGTGCTCTGCAGATGCCAAAATTGCTGCTCTTATTACTGGAGGCATGTGTACTAGTGGTGCACAGGAACCAAGAGATATATTTCATTTTGCTTTCAATGATTGATTTTTAGAAAGGCTCTTAGCCTTCCATGACTTTGTCTCCTTCTGCAGAAACTCCATATGTCTGAGTATATGACAGGTCAACAATCTTCCAGTTTCCAATTTCCTGGATAATGAGGTGAACATTTTAGAGTCAATAAAGGCATGAATAAAATCACAGGCTTGATTCTCCCAGGCCTCAATTTAAATTTTGCCTCTGCCTCAGTTCTGAGCTCACTGCCCATTTATAACTTGTTCCTTCTACTTTCCTACAAGAATGGGGTTTTGTTCTGAACAGCATGTGCAAATCACAATTACTACTACTTTTCTACTTCTTTTGTTACTACTACTGATACTCTACTCAAACTATTGCCCAAAAGGCAAATCTACATTGCCCCACCCTCTGCCTGTCTTGTGTTTCTCTACTTAAAATTTTACTGGAGAACATCACTGATTGGTTTACATCTTGACTGAGATTTTCTTCAGTGCTATGGGCAGAGTTGAGCAGTTGTGGAAGAGAATATGGAACCTGTAAAACCTACCTCTCTGCTATCTGGTTCTTTGAGAAACATGTTTGCTGAACCCTCATCTAAGAAAATGATAACAGCTGTGTCCTTCAGCTTCCTGTTTTCCCTTTCACCTGTGAGGATTATATGTCCTGTGTTTCCCTCCTCCCTTTTCCTTTTGGGTTGTATTAAGTTGTTTATAGATGGTATTGGCATCAGATCTGCCATTTTGTGCCACCGTTGTTCTGCCCAACCACCATCATACAACCAGATTGTTATCCCACAAACTTCCTAGTCAATCATTGGTCAGATTGTTATTACCCCACAAGATTCTACTACCTAAAAATACCTCCCCCACCATTCTCTCTCTCACACCCTTGTATGCAGACACTCTACCTCTCTGCTTAATAAAATCTCGTGTGTGTTTCCACATTAGGAATGGTTTCTGGGTGCTCTCATTTGTGCCATGATTTTGATGAGCTCTTCTACTGCCAATTAGATGAGTGGAACCCCATCTGTTGCCCCAGAACCTCTGATGCTGGTCTCACATTCCATTTGCCCTGATGCTTGGTTGCATATTCACCACCAGTTTCAGATTGGTAAGTTTCCCATACGTTGATTTAAACACTTCTCTGCTGATGTGAGACATGACTTTTGGTCTAGTACCCCTGAGGCAGTTGAGGAATAGGGGTTCCACCTGCCAAGACTTTTACAATTATGGTTGACCCCTTAGTTGACCTTATCTGATGGGTGGACCCCTGATTTTTATGGTGGAGATTCCCTCTCTGGGTTGAGGCTACTCTTTAGTTTTTCCCTCAAAATTCCTGCCACCAGATCCTTAACCCCCTTGCCTTTTGCCTGGCACACACTGATGGGGGTGACAACTCCCATCACGTACTGTCTTCTCATCTCATTAAGTAGTCTGTGACCTTGGGATTCCTTAGACACTGACTGGCTGTTTATCAGTCTCCACCATATGATCCGTGTCCTCCATTCTGGCAGATTCACTGCTGGGGTGTCTACAAGATAATCTTAAACTTCTTCACCTGGCCTACAGCGACCAAAAGTTTATTCAGTGTGTAATGATATTTGACCACAGTATCCTTCAGAAAATCAATCAAAATGGTCACTTAATGGCATAAAACTTCTGTGAGTCTTTGCTGTTCCTGCAAACCTGAACACCTTCTTTTGGCTCCTTCTCCCCTCCTAATCCCTCCTCCTTCCTCAACTCTGACCCAGGAAATGATCTACCTCCATACTGGTCTCCTGTAGCAGAGGCCCCACTGGCCCATGCTCCTCTGTTTCCTTTGCCCCACTCTGATTTTACTTCTGCCCTCTCTACCCAGTCCTCCTGCCATGAGGTCTCAAGCACATGTTCTAGCACCCCTGTGGGAGGTTTCTGGTGTGGAAGGAGGTTTCAGAGTTCATATTTCTTTCTCCCTCTCTCATCTTTCCCAAATAGAGAAGTGGCTAGCCTCCTTCCCCTCCAAACTCTGCAAAATTCATTAAGAAATTTCAGTATCTTACCTAGTCTTATGATGTTAGATTTAAAAGATGACTTTTTCTGTACACCCTAGACTCTCAGTCACAATTTCTGTTTACCTTTAAGGTACCAGATGGTAAATCTCAATTAACCTAGAAAATGTTGCCTTAAGGATTTGGCAATAGACCTCACCTGTTCATCCAAACCCAAGCTAAGAACTTAACAAGGATTAATAATCCCTATGCAGCAATTTCCTTTGCAATGGAATGTTAGCTAGCAGGCTCAGCGAGGGACCAACCTGAGACTGAAGGAAAAAGGTGTCCATTTAAACTTCTGGCTGAAAAACAGGAAAATGGTTGTAAGACTCTCTCTCTCTCTTTTTCTTCATCTCCCTCTTTCTCCCCCTCTTTCCCTCTCCTCCCCCTTTTGCTTATCTTGTTCTCACTCTCTCATACTATAATTAATGGTCATTAATTTTTTTTTCTAGGATTCTTGTTTTTTTTTTTTTTTTAATGGTATATTTTCTGAGCTCAGAGTTTTGATCTTACATACCTAGGTTAATGTTCTTCTGATCAGTTCTTTTTTTTGGATGGATTTACTTTTTTAAAAATTTTTATTGTAAACAAATTGGATATATCTTGTTTCTCTGTACATGGAGTAAAGACATACCATTTGTGTAATCATACATTTACATAGGGTAATACTACTTGATTTATTTTGTTATTTTTTCCTCCCCTCCACCCCTCCCACCCCTCTTTTCCATCTATTCAGTTCATCCTTCCTCCCTCCTTGCCCCATCTCACCCCCATTATGTGTCATCATCCACTTATCAGCAAGATCATTCATCCTTTGGTTTTTAGAGTTTGGCTTATCTCACTTTGCATGATATTCTCCAATTTCATCCATTTGCCTGAAAATGCCATAATTTTATTATTCTTTATGGCTGAGTAATATTCCATTGTATATATATACCACATTTTCTTTATCCATTCATCAATTGAAGGACATATAGGTTGGTTCCACAATCTGGCTATTGTGAGTTGAGCAGCTATGAACATTGATGTGGCTGCATCTCTGTAGTATGCTGATTTTAAGTCCTTTGGGTATAGGCTAAGGAGTGGGATAGCTGGGTCAAAAGGTGGTTCCATTCCAAGTTTTCTAAGGAATCTCCACACTGCTTTCCAGAGTGGCTGCACTAATTTGTAACCCCTACAGCAATGGATGAGTGTACCTTTCTCCCCACATTCTCTCTAACACCTATTGTTGCTTGTATTCTTCATAATCACCATTCTAATTGGGATAATATAGAATCTTAGAGTAGTTTTGATTTGCAATTCTCTTATTACTAGGGATGTTGAAGATTTTTTCATATATATATGTTCATTGCTTCTAGAGCTTCTTCTGTGAAGTATCTGCTCATGTCCTTAGCCCATCTGTTGATTGGATTATTTGTATTCTTGGTGTAGAGTTTTTGAGTTCTTTATATGTTCTAGAAATTAGTGCTCTATCTGAAGTATGAGTGGCAAAGATTTTATCCCACTTTGTAGCCTCTCTTTTCACATGGCTGATAGTTTTTATTTTTTATTTTTTTTCTGAGATTTATTCTGTTTTGTAGTATAGTTGAAGTTCTGGTATTGCAATACCCCTGCTTCATTCCTCCTGCTAAGGATTGTTTTTGCTATTCTGGGTTTCTTATTCTTCCTGAAAAATTTCATGATTCCAAGCTATTTAGTTTGAATCTATCCCAGTTATTGATTCTTGCTTTTATTTCTTGTGCTATGGGAGTTCTCTTAAGGAAGTCTGATCCTAGGCCAACATGTTGAAGATTTGAACCTGCTTTTTCTTCAATACGATGCAGGGTCTCTGTTCTGATTCCTAGGTCCTTGATACATTTTGAGTTGAGTTTTGTGCAGGGTGAGATATAGGGGTTTAGTTTCATTCTGCTGCATATGGATTTCCAGTTTTTCGAGCACCATTTGTTGAAGACATCATCTTTCCTCCATTGCATATTTTTGGCACTTTTGACTAGTAGGAGAAAATTGTATTTATTTTGGTTTGTCACCATGTCCTCTATTCTGTACCATTGATCTACCTGTCTATTTTGGTACCAAACCATGCCATTTTTGTTACTATTGGTTTGTAGTATAGTTGAAGTTCTGGTATTGCAATAATCCCTGATTCACTCTTCCTGCTAAGAGTTGCTTTAGCAGTTCTGGGTTTCTTATTCTTCCAGAAGAATTTCATGATTGCTTGCTCTATTTCTGTAAGGTACATTATTGGGATTTTAATTGTAATTACATTGAATCTGCATAGCACCTTTGGTAGTATGGCCTTTTTGAAATATTAATTCTGCCCTTCCAAGAGCATGAGGGATCTTTCCATCTTCTAAGGTTTTCTTTAATTTCTTTCTTTAGTGTTCTGTAGTTCTCATTGTGAGGTCTTTCACCTCTTTTGTGAGATTGATTCCCAAGTATTTTATTTTTTCTGAGGCTTCTGTGAATGGGGTAGTTTTCCTAATTTCTCTTTCTGAAGATTCATCACTTATGTATAAAAATGCATTAGATTTATGTGCATTGATCTTATATCCTGCTACTTTACTGAATTCACTTATGAGTTCTAAAAGTTTTCCGGTGGAATTTCCTGGGTCCTCTAAATATATAATCATGTCATCATCAAATAGATATAGTTTGAGATTTTCTTTTCCTATTCATATCCCTTTAATTTCTTTGGTCTGTCCAATTACTCTGACTAGAGTTTCAAGGACAATATTGAATAGAAATGGAGAAAGAGGGCATTCCTGCCTTGTTCCAGTTTTTAGGGGGAATGCTTTCAGGTTTTCATCATTCAGAATGACATTGGCCATGGGTTTAGCATAGATGGTCTTTACAATGTTAAGGAATGTTCCCACTATCCATATTTTTTCTAGTGTTTTGAGCATAAGGGTATGCTGTATTTTATCAATTGCTTTTTCTGCATCTATTGAAATAATCATGTGTTTCTTGCTGTTAAGTCTGTTGATATGGTGAATTACATTTATTGATTTCTGGATGTTGAACCAAGCTTGCATCCCTGGGATAAAACCCACTTGATCATGGGGAACTATCTTTTAAATATATTTTTGTATGTGATTTGCTAAAATTTTATTGAGAATTTTTGCAGTGATGTTCACTAAGAATATTGGTCTGAAATTTTCTTTCCTGGATGTGTCTCTATCTAGTTTACGTGTCAGGGTGATATTGGCTTCATAGAATGAGTTTGGGAGGGTTCCCTCCCCTTCTATTTCATGGAATACTTTGAGGAGTATTCGAATGAGCTCATCTCTAATGGTTTTGTAGAACTCAGCTGATAACCCATCTGGTCCCGGACTTTTCTTTGTTGGTAGGCTTTTAATGACTTCTTCTATTTTCTGCTTGAAATTGATCTATTTAAATCGTGTGTGTCCTCCTGGTTCAGTTTACATAATTCATATGTCTTTAGAATCCTGTTGATGTCTTTGAGATTTTCTGTTTTGTTGGAGTATAGATTTTTAAAATGCCTTGTACTTATGTTTTGTATTTCACTCATGTCTCTAGTGATATTTTCTTGTTCATTCTGATTTTTACTAATTTGAGTTTTCTCTATCCTTCTCTTTGATAATGTGGCTAAGGGTTTATCAATTTTATTTATTTTTTCATAGAAACAGCTATTTATTTTGTTAATTGTTTCTTTTGTTTCAATTTCATTGATTTCAGCTCTAATTTTATCTATTTCCTGTCTTCTACTACTTTTGGTGTTGGTCTGTTCTTCTTTTTCTAGGGCTTTGAACTGTAGTGTTAAGTCATTTATTTGTTGATTTTTTCTTCTTTTATTGAATGTGCTCCATGAAATAAATCTTCATCTGAATACTGCTTTCCTAGTGTCCCGGAGATTTTGATATGATGTCTTTGTTCTCATTTACTTCTAAGAATTTTTTAATTTCCTCCTGATGTCTTCTGTTATCCATCATACCATAGTGTATTATTTAATCTCCAAGAGTTGGAGTAGTGTCTATTTTTTATTCTGTCATTTATTTCTAATTTCAATCCATTATGATCTGATAGAATACAAGGTAGTATCTCTATCTTCTTCTACTTGCTAACATTAGCTTTGTGGCATAAAATATGCTCTATTTTAGAGAAGGATCCATGATCTGCTTAGAAGAAAGTGTATTCATGCTTTATTGGATATTATATATAAATGTCTGTTAATCTAAATTATTGATTGTGTTATTGAGATCTATAGTTTCTTTATTCAATTTTTGTTTGGAAGATCAATCCAGTGGTGAGAGAGGTGTGTTAATATCACCTAGTATTATTGTGTTGTGGTCTATTTGATTTCTGGAATTGAGAAGAATTTGTTTGGCATACATGGATAAGCCACTGTTTGGGGTATAGATATTTGTGATTGTTATGTCTTGCTTATTTATGCTTCCCTTAAGCAGTATGTAATATCTTTCTTTATTCCTTCTTACTATCTTTGGTTTGAAGTCCACGTTATATGAAATGAGGATGGATACTCCCGCTTTTTTGCTGTGTCCATGTACATGTTATGCTTTTTCCCATCCTTTCTCCTTTAGTCTGTGTGTATCTCTTTCTATGAGATGAATCTGTTGCAGTCAGCATATTGTTGCATCTTTCTTTTTAATCCAATCTTCTAGTCTATGTCTTTTGATTGATGTGATCCGACCATTAACATTCAGTGTTATTATTGAGATATGATTTGTATTCCTGGTCATTTGGCTCATTTTTGTTTTTTGACTTGAGTTGGTTTCTCCTTTATTTTGCTATTCCTTTAGTCTAATTCCTCCCATTGCTGTTTTGCATCATTGTTTTTTATTTCTACCTCATGGAATATATTGCTGAGAATGTTGTGTAATACCAGCTTTCTTTTTGTAAGTTCTTTTAGCCTTTTTTTTTTTTTATCATGGAATGATTTTATTTCATGGTCAAATCTTAAGGTAAATTTTGCTGGGTGTAAGATTCTTTGTTGGCATACATTTTCTTTCAGTGCTTGATGAATATTGTTCCGGGTCCTTCTAGCTTTTAGGGTCTGGGTTGAAAAATCTGCTGATATCCATATTGGTTTCCCCCTGAATGTATTTGATTCTTTTCTCTCACAGCCTTTAAAATTCTGTCTTTATTTTGTATGTTAGGTATTTTCATAATAATGTGCCTTGGTGTGGGTCTGTTGTAATTTTGTATATTTGGGGTCCTATAAGCCTCTTGTAGTTGGTTTTCCATTTCATTCTTCAGATTTGGGAAATTTTCTGATGTTATTTCATTGAATAGGTTGTTCATTTCTTTGGTTTGTTTCTCTGTGCCTTCCTCAATCCCAATACCTCTTAAATTTGGTCTTTTCATGATATCCAATAATTCTTGTATATTTTTTCTTCATAATTTCTTACCATCTTCTCTGTTCGGTCAACTTTGTTTTCAAGATTAAATATTTGTCTTCAATTTCTGCGGTTCTGTCTTCCAGGTGTTCTATCCTATTGGTTATGCTTTCTATGGAGTTCTTAATTTGGTTTATTATTTTCTTAATTTCAAGGATTTCTGGTTTGTTTTTTTTGCAGTATCTCTAACTCTTTATTGAAATGATATTTTGCTTCCTTTATTTGCTCTTTTAACTGTCAAATGGTGCATTCATTTAATGCCTACATTTGCTCTTTCATCTCCTCATTCAATGCCTGCATTTGCTCTTTCATCTCCCCATTTTCTTCCCTGATCTTTTTAAATATGTACATTCTGAACTCCCTTTCTGACATTTCTTCTGCCATGATGTCATTGGGTTTTATTGATATAGCATCTAGGTTTTTTGTGGGCATTTTCTTCGCTTGTTTTCTTATATTGGTCAGATATCAGTGGAACTCTGAGATACTGCAGATTTTCTCTAGTGGCTTATAGTGTCCCTGTAGATATCCATATATCACCTCCTAGCCTTCAGAAGCCTGAAGTCTTGGAGGAACTTGATAATGCCATGCTCCCAAAGAAAGCTGCTGCTGGGTCCTGAGTTGGGAGCTGGCTGTGCACAGAAAGCCTCTCACTGGGTGGGCCTGCTATGTGCAGCTGCCTGTGGGCACAGCTTACCTCTGGATGGAGCATGGTTGCTAGGGGAAGTCTCTCGCTGCCCTGCCTTTGTCCAAGAAGCTGCCTGTGGATCAGGGCCTGCTACTGGGTCTGGAACTGGGGCCTGTCTGTGTGCAGAAAGCCTCTCAATGGGCGGGCCTGTTCTGAGCAGCTTCCTGTGGGCTGGGCCTGCTGCAGGATGGAGCCTGGATTTTTGGGGAAGTCTCTCGCTGCCCTGCCCTTGTCCGAGAAATTACCTGCAGACCAGGCCCCACTGCTGGGTCTGGCCTGGGGTCTGGCTGTGTGTGGAAAGCCTCTCACTGGGTGGGTCTGCTCTGAGAAGCTGCCCACTGTCTAGACCTGCCCCCTGACCCCAGCTTCGCCCAGTGGGAGAGATTCACCCAGCAGCTCTGAGTTGGTCCGAGTCTCTCAATACCTCCCCTTCTTGAATCCTGAGTTCTGGAGTGACAAGAGATGCATTCACCCTCTAGTCTGCCATCTTGGAATCTATGACAGAACAACTACAACTGCAAAATTATACAATTGTTGCTGAAATCTTGCTCCTTGTCTGTAATGCCAATCCAATAACGAGGACATAGTTCTGAGAAAAAGGAAAAAGAAGGATTATTGCTTTACTAGCAGAGGAGAAACACAGGGGACACCTGTCCCAAAGGCTTTGATCCTCTCAGTTCTATTTTTTGTTCAATGCTAAAGTTTGTTTTCTAAAACATCTATAATATTGCAATGGAGATTCACCTACAAAAAACTAGAAGGCTTTCCTTTTGTTATGTATATATCATGTCTGATATTGTGTTGTCTGTCTATATATGTGCATCAAAATATATATATGACATCAAAATTAACACATTTAATGAGCACTCACGAATTTAAAATTCAGAAAATGGATGCAAATACCTTTAATTCATGTGATTTTAAAAGGCTTAGTTTAAATTGGGTAAATAAATGAAGGTAAAATATCTTTAAAATTACTTAACTCACAATTCTCTCTAGGTGGTCAAACTAATAAAATGTTGATGTTTTTAAAATGTCTAATCCATTGTTTCTATGACTTTTCTTCAACAGAAAGGAGATGGCAAATACTGTTGTCAGCTATTTGGTGTTTGCAGAAAAATAAGTAGATTTGGCATATATGACATTACTCCAATGTGTTTGTTAGAGACATTTGATTAATTTACACAATTATAATGTTAACTTAAATACCATTGAGTACTCTTAACTCCTTAAAGTCCATGGGGTAACATGGTAAATAAAAGGTGTTTAAAATTGCTTTGTGTCATCACTAAAAACAAGGTTACTAGGAGTTAAGTCCTAACAGGTAGAACTCTATATAAAATGGGATCCAAAGTTTCAACTGTGTTTCAGAGTACTATAAATAACATAAATATTTTATCTTATTAAAATGGAGTAGTTTATCTACATTCAAAAATTTCATGAGTTGTTTCAAAATGTGAACAAAAAGAGGTCAAAAGATAGGAAAGAATGTAAAAGGTTTTAAATATGAAAGTATATTTAGTTGAAGAAAAAATGTTTCTGAGTAAGTCTGTGTGTGTTGAAATATATGAAGGTATAAGTAAGTGCTAAGAAGTCTATGTGTAAGTAAAGGGCAAATTTCTACAAGTTTGTGTGTAACTACTTTGGTTAGATGTATGTGAGACAATCCCTTGAATTAGGGTTTTTCCCTAAGGTCAAATATTAATGGGTTAATATTAACCAGTGTTAAATCTATATGTTAAAATGACAAGGATTTCTTAAAAACACTAATTTACTGTAACATTTTGTCCATTTTTATTCTTTAGAACAATTAGTCCTTAAATGTAGAGTTTATACAATTATGGTTAAACAACAAAGTAGGAGTATTGTACTATGTTACAGAGTTTAAATTTTTCTTTAAAAGCCAAACTTGATTAACATAAAATGTTAATTTAATTGTGGAATGGCCACTCTTCTTTGTATATTAAATGTGTTCTTATTTTCCAAGTATACATATCTTTAAAGCAGAAAATTTATCAAGCTGCTGTTTTCCAAACCAAACTTGTTTGTAATGGAAATTTTAAACTTATAAGAATAGTAAATTTTACTGGGAACATATTTATATCATTTAATGTTCTATAACAGGACCTGTTATCAATAGGGTACATGGAAAATTTATGTTACTTTTTACACTGAGATAAAAAAATTAAATGTAAGTGTATTTCTAAAAGTTAGTGAGTGCCTGATTTATTTAAAGGTTAACATCATGAAACATGAAAACAAAAAATATTTTGCCACACAAAAGTAAAGTTAAAAGCTTTCTCAACCTCTCCTTGATTTATGTTTTGAATGTAATGTTATATTATGTTAATTAACATTCATGTAGACTCTGGAAAAAACATATGTGAACTTTGTAAAATCATGTTTAAAGAGAAGGTAAAGATCTGCTTCAGAACTAGAACACTTTAACTAAGATTTGTGAAGAGCCTCACCTTACCTGAGATAAGTTTCTGCCTCCCACCTTGTTATGTATTAGAGTGACTCCAAAATAAGTCAGAGTTCAGGTAATTTAAAGTTATATTCAAAAGATTGTGTTTTCTACCCTTAAGATTTCATCTCACCCCAATTAGAATGGCAATTATCAAGAACACAAGCAACAATAGGCGTTGCTGAGGATGTGGGGAAAAAGGTACACTCATACATTGCTGTTGGGGTTGCAAATTAGTGCAGCCACTCTGGAAAGCAGTATGGAGATTCCTCAGAAAGCTTGGAATGGAACCACCATTTGACCCATCTATCCCACTCCTTGGCCTATACCCAAAGGACTTAAAATCAGCATACTACAGAGATACAGCCACATCAATGTTCATAGCTGCTCAATTCACTATAGCCAGATTGTGGAACCAATCTAGATGCCCTTCAGTGGATGAATGGATGAAGAAACTGTGGCATATATATACAATGGAATATTACTGTGCCATGAAGAATGATAAAATTATGGCATTTGCAGGCAAATAGATGAAATTGGAGGATATCATGCTAAGTGAGATAAGCCAATCTCAAAAAACTAAAGGATGAATGATCTCGCTGATAAGCGGTTGAGGACATATAAGGGGGGGCAGAAGGGATTAGCATTAGGGTTAGGGTTAGGTTTTTGTTAGGGATAAGGAGAGTGGTAAGAATGGAGGAAGGAAGGACTGTATAGAGGGAAAAGAGGTGTGGGAGGGGTGGGGGGAAGAAAAAAAGTAACAGAATGAATCAAACAAGATTGCCCTATGTAAATTTATGATTTTTAATTAGAATAAATAAATTAATAAAGATAGTTTTTTTTATTGTAGAATTACTCTTATCTCAAACAGGGAATATAATACATAGCTCACCAAAATTCAAGATACCTATTAGACAAACTACATATACTTTTATGTTAATTCCAGTTTTGTATTTTTCTTATAAACTCTATAATTGCTGCCTGATTAATGTTTTCAAGAAATACTGCTTCAAGAACAAAGAACCTAAATTAGAGATAATAAGTTAACATGTATAAGAGAGATAATTTGGACTGCAATTAAGTAAAAGGGGGTAAATGACTGTAAAGTCATAAACATTGAAGTTAAAGGGCAGTACTCTTACTTTATAACTGATGAGACTGGCTTGCTTGATGTTTAAGCTCAAACTCAGAGATTGACATTAAAATATAGGTGCCAAGAAAACTGATATTTGACTTTTGCCCTCTGAGTCAGCCTAAATCCAGGGAAGGGGAAAACTTCTCTAACAAACTTTGTAACTCTGGGTCACATGACCTCCCAATCAGGGAGATTAATGAGACCACTAGAGGATGAAAAGCCAATCTGTTCACCTGCTGCAAAGAGGAGGATCATTGAAAAAGGGAAACATCTCTGATGCTTCCAAAGGAAGCCACTCATCAAGGAGATCCTACCTAGCAAATGGAACAAAAGTAGTTAATAAGCTGCTCTCAAGTTCTCCATGAGTGTCCCCTGTGGGAACTCAGCTAACCCTTAACAGTAGATAGGACCAAAGTCTGTTTGACCAGCTTTATCTTGAACACCTAACAAAATAGTTAAAACCAAACATAACCATCCCTGGACATTTAAAAGAAGAACCAATAGTCAAATGTAACTTAAGATGTGTATTTGTCTTAACCCAAAGAATAAATAAGACTGGAGATGACAAAAGAGAGTATTAGGCAGGCAGAAGTGCCTGATAACTAGCAAGAAAAACTGCAAGGGTCAGAAATTTTTAGTTGTTTTCAGGCCTACAGATCTTTTGAAACAGGACCAAGTCTGCTAAATTGCCTACAGAATTCCTAAAAAATCATGTACATAAGTTTACCAACTAGTCAATTGACTGCTTCTCCTTCAAGATTACCAGTCCCTGACACACAAAGCTGATACATGCAATTTAATATTGACAGTTCTGACTCCAAAAACTCTCCTTCCACCTAAAGACCTCCCTAATTTCCTTTTTACAAGAATGAGACTCTTCACCCCTCACTGGCAGGAAGAAGCTACAGAAGAAAGACCATTGTCCAACCCCTGTTATCTATAAAAACAAAGAGGGATGAATATTGGCATCAGATCTGCCATTTTGCTGCCATCATTATTCGGCCCCTCTACACCATTTTACAACCTAGATTGTTAGCCCAAGAACTTTCTAGTCAGTCATTGGTTCATACTGTTATCCCTCAAAATTTCTCATCAGTCATTGGTCAGATTTTTATTAGCCTATGAAATACCACTACCTAAGAATTCTTGCTCTCACTCTTGTGGTCAGGCACTCTGCCTGTCCACTTAATAAAGTCTCTTGTGTGAGTTCCCACATCAGGAGTGGTTTCTGAGTGCTTTCAGGTGGGATGCTTACAGATGTGTTAGCTCTTATTATATATACAACAAACTGAATGAATCACAAAAGAATTACAACATTTTTTTAAATCAGTAAAGATTCCATAGTATATTTCTGTTTGTAAAACATTCTTTAAATGATAAATTTATAAAAAAAAAAAAAAGAAAAGACTTAATGGTGACCATGAGGACCATGAGTAGTATGGAGGGCAGCAGGATAACATAGGTGTGGCTCAGAGGTCAGCATGAGGGATCTTTGGGAAGGAAACGGTCTATACCTGAGGTATATCATCTTTAATGTCACAGTGTGAAACCTGGGGGTGTTCTATATAAAGATAGCAGATGATGTCTTTCTTTTTCTCAACACATCTCCATATAAATCTACAATTGTTTGAGAATAAAATTACCTTACTTTAATAAATAAAACTTTAAATGATTGAACCATAGTGAACTGATATACAAGTGATTATTATTCTAAAATTATCCAAATTTTCATTAGAAGCCTGGTAAAACAATCATAGAAAATGAAAACTGTACACAAAAGTCACAAGAAGTACTTTCCAGATAGTTTGCAAAAAATGTCTTCCAGGAACAAAACTGGTTGTACATCCATGTTATTCTCAGTAAATATTGTTTTCCTCAAGTTAATTATACACTTCAATACTACTTCACAGTGCACAATGCTCACATAAAGATACATGCACATTTATTTTCTATAAATTAATAAATTTGAAATCATGTGTTCCTTTAGAAGTTCAGGAGGAAAACAATAAAATATATTTGAAAATATTTAACCCTTAATATTTTAAAGGAGCTTGTAATGATATAGGAAAATATGAAAAAAATGTTCCTTTAATTTTGGTGAATCCAAGAATAACTATGAATTATTCGATCCACACATTATATTATATAAAATGATTCAATTATATTCTCACAGACTAAATTATTAAGCAAAAATCACAGATACATGAAATGAATGTTTTATAAGTAATGGAAGAGTTAACTAGAAGTAGAACAATTTATTTTCATGTAGTAAAACATGAAAGGATGCATTTATGACAGCCTGAGGGAGGAAAATGACTCCAAAACATAAGGTAAACACTAATTTAAAAGTTATATTGTCAAGCTATCTGACCAAAATTAAGTTCAGACCTTTAAAATGTTATCAAATGGAAATCACTGACTCACCTGAATCACCTTCACCTGACATAGAACAGAGCCAATGCTGGCAACTTCCATTAAAACCAGAGTAAGCAGTTTCTTAGCGTGGCAGTATTTCAGGATACACTTAATTACTACACTACAGTTAAGTTTTCTAAAGCAGGTAGCAGCAAAATAGGTTCACTTATATGTTTCCAAGACCCCATTAAATAAAAGTATTAACATTTTTAAAGAGCAAGCTTCTGGGAAAGAAAATGCTACCTAGCAGGTTTGGTAAAGTTTAGGTGGGAAATTCAGACTTAAGTTGGAAAACTCTTGCACAAGAGATTTCATCTCCATTTTCAAAAGGTCATTTGAAATCAGCAGATCCTCCTTTCCTATTTTAGAGCTCACCTCTCTGTTTTCTAAATAGAAGTCAACAGAGGGAGAAACATTGGTCTGGCAAAAGTGCAGACACTGAAAATTTTGCTCCAGGTATTACACAACACCCACTTGGAATAGGGAACAAGGCATTGGGGGACATGGAAGACAGGGCCCAGTGGAGAGAACTGAAAGGTGGGTTGCTGTGACTGGCACTTCACATTTGAATTTCACTGAATGTCAGTCATCCTTAGATAACAAGTCTGTGGTGCTGAGACTTAGACACTAATAAATCTACCATTAATCAGAGTAATGGGACGGGTCTCCAATGTTGTTTGAGGGAACAGAGGGTGGGGTCATAGCTTTAAAGGTTGTTCATGACTTTGATTAAGGAAAAAAGCAGCAACATGGTGCACACTCACTAGCTCAGTTTTCCTCTTGTGGATGCCTCAAGGATTAAAGGCATACCACATTAACCAATTCTCTGCCTCCAGACCTAGCGATGCTCCATCCTGACCCAGTGACTGAGGAAAAGATGAGAACCCAGAAGCTCATGCACACCAAGTTCTTGATGTCGCACCCCAGAGACCACCCCAGATGGGGAGTCCACCCAGCCTTCACACACCCTACACCACTAGGATGATGCCCTGGCCTGTGACCCCCACCACCCTCCACCATGCCTGGCCCACAAAGTGGCCCAAGCACCCTGTGGCGCCAATGTCAACCACACACCAACTTTCTGAGGGTTCCCAGAACAATAGCAGTTGAAGGGCCAGCAGAGCCCAACACTCGCACTGGCAGGGCCCAATTTGGCCACCCCCCACCTCGCTCCAGAATCCCAGGTGTTGGCTCCAGGTTGCAGCTGTGAGGGTCCCCAAAGTCTTCCGAGCCTGCTAGTTCAGGGTACACTGTGCCATATTAAACCACGGAGGACCCTGACCTGGTGCTGGAGTGAGCAGGGGTGCAATGGCTGCCCTGCAGGAGATCCTGTTGCCTGGCCACTCCTGGTGGCCACCACCAACCCCCCGCTGCCCTGACCACAGTGAAAATAAAGAGCACTGGCTCACTGTTGCCTCTCCCTGGGCCATAGTCACCACTCCCCATTCAGGTTCCCTTCACACATGCCACTTGTGCCAAAGCAGGAGGCCCAGAGAGGCGGTTCAAGCCTGGCCTCAGTCCCTCCCACCTGCCTACAATTTTGTGCTGATCTGGCAGCTTCCCATGCAGGCTTGGACCCTAAGGAATGGGGGGGGGGGACAATGCAGACAGCTGCATCTCTGGCCAGGCTCAGGGTGGGGCTTGCAGGCCTGACTTGTATGGACAGGGTGCTCAGGTGCTGTGGGCCAGGTGGGACCCATGCAGGTAAGGCAGGGCAAGGAAATACTGTGGGTCTTGGACCCAGAGTATGCAGGTTTGCCCCTACATGTACACAAGGAAGTGCCCTGCACCCACCCATAGTCTCTGTGCTTGGTAGTGACACACAAAGTTGGTGTAACTGTTCATGAGAAATTATTGCAAATGTTTTTTTTTCATTCCTAGCAACAAGAGGCACCATGGGACCCAACTCCTCCTGAGAAGAGTTGTGACAGAGGATGGGAGAGCAGTGACTGATATTGTCTCTGATAACCTCAGAGCTGTGGCATGCCAAGAGCCTGGGAATGTTTCTGTGCAAGGGCACAGGATGCTTAGTTACTGTGGCAATGCCTTGCATGAGCAGGCTCTGTTCAAGAGTCCTATTAGCTCTGACCTTCATCTCAGGTACACAGCTCAAGGAAAGGAAGGAATTATTATGATAGACAACCACACTTTTTCACCAGCTCTGCTTTCCAGGTTCCTGCCTGCCTTATCTTAACTTTTAATAATGGAATTTCTTGAGAGCTATGAAAATCCCTATCATTGCACTTTCCAACTATGGACTACAACTACAGAAAAACTACATAGAATGTCCTAATTTCTGAAACTTTCCTGAATATAAAGAATTGCATAGTCTTTAATCTGATAATGTGATGTATATAAAGATTGCTGACATAAGTCTTTAAAGCTGCATCTCCATCAGAGAGCAGAGCTCCAACTGATCCTAGCTTAATCTTCAAGGTCTGTGTTTGTGAATCTTTATTTTCCAATCCTCCTTCACCCCTCATCACAACAGAGAGTTTGGTTGCACCCACCCAGGTTCCCAGGAGTGGACATGGGTTTGATAATCTTTGTTACAATTGTAAAATCTGGTCATCTATTAAAGAACTGTAAGAATAAAAAAAAAAAAAAAAAAGTGGGGGCTGCGAAAACAGCCCAATCAGAAATACCCAATCTGTCATAAGGGTTTTTTTGGACTAATCAATGCAGATCTAAAACAGACATGTCAGGAAAACTAATTATGGATCACCTTCTGACCCAAGGCCAAAGGAAGAGGAACCCTTCTCATCTGCAGATGCAGATGTCTCCTTCACAGATGTTTACAGTTCACACAGAAGCTCCTACCACAAATACTTTCATACTACTAGAGGGAGCACAGGATTAGATTTGCTTACTACTGAAGATTCTCAAATATGTCTGCCTGGGGAAGTTTATAAAATTCTTACACAAAGTCAAGGGCATCTACCCAAAGGTAACTTGACTTAATTTTGCCCCACTCTCACAGTTCTAAAGAAGGAAAATCTATAATTACAGAAGTGATTGATTCTGATTACACTGGTGTAGTATACATTTAAGTTTGTCTCATATGCCTTTAATTCTCCCCAAAGGATCCTCCATAGTTCAATTAATTGTCATTCCTTATGTTACTGCCCAACGACCCCTGAATGAAAGAGGAAATACAGAATTTGGTTACAGTATTATAGAAGTATGTTTACCTATTACTGAAAATAGATGAAAATTAACCTTTTTTTTTAAATGAGCAGTCAATCACAGGATTATTGGACACCAGTGCTTATATAACAGTTATACCTCTCTCAATGTGGCCTTGAGCATGGCTCTTTCAGAGGGCCATCCCAGTGTGGCATCAGAGGAAATGATAAACAGGTGTCTAAAAGGTCTCTATGTTTGCGATTCTTCACCCCTTCCAACTCACAAGTTATTACTCACATTCAAACGTGTATTATGGCTATTCACTTTCCTATAAGGGGCAAAGACATCTTATAAAAGTTACAAATGCCTATGGAGTCACATTATTTATAGGGGTCTCTGTGGAAATGATCACCTTGCCATTAAAGTGAAAGGTCACCACTCCTGTCTGCGTAGAACAGTGGCCATTGTCTAAGGAGAAGGTGGCAGCTGCAGAGGCTCTCATTCAAGATCAGTTAAAATTGGGACACATTGAACCTTCTAACAGACTATGGAATACACCCATTTTTATCATAAACAAGATTACAAGGTTTAAGAGAAATTAATAAATATATACAACATATGGGTCCTCTTCAATGTGGATTGATTGCCTAATCCTAATTTAATTCCTCAAGATTTTTCTTTATATGTAATAGACATAACAGACTTTTATTTTTACTATTCCTCTCTTTCCTGATGATTGAGAAAAATTTGCCTTCAAAGTTCCTGTTTTCAATCATCATAAGCCTGCTGATAAATATCAGTGGTAAGTTCTTCCTCAAGGTATGTTCAGTAGACCCACATTATATCAACATTTTGTGAATAATGCTTTTCAGTGTTTCTGACGACTATTCCCACATATTCTTGTTTATCATTACATGGATGATGTTTTGATTTCTGGACCCATTCTTACAGAACACACTTTAACTAAATTACAATACATTCTTTTACAATCTGGCTGCTATGTGGCCACAAAAATAATTCAATGACAACTCCCTATCAACTAATTAGGACATAAAATATTCCAATTTTATTCCATTCCTCAAGTTCCAAAATTAACTCTTTCTCCAAAGTTCTTCTTAGTTCATTTACAACTATTAAGGCATTTTAATTGGGCTCCACCATATATTTCTTTAACTACTGATATGTTGTCACCTCTTTTTTTAGCTGTTGAGAAAACAACATAATCCCACCAGTTTTTTTCAGTTAACTTCTTCACTCACTGCCACTTTTTAGCATGTTAATGAGAAATTATTTACAGTTCTTATAGACTCCCAACACTCAATGTTCTTTTGTCTCTAATAATCTTTACCGGAAAGTCTTATGCCTTTACTTCAGTTGTTGCCATTTATCATCAAATCTTGTATGTAGTACAGTGGCTATATTCGCCTCAATTTTCAGGAAGAAAATGTTATCCCTTATGCTGATATGTTTTCAAATGATCTCAGAATGTTGTCATCATATTTAATCTCTTACAGGAGCAGATGTATTCATGTTCTTTATCTTACTTATAGAAAGACTTAACATGTACAGTATTTACAATTTTCTTCATATTCTCAAGCTGTCTTAACAAAATTTTTAGCTCCTATTTTTTTCCATGCACCTCTGGATGAATGCCTTTCCTGGTGCCAAGTCTCTCATGCTCCTTCTATAATCTCCTCCATCCATCCATTTTACAGTGGGATTACTGTCTATACTGATGGAGGAAAACAAGAATTTTATGTATATTCACTGATAAAAAATGGACTGATTATTACACATTGCCTCAAGTTTCTCCTCAGTGAGCAAAATTAGCTGCAGTTATTTTGGTTTTTCATTTGTTTCCACATTAAACATCATTACAGATTCTCAGTATATAACCAAGCTTATACCTCATATTTCTCTACAATTTGGTCACCTTATTTGGACTCTAATTTTTTATCCCTGCTTATTACTCTTCAATGCCTTTTATAGGATTTTACAGCTCCAGTATTTCTTCCTCATATATGTGGCCATACTAAGATTTCTGGACAACTCACTGAAGAAAATGCTCATACTGATGCTGCTATAAAATAACTTTATCCTCTCTTTTCAGATGCCATGGTATCACACACTTTTTTCATCAAAATGTTTATTTTTTAATGAAATTCTTTTCTATTTCCTCTCAATAGGCCCATATCATTGTTAATAATTGCTCTCATTTTAAACCCTTTTGTTTTCCCACTTGGGAAATTGTAAACCCTCAAGGTTTATATTATAATGCCCTTTGACAGATAAATATAACTCATTTTCCCCCTTTTCACCCCTATTTCTTTTTACATGTTACCACAGATATATCCCCAGGTCTTATATGGGCCAGTGCACATTGTTCAGAGAAGGTCTCAAACTGTATCTCTCCTGTTATCCTTTGAACTGCCACCATGGGCAAACCTCATCATTTAAAAACTGAGAATGCCCCTACTTATACTTCTAGTTACTTTGCTAAGTTTTGTAATCAATGGAATATAATTTTAACCCATGTAATTCCTCACAATCCTACTGGGCAGGCTTTAGTAGAGTGTGCATATCACACACTTAAAATATGCCTTTTAAAAGAAAACAAAAAAGGGAACATAGACTTGCTTATGTTAATAGTGCTCTCAACATGCCTTGTTCACAAAAAATGCTCTTAATGTACAGTATGAAGATAATACACATTGTTGGTCCTCTGTTTTGGACAGGTACATTTCCTCTAAGAAACCCCTACCAACGATTTAGGTTAAAATACCAAGTTCAACCATAACCAATACAGCAGGACCCTGCACCTTTAATTACATGGGGAAGGGGATATGCTGCTGTTATTACTCCTACAGGTTCTGTCTGAATTCCGGCCAGATGTGTGAAATCCATCCATCATCATGAGTTGGCATCAAGGAATTCCCAAACTGATTCCCAAATTCTATTTGACCCTGGACAAGGAGAACCCTAATTCAAAGAAGGAACTCTATAAGAGCAAGAGGCCCAAGAAACCCTCAGTCTAGTGATTTGGGGGTTATAAAGATTTTAACATCTACTCAACATTTGCTAGCACAGATGGATTCAGAATGTACCCTGGGAAATTTGGTTACAGTTCTGTTCGCCAAACTTACCCAGAATTCCACAATTAAGCTGATTATTATTGTGTTATTTCTGTGTTATTGTATCCTTGTTTGTGGTGACCCAGTACTTAGCAAAAATGGTTAATTCTTTTGAAATTTGTATCATCAATCTATTCTTGATAATAAGGCAGCTATTGATTATTTTCTGATGTTACATCATAAGGGACGCCAGAATTTAATAATATGTGTTGCTTCCATTTAACTAACAATAGTAATCCCATTTAAAGGGAATTGTATCATCTTAAGGACATTGTAAAGAAGGTGCAACAAGATAATGGAAGATGGGATTTATTAGTTTGGTTAACCTCATGGCTACCAAATTTTACATAGATCAAAGAGCTTTTCATTGGAGAATGTTTATTAATATTTGTCTTATTATACTGTGCTTGTTTTTGCCAATGTTTGCCTTGCTTTTTTCTCCACCTTCCTTGAACAGAAGACTAGTAATGTCTATTCTAAAGACCATGCAAACACAAAAGGGGAGCTGTAGGGATTTCAGATCAGTCAAAGTACAGAGGAGCAAAAGTCTTTCAGTTCAGCAAATGCCTCAGGACACAATAGGTTTTCTGTTTGAAAGACTAAGAAATACTCTGAAACTCCTCAGTCCTTGAGGCCTGGATACACTATCTTATTAAAATAACCTTTGGTCCTAGTGGACTCTGAGAAGCAAGCAAGTTGTGTGATCTGGACATGAACAAAGATAAATGTACTATGTAACCTAGTGTAACATGATATGATCCTGGAATCAATAATAAACTGGACTGGCTTTCCCACAGAAGCCACTTCTTGCTCTTCACCATCCTGTATGCTTGACTCTTTATTAGCTCTCCCCTTAACCCTTATAGCTGGACCCCAATTAACCTTTACACAACACCCTGCACATGTCTAAGAAGAAAAGGAAACTGAGGCCTGACGACAGCAGCCAAGTGGAGGAGATGGATTAGGAACTACATCTGACCCTAGTCTCACCTTTGTCCACTTCTCTCACTTTGATAGAAATGAGACAAGGGTTAAATGCAGCACAAAGGAGCCCTATTCTTTGAGAACATATTGAGGGCCCCTAAGGGGCACTGGCTAACAGAGATAGCCCAGTAGTGTTCTTTTCAAGACTCTGGTGTCCTGAAGATCTATGAATGTGATTGGACATGGGGAGAGGCTTTTTTTATTTTCTGTTGCCAGCCACATGGATTTCTTCAATCTAGCCATATTATATGAAAACCTAGAGGGGAAAATAAGCAATACCTACTAAGAATTGAGCACTCACTGTGCCCAGTCTTTCACAGTAGCACCACATTACCCATGATGATAGATGAAAGTCATTGATACAGATGGGAACACTGAGACTTACAGAGCCAAAGTATGTTTCTAAAGTCAGGGTCTCAAATCCTGTACTCTTCACCAGTAACCATCTCTGCTTTTAGCAGAGATGGGGTGTTGAAAGATCTACAAGGGGAGCAGATTGGGGCTTGGAGAAATTAGCTCTGTTCTTTAAAATTGAAAAAAATGTGCAAATTATGGGCAGTTAGGAGAAAGTTTTGTGGCAACTGGCTTGGAAATTGGAAAACCACATTAATATATGATGTTATAAGAGATCAATGACATCACTAACATTAGAGAGAATGTCTGGAGACACCTCTGGGAAAATTTTATTCCACTATCATCCTGAGGAAGTAAACTCTATTATTGTCTCCCTTCTTCATTCAACAAAACAAAGCCAGGAAATTTTAAAATATGCAAACCAACTATGTTGAAAACAGAATGAGAATCCAGATCTCCAGTGTTCTGTCTAAGGTATTTCTCCCACCTGGCTATGTTGCCTTTTACAAGACCCATCAGATTACTCTCCTGAGGAGTTTTTATACTACAGCTATTATCCAAAAAATAAAAAGGAAGAAAATATTTAAAAATCCCTTTATAATACTGGGAAGAGGATCTAGCCAGGGCTGGAATATTTTTACCCAAA
Source organism: Sciurus vulgaris (assembly GCF_902686455.1). Lineage (NCBI taxonomy): Eukaryota > Metazoa > Chordata > Mammalia > Rodentia > Sciuridae > Sciurus > Sciurus vulgaris. Next base: position 19,988 of record NW_027632798.1, on the reverse strand, counting down.
AATTAATCTTTCATCTTAATTTTATCCTGCTGAATATTGCTCAAAAAGTGAACATTTTATACACACACACACACACACACACACATTTTAAGAAAAATTATTATGGGGTCATTCTGGCACTTATTCAAACTACATTTTATTGATTATGGTGATATGTAAGGCGTTCTCTAGCTTTTAAAAAATTGTACTTATTGTGATTTTACTCATTCAATATATTCAATTCTGTGTTTTAAAAAAGTGAATATTCTGGTCTTCAGGACTCCTGACCCAACAGGAACCAGCTCTGAAGACCATGCACAAAATAGAGGAAAAATTAGACCCAAATCTCCATCATATTGGCTTAGGAACAGACTTCCTAACAATACTTCCAGAGAGCAAGAAATTAATGCAAGAAACAATAAATGGGATGGATTCAAACTAAAAAACTCTTTATCAGCACACGAAACAAGAATGTGAAAAGAGATCCTATGGCATGGGAGAAAATCTTTTCCACAGGAACTTCAGATAGAGCACTAATCTCCAAAATTTATGAAGAACTTAATTTTTTTATAACAAAAACACAAAATACTCAATGTATAATTGGTTTAAGGAACTGGACAGACACTTCACAGAAGAAGACATATAGGTGATTAGCAAATATATGAAACAGTTTTCATCATCTCTAGTAATTAGAGAAATGCAAAGATTTTATCTCACTCCAATTAGAATGGCTATTGTCAAGAACACAAGCAGTATGTGTTGGCGTGGATGTGGGGGAAAAGGCACACTCATACATTGCTGGTGGAGTTGCAAATTGGTGCATTTGCTCTGGAAAGTAGTATGGAGATTTCTCAGAAAACATGGAATGGGCCCACCTTTTCACCCAGCTATCCCAGTCCTCAGTTTATACCCAAAATATTTAAGATCAACATACTACAGTGGCACAGCCACAGCAATGTTTATAGCTGCTCTATTCAGAATAGTTAGATTGATTAACCATGAGAGAGAGGGCTGTTACTTCATGAACACTGAGGCATTTTTCATTTAAAAATGAGCTGTGGTTGTCTCCCACTTTCAAGAATAAGAAGTTGAGAATAATAAACTTAGAGAGAAGAGGGTTTGCAAATAAGTGATAACATGGTATTACAATGATCACTGAACCCTAATATTTTTCCACATGTTACAATGTAGAGCCCAGGTATTTCATTAGTCAATTCATTAGTCAATGAACCATCCAACTCACGTGGAAGTAGAACTGAATGCACATTCTCAGCCTTGACGTGGACCTACTGAATCCAGTCTGTACTTTAACAACATCTCCCAGTGATTGCTATGTAAGTTAAAATTTGATAGTCACTAAATAATCACTTCATGACTGTTAGAAATTTTTCATAAGCATGACAAACATCAATCTCATGTGTCCTTTTATTCTCTCTGTCTTAATTCCTCCTATGGCTCATGAGATAAAAAGATTTTTTTTTTCTAAATGGTAGAAGTATAAATTTATTTTTAAGAAAAAAACATGCAGCTTTCTAAAATATATTAATAGAGCCACTTATTTTTAAATTGATACATTCTGTTCCATCATTCCAGATGTGGAACAACAATAAAAACATAAATTGTTCAAAAAATATACCACTTGTGGTAACTTTGAGAGAATATGTGACCATTATGTTCACAGAATTGAATACTTAGGACTTAATGGGCTAAAAAACAGAATCATCTTTATAAAATCTAGAAAAAAACCTGGAAAAATATTAATATTTGTATAAGTAGCTTTCCTTCAATAAAAAAATAGATGAACAACTCCTATAGAAATAAACAAAGATGAACAGGCAACTCTCAAAAAATAAAAAGGGAAATAAATGCTTGAAAAAGGCACAAATAAATTAAGACATTCAAAAATGAAAAGGAAAATCATAATGGGCTTCCTTCATATATCACAGAATAGAAACTAAGAAGTTCACCCAGAAGGAAAATGGAAATCACAAATTGACCCTGACAGGTTCTTGACTTACAAAACAGAGAGGAATTTTAGGGCATATCAGAAGAAACAAAGATTTATTCATGAAAACAAGGAGATCATTTAGAAATGTAAATAAAAGATCCAGGTATACACTCAATGGGATAAGGGGTACAGGTACATGAGACTGAGACTCACTTTAGGGGTAATGGGCTCATCTTTTTAAAAGGAATTTTGTAGGTAGTGAACATGAGATGTGGCAAGGGATTGAGGGTATATCTGTTGAGCTCAACACTTAATCATGGATCATGGGTCCATTACAGTTGCCTGCTTCTCTCAGGGTCTCTATGTTGATGTCACCCAGTCAACATATAATGTGTAGAATATGCTGATGAGTCTCTAAGTTTCTAATGATATTTCCCCTTCACTTTATTTAGTATAAAGGAAACCTTATGAAAACTAGCAACAAATATGAACATTAATTTGATTCACAATACTCTAAGATTCAAGTTCTTTTAAACTGTTTCTGGAGGAGAATAGTCTTGGGGAGGAAAGGTGAGGATGCTCATAACAGCTTCTCAGATTTAAATTTTCAATTTCTTTGCTGGTTTCCCTTCTACTTATCCTTGTTTATTCTGTCTCTACCTCAAGGGGCATCAAATCATGTTTTCCTGTTCTTATAAAATTTCAAATGTGAATATATATTTTATAGTAAACTAGTAAAGTGTTTTCATAAAAATCAGGTGGTGATGAGTCTAATAAGTCACTTGTTACCTAACTCAGTAAAAAGTTTCCCTAATGAATTCTTAGTAGGTTCTCTGAGAAAAATAACCCCCAATACCTTTAGAAGGCATGTTACAATATAAATGTGTCCACAAAGAAATATTGTGCATTTTCATGTGCAAAGTCCCCATTCCCAATCCTTCGGGGTGTGTTATTTACACCTGGACCTGTGGACTTCTCCTGATGAGAACTCCCCCCTCCAGAGGTTTCAGTGTTTCACTCTCAGATTCCTGCCAATAAATAATTCCAGCCTTATCATCAGCACAACCCCAAACTGTTGAACGGAAACTCTAGGGATAGAGCCAGAAGGCTATGGTTTAGTATCCCAGGTGTTTCCATAGCAACTCAAGTTTAATCACCATTAGTGGAAAGAAATTGCTTTCATTATAAATTTTTAGGAAGTGTTTATCTTTTTTCCAGCCCTGAGGCCAGTCAAGAAAGAAACAATTACAGTAATTATATGACAAGCAATAATGCTTCCTGGAACAAAGGAGGAACCAGGAATAATGTTCCAGGAAATTAATGTCTAAAGTGAGACCTAGAGAATATATAAGAGGGAATCAACAGCCAGGACAAAGGTGTTCTTGGTGAAGAGAATGCCACATGCAAAACAGAGTTTTAATTTTAACACAAAAAACATAGTACCATGAAGGTTTTTATACAGGGGATTACTCCATACAAAATGTCTTTAGAAGCACCATTCAGACAATGCACTTGGTTGTGGCTATGCATGAGTGGAAATCAGAAGAGCTATTAGGAGGTGACTGCTGCAGTTTAATTAAGAAATTACAGTGATAGCTTGGATAGCACCGAAGCAGCACCTGAAGGCGCTGTTTAAGAAATAGGACGTGTGTGATTTGGATCTGCAATATCCTGCAAAACCTCCCAAAGCTCGCTGGTACAACAATGTTCAGAAGCAGGGTTTTCAGGAAGTGGTTGGATTATGAGGGCTGTAATCTCACCAATGGATTAATCCATTGATAAATTCATAACAGAATAAAATTTTGGGAGAACTGGATACTGTAAGATATGGGGCCAGAAGGCAGTACTTCCTTGAAAGTCTATTCTTGAGGACTATTGTTTTAGCCCGACCCCCCTCCCCATATCTATCTCCCCCCTCTCCCTCAACTTCTTTCAACTATGAAGTGATCAGATTTGCATTACTACATACTCCCCACCATGATATTCTGTCTCTTAGAAGCCAAGAGCATTGGGGTCAAATCATAAACCAAATTAAATCTTCCCTCTTTTTAGTTGATTCTTCAGGTAATTTGCCACAGCAATGTATATCTGGCTAACATAGGACTCATAACTAAGAAAAGGCATTGTTAAGGCTGCATCCTGTTTTCCAGCTTAGAAGAAGACATTTCATTTTTGTACAGAAAGATCACAGGTGGAGAGAATAAAATAAAAGTATGGTGTGCAGAAGACCCTATTTCAAATTTGAATCTATTAAACTTTATGTGTCTGTCGAACATCCACACACAGAAGAAATCATTAGACATGTGGATTTGAATATAGAGCAGAACAAAACAAAGAACTTTAAGCTTTCTTCAATAGCAAAATATCAAAAAGTTAACGACAGAAAATATGACCTCTCATTCTCCTGTTTTGAAGTCCTAGGTTGCTCTGCTGCACAGGGGCTGAAGATCCCTGCGGACAAGGTCTAGCTCCTGAGAATCAGGAAATGATGTTTTATTATTCAAAATATCGGAAATCATTCCATGGTGTTTTAAGATGGCGGCCTAGAGGGTAGCTGCATTTCATGTTGCTCCAGGACTCAGGATTCAAAAGAGGAGATATTGAGAGACTTGGGACCAACTCAAAGCAGCCAGGTGACTCTCTCCCATTGGGGAGGTGTCCTGGATGGGACAGTGGTACCAGAGCGCAGGGAACTTTGTGGAGTGGAGCTGCCAGTGAGACGCCCCTACCCCCACTGGAGCAGTGAACTCGGACAACTGGGAGCGTCGTAGAGGAGGCCGCTCAGCACAGAATCGGAGCAACCACTGGAGCTCTGGTGGCTGCACAAGGGAGAAGTGGCGAGGAGAACTGTGTGGACTCAGAACACTGGGACCTGCCCTGAGGAGGAGGAGAAGGAGCACGACCACTTGGATTCGGAGTGACTGCACTAGAGCTACAGGCGGTTGCCCGAGGAGGAGCTGGGAGGAGAGCTGTTTGGACTCAGACCACTTCTGAACAACGGGGCCTGCCCGGAGGAGGAGGAGGAGGAGGAGGAGGAGGAGCGTGGCAGGTCGATTGGACTCGAAGTGATTGCATTAGAGCTCCAGGCAGCTGCTCAGAGGAGGAGGCGATTGGTGAGTTGTTTGGACTTAAAGCGAACGCTCCTGAACACAGGGAGGCTGCCTGGAGGAGGAGCACGGTGGGTCGCTTGGTCTCAAGTGGCCGCACCAGGGCGGCTGCCCAGAGGAGGCATGTAGTGGGTCATGTGGATTCAGAGCCACTCAGAGCGACCGCTCCTGAACACCTGGGGGGTTACCTGGAGGAGGAAGTGGAACGGGCCAAGTCACTTGGACTCGGAGTGATTGCCAAGGGCTACGGGCGGTTGGTGAGAGAGGAGGCATGCAGTGAGTTGCTTGGACTCCTAGTGACCACACTGGAATACTGGGCGGCTGTCTGGAGGAAGAGGTGTGCGGCGGGTCTCTGGGACTCAGAGCGATTGTACGGGACCCCAGGTGGCTGCTCAGAGGAGGGGCCGCATAGCCAGGCAATTAGGTGCAGAGCAGGGTCCAAGGATCTAGGAGGATTCTGGGTGGAAGAGCCGCACAGAGACACGCGTAGGGGCGGAGCAAATGTTCCAAGACTGTGGGCAGATTCTCTGAGAAGGGACAGCCTAAGGAGATTCATCTGTGAAGGGTGAGGCTCCCAGGCCCAGGAGGTAGGGCCAGGCCCCTGGGAACTTTGCAGAGGAACGCAGCCCAGCCCAGGCGGTAGATGTAAATTGAGGGGAAACTCTAGGAGGGGAACTGACCAGTGAGACCTCCCCACTGGGTGAGTCTTCCCTGCTGGGTGAAGTTTCTCCAAAAGGACGGTAAAATCAGAGACACAGGCCCAAACAGGCCTTGCCTCAGCCCACAGCCTAGGTCCCCTTTGGATGACCATTGGTCAACAAGTGGAGGCACTTCTGCCCACAAGCACGGAATATACCCCACCTGGAGGCCACCACTCCTAGAGAGGCAGCTTCCTTGTGGAGCACCACATTATCAACTTCCTCCAAGACTTTAGCCTACTGAAGGCTAAGAGGGAATATATATAGAAATCTTCAAGGACATTGTAAGTCAATAGAGGAAATCTGCAACATCTCAGCGGTCCACTGATACCTAAACAATATGAGAAAACAAGGAAAGAAAATGCTGCAAACAAATGTAGATGTCACATCAATAAAACCCAATGACAGCATGGCAGAAGAAATGACAGAAAAGGAGTCCAAAATGTACATAATTAAAATGATCAGAGAAACAAACGATGAGATGAAAGAGCAAATGCACGCACAGAATGATGAGATGAAAGAGCAAATGCAGGCATTGAATGATCGCACCAATCGACAGCTAAAAGAGCAAATACAGGAAGCAAAAGATCATTTCAATAAAGAGTTAGAGATATTGAAAAAAAAACCAAACAAAATCCTTGAAATGAAGGAAACAATAAACCAAATTAAGAACTCCATAGAAAGCATATCCAGTAGAATAGAACACCTGGAAGACAAAACCTCAGACATTGAAGGCAAAATATTTAACCTTGAAAAAAAGTTGAACAAACAGAGAAGATGGTAAGAAATCATGAACAGAATATTCAAGAACTATGGGATATAATGAAAAGGCCAAATTTAAGAATTATTGAGATTGCGGAAGGCCTAGAGAAACAAACCAAAGGAATGAACAATCTATTCAATGAAATAATATCAGAAAATTTCCCAAATCTGAAGAATGAAATGGAAAATCAAGTAAATAAAGACAAAATTTTAAAGGCTGTGAGAGAAAAGAACCAAATTACATTCAGGGGGAAACCAATACGGATATCAGCAGATTTTTTAATCCAGACCCTCAAAGCTAGAAGGGCCTGGAACAACATTTTTCAAGCCCTGAAAGAAAATGGATGCCAACCAAGAATCTTATACCCAGCAAAACTTACCTTCAAATTTGATGATGAAATAAAATCCTTCCATGATAAACAAAAGTGAAAAGAATTTACAAAAAGAAAGCCAGCATTACAGAACATTCTGTGCAAAATATTTCGTGAGGAAGAGATGAGAAACAAAGCAGCAAATCAGCAAAGGGAGGAATTATCCTAAAGGAATTGTCACATAAAGAGGAACCAAGTAGTGTCAAATAAATAAATAAATAAAAATTAAAAAATGATCCATATGACCAGGAAACCAAATCATATCTCAATAATAACCCTGAATGTTAATGGCCTGAATTCATCAATCAAAAGACATAGACCGGCAGATTGGATTAAAAAGAAGGAACCAACAATATGTTGCCTACAAGAGACTCACCTCATAGAAAAAGATACCCATAGAATAAAGGTGAAAGGATGGGGAAAAACATACCATGCACATGGACTCAGCAAAAAAGCTGGAGTATCCATCCTCATTTCCGATAATGTGGACTTCAAGCCAAAGTTAGTCAGAAGGGATAAAGAAGGTCATTTCATACTGCTTAAGGGAAGCATAAATCAGCAAGATATAACAATCATAAACATCTATGCCCCAAACAGTGGCTCATCCATGTATGTCAAACAAATCCTTCTCAATTTCAGAAACCAAATGGACCATAACACAATAATACTAGGTGATTTTAACATGCCTCTCTCACCACTGTACAGATCTTCCAGACAAAAATTGAACAAAGAAACCATAGATCTCAATAACACAATCAATAATTTAGACTTAACGGACATTTATAGAATATACCATCCAACCAAGAGTGAATACACTTTCTTCTCAGCAGCACATGGATCCTTCTCTAAAATAGACCATATATTATGCCACAAAGCTAATGTTAGCAAATACAAGAAAATAGAGACACTACCTTGTATTCTATCAGATCATAATGGATTGAAGTTAGAAATAAATGAAAGAGTAAAACACAGAAACTATTCCAACATCTGGAGATTAAGCAATATGCTATTATATGATGAATGGATAACAGAAGATATTAGGAAGGAAATTAAAAATTCTTAGAGGTAAATGAGAACAAAGAAATATCATATCACAATCTGGGACACTATGAAAGCAGTACTTAGAGGGAAATTTATTTCATGGAGCACATTTAATAAAAGAAGTAAACTCAACATATAAACGACCTAATACTACAGCTCAAATCCCTAGAAAAGGAACAGACCAGCACCAAAAGTAGTAGAAGACAGGAAATAGTTAAACTCAGAGCTGAAATCAATGAAATTGAAACAAAAGAAACAATACAAAAAATTGACAAAATAAATAGTTGGTTCTTCGAAAAAATAAACAAAATTGATAAACCTTTAGCCACACTAACAAAGAGAAGATGAGAGAAAACCAAATCATTAAAATGCGGAATGAACAAGGAAATATCACAACAGACAGGATTGAAATAAAAAACCTAATTAGAAGCCATTTTGAAAATCTATACTCCAACAAAATAGAAAATTTCGAAGACATCAACAGGTTTCTAGAGACATATGAATTCCCTAAACTGAACGAGGAGGACATACACAATTTAAATAGAACAATTTAAGTAATGAAATAGAAGAAGTCATCAAAAGCCTAAAGACAAAGAAAAGTCCGGGACCAGATGGGTTCTCAGCGAAGTTCTACAAAACCATTAAAGAAGAGCTCATTCCAATACTTCTCACAGTATTCCATAAAATAGAAGAGGAGGGAACCCTCCCAAACTCATTCTATGAAGCCAATATCACACTGATACTTAAACCAGACAGAGACACATCAAGGAAAGAAAATTTCAGACCAACATCCTTAATGAACATCGACGCAAAAATTCTCAACAAAATTTTAGCAAATCGCATACAAAAACATACTAAAAAAATAGTGCACCATGATCAAGTGGGTTTCATCCCATGGATGCAAGGTTGGTTCAACATCAGGAAATCAATAAATGTCATTCACCATATCAATAGACTTAAAGTCATGAATCACATGATTATTTCAATAGATGCAGAAAAGCATTTGATAAAATACAGCACCCCTTCATGCTCAAAACACTAGAAAAAATAGGGATACTGGGAACATTCCTTAACATTGTAAAGGCCATTTATGCTAAGCCCATGGCTAATATCATTCTAAATGGTGAAAAACTGAAAGCATTTCCCCTAAAAACTGGAACAAGGCAGGGATGCCCTCTTTCACCACTTCTATTCAACATCGTTCTTGAGACTCTGGCCAGAGCAATTAGACAAACCAAAGAAATTAAAGGGATTTGAATTGGAAAAGAAGAACTCAAACTATCCCTGTTCACTGATGAAATGATTATATATTTAGAGGAACCTGGAAATTCCACCAGAAAACTCTTAGAACTCATAAGTGAATTCAGTAAAGTAGCAGGTTACAAGATCGATGCTCATAAATCCAAAGCATTTTTATACATAAGTGATGAATCTTCTGAAAGAGAAATTAGGAAAACTACCCCATTCACAATAGCCTTGAAAAAAATAAAATACTTGGGAATCAATCTCACAAAAGAGGTGAAAGACCTCTACAATGAGAACTACAGAACACTAAAGAAAGAAATTAAAGAAAACCTTAGAAGATGGAAAGATCTTCCATGTTCTTGGATAGGAAGAATTAATATTGTCAAAATGTCCATACTACCTAATGTGCTATACAAATTCAATGCAATTCCAATTAAAATCCCAATGACGTACCTTACAGAAATAGAGCAAGCAATTATGAAATTCATCTGGAAGAATAAGAAACCCAGAATAGCTAAAGCAATCCTTAGCAGGAAGAGTGAAACAGGGGGTATTGCAATACCAGATCTTCAACTCTACTACAAAGCAATAGCAACAAAAACGGCATGGTATTGGTACCAAAATAGAAAGGTAGATCAATGGTACAGAATAGAGGACACGGACACAAACCCAAATAAATACAATTTTCTCATACTAGACAAAGGTACCAACAATATGCAATGGAGAAAAGATAGCCTCTTCAACAAATGGTGCTGGGAGAATTTGAAATCCATATGCAACAGAATGAAACTAAACCCGTATCTCTCACCATGCATGAAACTAAACTCAAAATGGATTAAGGACCTTGGAATCAGACCAGAAACCCTGCAGATTATAGAAGAGAATGTAGGTCCAGATCTTCAACATGTTGTCTTAGGACCAGACTTCCTTAACAGGACTCCCATAGCACAAGAAATAAAAGCAAGAATCAATAACTGGGATAGATTCAAACTAAAAGCTTTCTCTCCGCAAAGGAAACTATCAGCAATGCGAAGAAAGAGCCTACAGAGTGGGAGAATATCTTTGCCAATCATACTTCAGATAGAGCACTAATCTCCAGAATCTATAAGGAACTAAAAAAACTCTACTCCAAGAATACAAATAATCCAGTCGACAAATGGGCTAAGGAAATGAATAGACACTTCACAGAAGATCTACAATCAACAAACATATGGAAAAATGTTCAACATCTCTAGTAATAAGAGAAATGCAAATCAAACCCACCCTAAGATTCCATCTCACCCCAATAAGAATGGCGATTATCAAGAATACAAGCAACAACAGGTGTTGGCGAGGATGTGGGGAGAAAGGTACACTCACACCTTTCTGGTGGGGCTGCAAATTAGTGCAGCCACTCTGGAAAGCAGTGTGGAGATTCCTTAGAAAACTTGAAATGGAACCACCATTTGACCCAGCTATCCCACTCCTTGTCCTATACCCAAAGAACTTAAAATCAGCATACTACAGAGATACACCCACATCAATGTTCATAGCTGCTCAATTCACAATAGCCAGACTGTGGAAGCAACCTAGATGTCCTTCAATGGATGAATGGATAAAGAAACTGTGGCATATATATATATATATATATATATATATATATATATATACAATGGAATATTACTCAGCCATAAAGAATGATAAAATTATGGCATTTGCAGGCAAATGGATGAAATCGGAGAATATCATGCTAAACGAGATAAGCCAATCTCAAAAAGCCAAAGGACAAATGATATCGCTAAGAAGTGAATGATGATACATAATGGGGGGAGGGAAGTGTTAGTGTTAGGGTTAGAGTTAGAGTTAGGGAGGGGGGCAAGTATGAGGGAAGGAAGAACTGTATAGAGGGAAAAGAGGGGTGGGAGGGGGGAATGGAAAAAATAACAGAATGAATCAAACAACATTACTCTATGTAAATTTATGATTACACAAATGGTATACCTGTACGCCATGTACAAACAGAGAAACAACATGTATCCCATTTATTTACAATTAAAAAAATACATTATAAAAAAATATCTTTTCACCCTAATGTTTCTTTAAGTCTGAATTCCAGATCAAATAAACTTTGGTAAATATTGAAAAAAAAAAAAGAAAATATGACCTCTACATTCCATTATGAAGGTGTCCACACAGACCACAGGAGAGAAGTTTTGGTGGGAGTCTGAGCCAGCCCCTCAATGAGAGAGGAACAAGTGTGTGATAGAGATGGCAGAATTGGCTTTGGGGAGGGGAAACTTGCCAAGGTGAGTCAAAAGATGGCAAGAAGGGTAGAGGCATGAGAGAAGTTTGAATTCTAAGGAAAGGTGCACCAAGAAGGAGGGGTTCATGCTGAATTCTTTCATTAAATTTTCAGTTTTTGAAATTTATCCATGCTTTTGCATCTATCAATAATTCACTCCTTCATATTGCTGAAGAATAGTCTACCATATGGACATAGTATGACTTCTTACTCAATCTCCAATTAATAGACATTCATATTATTTTGAGTGCTTGGCTGCTGTGCACCTTTATGGTTTTTTCAAGTAGTTTCTCTTTTGGTATATTTTTATTTATGTTTTTTAATGCTCTATATCTCAGAGGAAAACCGCTTTTTCACAGAACCAGTTTTTTTTTTTTTTTTTTTCATACCTTGAATTGAACATAGTGGTGGTTAACCACTGAGCCAAATCCCCATCTGTTTATTTTTTACTTTAAAACAGGATCTCACTAAGTTGCTTGGGGCCTTGCTAAGTTACTAAGGCTGACTTTGAATTTTGGATTCTGCCTCTGAAACTTAATAAAAGTTTTCAACCTATGTTGTTGCAAATGCTTTTTAATGGACAAATACTATTCCATGTGTATATATACATTTTCTTTATTCATTCATCAAAATATCAAGCTTTAAAAATTAGTGGGATATAGTGTGCACATCTATAAACCTAGTGGCTTAGATGAGTTAGGCAGGAGGATCACAACTTCAAAACAAGACTAAGCAATTTAGCAAGGCCCTAAGCAACTCAGCAAGAACCTGCTTCAAAATAAAACATAAAATAAGATCTGGGGATGTTTCTTGGTGTTTATTTGACCCTGGATTCAATTCCTGGTTCAAAAAAAACTAATTTGTGATGAATTTAGATAACATTATGTATAGAAAATATCAAGGAAAAGGTAAATTTGAAACATAAGTATTACACATTCTACTTCTATACACAAAAATAAAAAATAATTGATAAAATAAATATGCACAAGAGAGTTTCATAAGATCATTAATTTTCTAAAATATTTTCAATTATTATGCATTCTTTCCTTGGTTTATTTCTTCTCAGAAATCATAAATAGGAATGCAAAACTATTATAAAAAAACAAACAAACAAATAAACAGCTTTTCTCTCTAGGAAGACTAAGGCCCTCCTGTTACAGCACTTACAATTTAGTTGGGGTTTCAGTGGGCAAAATATATTGAAACACATGTGAAAGTTAGTTATTAATCCTCTTTGAAATTTTTTTTCCTACTGAGGAAATGAGACTGTTAATAGAATTAGTCAAGGTAATTGTTAGAATGGAGTAAGTAGGTTGCTTTCAACTTAGAGATGTAGTTGTTATTATTATTATTACTATTATTACAGCTACTCTGTAGGAAATGCTGCATGTGATCTTAAAACTCAGTATTGTGAAACATGATTACAAGTAAGTAAATATTTCAAATATAATGCCTTCTGATGTCAAGAAAGTATAGAAAACATCATCCTTAGGGATGATAGATAGAATGGACTGGAAAGTTATTTTCTAAAAGAACATTAAAATATCATTTATATTCTTGGCTAAATATATTATATTGTTCTTTTTCTAATTAGCTTGGCCCAGCTATTTCCCACATTCACTAATGGAAATATATGGTTGCAAGGCAAATTTTTGCTCTAAATTTTCCTTTTTCATGTTATCTTCAAAGTCCCCTATAAGAAACACTCGCACCATAGGCATATTTCTTGCTTGTAAAATTTTCTGTTTTCAGAAAATTACTGTTAACAAACATTTAACAGTGATTGATATCAATTACTGTTAACAAACATTTTGTTTATAAAGCAAACAGAAACAGCTACCCCTTGATAACCAGAAAATAACCCTTATTGAGTGAATTTCTGTTTATAGACTCTGTGCAGAATATTAGCATGTACAAGATTAATGAGAGTGAAAACTTTATTAACCTTCTGATGTAGGGATCAAGAGCTCTTTGATTAATTTTTTAACTGGAATAAAATAAGAAAAGTAATCAGTTTGCATAGATAACTGATCTAAAATTGATCAAAATTGATCCTCAAGATCTACACCTAAATAAATTCCACTGAAAGACTTTTCCTTGGATATTTAAATGTGATGTGTTCTTTGTTATATAATAAAAAGGGAAAGAAATGATGATATGATTTTTGCCACAAGTATCTGGCAAACTTAGAGTCTTTTTTAGAATTTTTTTAATTCATTAACTTAAAACCCATTCTAAATATTTTCATTATATTTTTCAGTTCACTAAAATATATATTTATTTTACAATTTTGCACTCTTCAATGTAGCTGAATTTTTGAAGTATATTTTTGACCCGTTCATAGCTGTTTGTGTTTTTTTACCCAACAGTTCTTTGGTTCTTATGCACATGTCCTCATCATTTTTTTCTCACTTTTTTCTTTCTTTTTTCCTTTTCTTTTTGATTAAGGTTTTAATGACTCTCAAGTTATTCAGTGCAAGAATTAGCTAATCTGTTTACTCTATGACACAAAAAAATGATCATTTTATAGTTCAATTATGTCTTAGTTCCTCACTTGTAGCTGCAGAGACTAATCTCCTTCATTACTTTATTATATGCAGATATTCTCTTTAATTTTACCAATAAGACATTTTAGTAGATAATGTAGAATAATTATTGTCTTGAATTAAACAAGTATTTTCCAATATAATTTGCCTGTACTTGTTAATCCCACTGCCTTCTTAGAAATCAATCCATCTCCCCACCACCAAAAAAAAAATAAAATAAAATAAAATCAATAGTTCTAATTTTTTGTATATATGTTGAATTAATCTTATGTAACTCAGTAATTGAGAAATTCAAGCATGTAGGGAAAATATTACATTTTTGTGTAGTTTGTCAACAGTTTCTGGTTTTCTATCCAACAATTCATTTGAAGACATCTATGATGGTGTTTTGATGCTGTCTTTAGAATTTTATATGAGAATGTATTCACGTGAATTGAGTACCTTTCAATAGCAATACATGTATGATTTTTACCATATTATTTTCTGGCACATTACCAAGCACTGCAATGATTTACCTATCATTCTCTTATAGATTCAGTGTCTTGCAAATAAAATAGATTTCTTCAGAAAAGTAACCTATGTTTAGGATTCTTTAATTCCAAGTCTTAGCCTTTTCCACTGCATTTTCCATGCTAGGTTCAGTTGACAATTATTATCCATGTCCCATGATGGTGCTCTTTTGATGTTGTTCTGTGCTCTTTTAACTGTCTGGTTACATTTCTGACCAATGTAGTTTTGAATTTTGAAATATCCCTGCATTTATTCTGCTTACTATTTATTTCTGTTGATATACTTAATTGTTCAAATAATATTTTTCACATCTTACTCTGATGACTAACATACTGATATGACACCATAAGTTTCTTCACTTTCAAATTGTTTGAGCAACTTTCCTTGAATATATAGAGTATAAAAAAAGATTTAACATTAAGTACAAGTAAAATGCTTGACTAAAACAAAAAAAAATTACATGTTAGATGAACTACACTAGAAAACTTAGAACACATAGAGCAATTTGTAGCTCTGTGAACCTGAGCAATTAAAATTTTTAGCCTCAGTTTCCTCTTATAAAATATAAAGAGAGGAGTAATTATGTAAAATCTGGAGAAGAATGAACAAAGATATTATATGTAAAATACTTAGTTCATCTCACACATTGGAGTCTCTTGGCTCAAATATTGTTTTACTTATAATACTGAGAATATTTGTAAAAACATTGAGAAGTTTTGTGAGGGAAGGAGGACATTCAGCATGTGCAGAAATGATGTAATGGAAGAGAATACTCACAGGAGGTTAAATTACATGAAAGTAATTTCAATATTATTTAAAAGTGAAAGCTCATATTTGTTGGAAATTAAACATCAGTAGCACAGACCTGGGAGCAGTGTATGACAGCATAGTCCACATGAATAGAATTAGTAGAAAGTTAATGTATAAGTTTCTTTGACAAAGCGACAATCCGTTTGCATTCAATGGAGAACACCAGTGTTGCAAATAAAGAGAGTTTAAGTGCTTAATTTAATTTTGAGACAAAAGGGAGATTTTGGACATAAAATTTTTACAGAATGAAAGAAGAGGATTGATGTTGAATCCCTTGAGAAGTCTATTAAGTGTTGGTCTGTGTTCTGGATTACTGGAGTAATAACAAAATGGGCATTGTATAAAAAAGTTTATGTCCCATTTATACGACTAGGAGGAATAGAAGTGATAGATACATAGGCATTGGTTTTGTGTTTAAACAGTGGAGAAGTACAAGGATGTAGTGCACTTATCTTTCCCACATTCTCTGAAGACAGTCTGAAATAGAAAATTGTCTTTGCAAGAATATAGTCAGGAAATGCACATAAAGGGAGGAGTTGGGGATAAAAAAAGAAGTTATTTCAAATGTGAGTGTAGTTTGAGAAACACAGAAACAATATTAGAAAGGCATTCAGTAAATACTTATTGCTTGTTGGGCTTATATTTGTCTGATACATAATATTAAAATGAAAAATTATAAGATCATAAACACTTAAAAATGAGTGATTGACTCACACATGCTATGTTTATTCTTAAATAACAAATACATAGCCAGTTTTTATGGAATCTAACCAACTGAATGAAGTCAACATCCCACATTATTAAATACTATGGAAAACAAAACAATATAAAACAGTAATAAAATAGAAAATAGTAAAAATATCTAGGTGGCTTATCAATTTAAGAATAGCACCAAAATTATACTCAGGGAATGTTACTATTTAGTTTTGGTAACATGAAAGAGCAGTTTATGGATGAAAACCTTTTGTATGATCTGATACTTTTCTACCAGGTACTTGTTTACTTGTTAAACTCCATGGTTTTTACTTCATAAACAGAACATTCCAGTTGAACATTGAACTTTCAAAGTGGAAATTTTTAGAGTGTCAACATTGTTCTGTTTCCTAATCACTTCATAATATTATCTCAAATATTTTCCTCAATAAAGTAGTAAATTTGAAGTTATTAAAAAGTTTTGGTAGGATTTATTATTGTCTGGAACCATTTTACTAATACATAAAATACCTGCTGTATGAGAACATAATCATAGGGGTTGAGTGGTAGTTTAGTAGAAAATAGAAAGGAATTTCCTTAGAGCTGCTCTAAAGGATAATATATATATATATATATATATATATATATATATATATATATATATATATATATAATGGAAGAGGCTTTCATAACAAGTGTAACAAAAAGGTGATAAAGTATTGTTTTAGAGTCTTCCTGTCGTGAATTAATCTATTCAATTTATTTACATATAATACTAAAATATTTTATAGATATTTATAGCACATTCACCCTCTTGAAGAGAAAACATATCAAAGGAGAAGTTCAGTTAGAATATTTCCCTTCTATGCTCCTCTCTCTCCTCTATAGGATAATAGAGTTGCAATATGCTAGTATTATTTTAACATTCTTAGAACATCTGACTCTGCTTCTTTAATCTAATGCCCTGTTTATGAAATATCTCATAGTGTTTTTCCTTTAGTTATTATTGTATTATTTCTCATTCAATTCATTTTTACCAAACAGCTTGTGGTGTGATATGAGAAAAGAAAATTAGATGAGAGCTAAACAGTAAAATATACATCTATTGATGCATCCAAGCTAACATTGTATTTGTGGAGGAAGAACATCAAGGAGCACTAATTTAATACTGGACAAAGAAAAATTGTCATCAAATAAAGCATGTGAAGACTAGAGAAATAATTTTATGAGAAATAACATGAAGACCATTCTTTTTTACCAAACCTATTAATGATTGTTAAACTGTGATGATAGGCTTTGGAATTATTTTCAAATAATTTAACACCTCTGAGAATTAGTATAGGTTTTGTATGATTTGTTAATCAGGATAGAGGACTTCACAGCTCAAAAGAAATAATTGCAGCATAATGTGAGCTTTTGACAGTGGCTTCATGTTCAATGACTGGAGAAGATGCAGAGACATAATATAGAAAAAAATTCATTCTTCATAGGAAATTCAAACTTTCTCTCCCGTTGCTACCATACATACCCACCTTTCATTTAAACTCCTGCCATACACCACCTCTCATCTAAACTCCTGCCCTGGCAGTTGTCTTCCCTCTTTCCATTACTGGCTATGCCCACCCCATTCTATTCACTATGCTGAAATAAATGCTCTTTAATATTAAATTGTATTATGCTGAGCACACCATCCCTGAATTTCTCCATTGCTTTCTATCACATCTTAATATATACTTCAAAATTCTGATGAAGAGGTAAAGGCAAGACATAGACATACTCTGACTGCTGTTACTGCTCTTTGCTTCTAGTTACCCTGAGGTTATCCCCTGACCCACACTAAGGAGTATCTGTGGTATTTATTTATATATTTATTTTTCTGGTAACAGGGATTAAATCCAAGGAAGCATATCCATAAACACTTAGACACATTCCAACCATCCCAACTTTTTAAAATTTTGAGAAAATGTCTCTCTTATTTGCTTAGGGTCTTGAATCTATAATGGTCCTGACTCAGCCTCCCAAGCTGCTGGTATTGCATTCATGTGCCACCACACACAGCTAAGGAGTGTTTTTTTTTTTTTTATCAGCATATTTGTATTACTCCATCCATATGGAATGCTCTCAACACATTGACAGTATTGGTATTGGTATTGATAGAACCCCCTGCCTTTATTCAGTCCCCTATCCAAGATATTTTTTCAGATTATTCACCCTGGCCTAATACACCTTTCTCAGACACTTCTATCACTTTATCTAATTTAGTTTTTCAATGCACTTCTTACTGTAAAACATTTTGTGTGTGTTCACTAATTTCTGTCTTATCCAGTAAACATAAGCTGCAAGAGGGAAGGAACTTGTTTGTTAATTCCAAGTTCAAGCAATTATTAGGACCTTAAGCATCATTTTTGTTTTGGAATGAATGAAAACAATGGATGATAATTTGAAATAATGCTACTTGTATTTATTTCAAGCATAAGTGAACAAGAACACTACATTATATGTTTATTGATGGAAGAAACATTCTATATATGTGTGAATACAGTGTTCACTGACCAAATTGATCTACTCAGCACTAAAGTTATGGGATAGTGCAACTGAGGAATTGCATTTTTGATTTCCACTTGAATTTAATTTAAATAACTACATTTCTATAATTTTAGAAAGTACAGAGTAGAAAAATCATAGGTGAAGGGGTATAACTAGATACATTATCTTATCATATGACACAAATATTTCATGTGGTTAAAATTAAAGAAGCTGGAAAAGGAAACACAGTAGAATAAATCACATAGAAATTTCTTATGTTTATACATGAATGCACCACCAATGAAAATCCACATCATGTGCAACCATGGGATATGAATAAGTTATATTCCATGTATGTATAATATGTCAATATATACTCTACTGTCATGTATATCTAAGAAGAAAAAATAAGAGTAAATAAATTTAAAAAAATTAAATGACCTGGGATCAGTAATGCCTGCCTACAATCCCAGCCTTGGGAGAGTGAGGCCGGAGGATAAATATTCAGTTGTTATTATTTATGATATTATGAAATAGGGAATATTCTCAAATCAGAGTCTCATGAATTTACATAAAGTACAAACATAATGCAGTCTAGTGTTGAAGTCCAATTTGAAGCTAAACCAATAATTTTGTCCTAAAAATTTATAACATAATGAAAGGTTATTGTGTATATGTATTTTTGTGTGAGCAACTTATCAGTTTAACCATCCATAAAGTCTTTATTTCACTGAGTTATATATTATTAGCACCTATAATATCAGTGATAAAACTAGATAAATTTATTTATGTGTTTGAAGTAAAAATGAATGCTTTCTTATTTTTTACATTCTGAGGATTAGCTAAGCACACACCTTCCATATTTTTGAAATAAGCCTCCTTCTGCTTGTGTTGAAAACTTTTCTGTATCAATTTCCTCCTTTCCTCTGGATTCAAGCCACTTTATCTACCTATCTTTCTATCCATCTATCTATCTATCTACCTATTTATCTATCATTTATCTATTTATTCCTAATCCTGGGGATTTAACCAGTTGTACTTATCCACTGAGCCACATCCCCAGTGCTTTTTATATTCTATTTTGAGCCAGCATAAATTAGAGAGTTAATTTACTTACAGCCTCACTAAGTTATGGAGACTGATTTTGAACTTTGTGATGCCCTTGCCTCTGCTTCTTCAATGGGTTAAATTATAGGGGGGTGCCACTGATGCTGGCTCTAACCACTTTCTCTGTGTTTCTAATGTGCCCACATCTCTTGGAGTCTCCGATCTCAATTCTTGCACCTTTAGGTCAGAGGAACTACAAAACAGCCAGACCAGTTCTGGATGAATTCAAGATGTCCTTGCCTATAAGAAGGATAATATACTACTTCTACTAACTAAAACATAAAATTACTGATTTCTGAGTTAGAACACATCATCCAAATATGTGGATAAGTTTGGTTTTGGTTAATGCATACCATAGTGTTCC
>NW_027632799.1:0-37502 GCF_902686455.1 Sciurus vulgaris | reverse complement strand
ACTCCTGGATGTTGTAGTCAGACAGGTGCTATCTTCCAGCTCTTCACTAGATCAGCTTCTGCTGTTTGGAAGAATGCCTTCCTTGTCTTGGATCATTGCCTTGACATTCTCATTGGTGTCACTGAGCTCCACCTCCGGGCTGATGGTCATGTCAGTCACATTATACATGAAGATCTGCATCCCAACTCTGAGGTATAGAACCAGGTGCTGGTTGACTTCTTCTGGATATTCAGGTAAGACACTGTCCACCAGTCTTTCAGCTGTTGCCAGCAAACATCATCCTCTGCTTGTTACAGAAGATGCTATCCAGGTCTTGATCTTTGCTGCCAAACAACTGTAAGACAGACACACCCAGCCTCACTGCAACATCTAGAAGGAGTCTAGTGTTGTCCAGCTATTTGGCAGGATAGATCAACCTGTGCTGGTCAGGGAGGATGCCTTCCTTGACTTGGTTCTTACCTTGACACTCTCCATGGTGTCACTGGGCTTCACCTCCAGGGTGATGCTCGTGCCAGACAGGGTTTTCTTGACGATCTACATCCCACATCTGAGATGCTGCACCAGGTTCAGGGTAGACTCCTGGATTTTGAAATCTGACAGGCTTCTGTCTTCCAGCTCTTTGTGAGATAAATGTTTTCTGGTTGGGAAGATTTCTTTCCATGTCTTGGATCTTTGTCTTGCCATTCTCAATGGTGTCACTGGGATCCACCTCCAGGGTGAAAGTCATGCCAGTTAGAGTCTTTATGAAAATCTACATCCCACCTTGGAGGTGCAGGACCAGGTGCAGGTCAGACTCCTTCTGGATGTTTTGGTCAGGTAGGGTGCACCAATCTTCTACTTGTTGCCAGCAAAGTCACCCACTGCTAGTCAAGGAGTATGTGTTTCTTGACTGAGATCTTTACTTGCCATTCTCTATGGTTTTACTGAGCTGCACTGCCAGGGTGATGGTCGTGCCTGTTAGGGTTTCATGAAGATGTGCATCCCATCTCTGAGGCACAACACAAGGGGCAGGGTGGACTCCTACTAGATGTTGTAGTCATACATGGTGCTGTCTTCAGTTCTTTGCTAGATCAACCTCAACTAGTTGTGAATAATGCCTTCCTTGTCTTGAATATTTGCCTTGACATTCTCAATGGTGTCACTGGGCTCCACCACCAGGGTGATTGTCATGCCAGTCAGAGTCTTCATGGAGATATGCATCCCACCTAAGAGGTATAGCACCTGGTACAGAGTGGACTCCTCCTGGGTGTTGTAGTCAGACAGTGTGTGCCTGTCTTCCAGCTATTTGTCAGCAAAGAACAATGTCTCCTAGTTAGAAGGATACCTTTCTTATCTTGGATCTTTGCCTTGACATTCTCCATTCTGTCACTTGGCTCCACCTCAAGGGTGATAGTCATGCTGGTCAGGGCCTTCATGGAGATCTGCATCACACCTCAGAGACACTTCATGAAGTGCATGGTGAACTTCTCCTGGATGTTCAATTAAGACTGGGTGCACCTGTCTTCCACCTCTTCCCCTCAAAGATCAACCTCTGCTGGTCAGGGAGGATGCCTTCCTTTCCTTGGATCCCTGCCTTGACCTTCTCAATGGTGACACAAGCTCCACATCCAGAGTGATTGTTGTGGCTTTCAGGTTCTTCCAGAAGATGTGCATTCCACCTGTGAGGGGCAGCACCAGGTGCAGGGTGGACCCCTGGATATTGTAGTTGGACAGGGTGCTGTCTTCTGGCTCTTTGCTAGATCAACCTCTGCTGGTCGGAAGAATGCCTTCCTTGACTTGGATCTTTGCCTTGACATTCTCATTGGTGTCAATGAGCTCCACTTCCAGGCAGGTGCCAAGCCTGTCAGATTCTTCATGGAGATCTGCATCCCAACTCCATGGTGTAGACCAGGTAGCAGTGGACTCCTTCTGGATGTTCAAGTAAGACAGGGTGCACCAGTCTTCTAGCTGTTGCCAGGAAACATAAACCAGTGCTGGTTAGGGAAAATGTCATCCTGTCTTGGATAGTTACCTTGACATTCTCAATGATGTCAATGAGCTCCGCCTCCAGGTTACGGTCTTGCTTGTCAGGGTAATCATTAAGATCTACATCCCACTTCTGAGGCAAGGAATTCATCTCCCCCAAGCAGTAGTGGTTGATCTTTGCAGGCAAATATCTGGAAGAGAGGCACACCCTGTCTGACTACAACATCCAGGAGGAGTTCACACTGTACCTGGTGCTGCAGCTCAGAGGTGGGATGCAGATCTCCATGAAGACCCTAACTGGCATGACCATCACTCTGGAGGTGGAGCACATGACATGGAGGTGACACCATGGAGAATGTCAAAGCAAGAAACAAATCAAGGAAGTCATGCTCCCTGAGCAGCACCGCTTGATTTTTTCTACCAATCAGCTGTAAGACAGACACACCCTGTTTCACTACAATATCCAGAAGGAGTCTAGTGTTGTCCAGCTGTTTGCCAGTAATAATCAACCTGTGCTGGTCAGGGAGGATGCCTTCCTTTTCTTGGTTCTTGCCTTGATATTCTCCATGGTGTCACTGAGGTCCGCTTCTAGGTTGGTGGTCATTCCAGTCAGGGTCTTCATGAATATCTGCATCCCCCTCTGAGAAACTGTACCAGGTGCAGTGTGGACTCCTCCTAGATGTTGTAGTCAGATAGGTTGCACCCATTTTCCAGGTATTTGCCAGCAAAGATTAACCTCTGCTACTCAGGGAGGAATCTTTCCTTTTCCTGGATCCCTACCATGTCATTCTCTATGGTGTCCATGATCTCTACCTCCAGGGTGATTGTTGTGTCTGTCAGGGTTTCATGAATATCTGCATCCAACCTCTGAGGCACAACACAAGGTGCAGGGTAGACTCTTCCAAGATGTAGTCAGACAGGTTGTTGTCTTCTTGCTCTTTGCTAGATCAATATCTGCTGATCAGAAAAATGCCTTCCTTCTTAAAATCAGCATACTACAGAGATACAGCCACATCAATGTTCATAGCTGCTCAATTGACCATAGCCAGATTGTGGAACCAACCTAGATGCCCTTCAGTTGATGAATGGATAAAGAAACTGTGGTATAGATATATCAATGGAATATTACTCTGCCATGAAAAATGGTAAAATTATGGCATTTGCAGGCAAATGGATGAAATTGGAGAATATCATGCTAAGTGAGATAAACCAATCTCAAAAAACTAAAGGACAAATGATCTCGCTGATAAGCGGATGAGGACATATAATGGGGGGTAGAAGGGGTTAGCGTTAGTGTTAGGGTTAGGTTTAGGGTTAGGGATAAGGAGGGTGGTAAGAATGGAGGAGGAAAGGACTGTATAGAGGGAAAAGAGTGGTGGGAGGGGTGGGGGTGAGGGAAAAAAAAAGAAAAATGCCTTCCTTGACTTGGATCTTTGCCTTGACATTCTCAATGGTGTCACTGAGGTCCACCTCCAGGGTGATGGTCATGACTGTCAAAGTCTTCATGAAGATCTGCATCCCACCTCTGAGATGCACCACCAGGTACAGGGTGGACTCCTGGATGTTGGAATCCTACAAGGTACTGTCTTCCAGCTCTTTGTGAGAACAATCTCTGCTTGTCAGGAAGATTGCATTCCTTGTCATGGATATTGGCCTTGCCTTTCTCAATTGTGTCATTTTTCTCCACTTCCAGGGTTATGGTCATGCCACTCAGGGTCTTCTTTGAGATCTGCATCTTATCTCTGAGGTTCAGCACCAGGTTCAGGGTGCACTCCTTTTGGATAATTAGGCAACAGGGTGCACCAGTCTTCTAGCTGTTGGCAGCAAATGACAACCTCTACTGGTCAGGGAGGATGCCTTCCTTGACTTGCATATTTGCCTTGACATTCTCAATTTTGTCACTACTTCCACCTCTTAGGTGATGGTCGTGTGGGTCAGGGTCTTAATGAAAATCTGCATCCCACCTCTGAGGCATAGCACCAGGTGCAGTGTGGACTCCTGGATATTATAGTCAGACATGGTGCCCTCTTTCAGCTCTTCGCTAGATCAAGCTCTGCTGATCAGAAGAATCCCTTCCTTGTCTTGGATGTTTGCCTTGACATTTTCAACTGCATCCCACATCTGAAGTATAGCACCAGGTGCTGGTGGACTCCTTCTAGATCTTCAACTAAGAAAGGATGCTTAGTTGAAGTCATCCAGCTGTTGCCAGCAAACATCAACTTCCGCTGGTTATGGGATATGCCATCCTGGTCTTGGATCATTACCTTGACATTCTCATTGGTGTCAATGGGTTCCACTGCCAGGTTGGTAGTGTTGGTACTCAGGGTCCTCATGAAGTAGTACATCCCACCTCTGAAACAAGGAATTCATCTCCCAAGCATCAGTGGTTGATCTTTCCTGGCACAGAGCTGGAAGGTAGGCATACCCTGTGTGACTACAACGTCAAGAAGGAGTCCACAGTGCACCTGTGCTGCACCACAGAAGTGGGATGCAGGTCTTCAGGAAGACTATGACTGGCATAACCATCACCCTAGAGGTGGAGCCCAGTGACACCATTGAGAAAGGCAAGGCAAAGCTCCAAGCAAGGATGGAAATTTTCCCAACCAGCACAGATTGATATCACAAAAAGCTGGAAGACAGTAGTAACCTGTCAGACTTCAACATCCGTGAGTCCTACCTGCACTTGGTGCTACATCTCAGGGGTGGGATGCAGATCTTCACGAAGACCCTGACTGGCACGAGCATCACCCTGGAGGTGGAGCCTAGTGACACCATGGAGAATGCCAAGGCAAGAACCAAGTCAAGGAAGGCATCCACCATGGAGAATGCCAAGGCAAGAACCAAGTTAAGGAAGGCATCCTCCCTGAGCAGCACAGGTTGTTCTTTGCTGGCAAATAGCTGGATGACAGTGGACTCATTCTGGACATTGTAGTGAGACAGGGTGTGTCTGCCTTATACCTGTTTGCCAGCAAAGATCAAGCTGTGCTGGTCAGGGAGGATGCTGCACATGCTCTCAGAGCATTCTCTGAGACAAGGAATTCATCTCCCCCAAGCAGCAGCGGTTGATCTTTCCTGGAACAGAAATGGAAGATAGGCACTATAACATCTTTAACTTCTGTGACTATAACATCAAGGAGGAGTCCACACTGCACCTGGTGCTGCGCCTCAGAGGGGGGATGCAGATCTTCATGAAGATCCTGACTTGCAAGACCATCATCCTGGAGGTGGAGCCCAGTGACACCATTGAGAATGTTAAGGCAAAGATCCAAGAAAAGGAAGGCATTCTTCCTGACCAGCAGACATTGATCTAGCAAAGAGCTGGAATACAGGCACACCCTGTCTGCACCATCAAGAGGAAGTACACCCTTCACCTGGTTCTGCATGTCAGAGGTGGGATACCATCACCTGCATGTGGAACCTAGTGACACCATTGAGAATGTCAAGGCAAGAACCAAGTCAAGGAAGGCAACCTCCCTGACCTGTACAGTTTGATCTTTTCTGCCAAACAGCTAGAAGACAGGTGCACTCTTTCTCACTACAACATCCAGGAAAAGTCCTCCCTGCACCTGGTACTGCATCTCTTCATGTTTCAACATGGAGAATGCATCCTTCTTTGTGTGGTCTGAAAAGGGCTCCCATGTATGAACTCATGATGGCTCAATTGCAGTCCAATTTTGGAGTCTTCCATTTCTGTAGCCAGGCAGTAGTTAATATCATTTCCCATGTCAGTCTAGTGTACTTACATATTTGGTCTAAAGGCATTTTGCAGCACACATAAAGGAGTTAGTGGGTTCTTTGTTTTGTGAATTCAATGAATGAATATCACAGATACCAATAGTGGACAGATGAGGGTCAATTATCAGAGATTAGGAAAATAATGGAATGACAGGTGATCTTCTTCATGGGTGGGGTTCCAAAGAGGGTGACCAGTGAGTGGCTGTTGTCTTGGGAGTTATATACATCTAAGGGGTAATGAAAATCAGCAAAAGTGAGGCACTGAGAAACTCAGTGAGATCCTGTCTAAATAAAATACAAAAAGGGCTGGGGATGTGGCTCAGTGGCCTGTGGTTTCAATCCCTAGTATGCCCCTAAAAAAATCTAAGTCATCTAAAATTTAGCATTTGATCATCCCAAAATAGTCAATTTGACTCAGTTGGACAGGTATTAAAATTCATTCATCAAGCTAGTTAAGATAATCTTTATATATTACACTATTTTAGGACATGGAATGCTGCTATATGTGTTTTCTTTTAAGAAGGATCTCTTTCTAGTAAACTGTGATCTTCCTATCCAGGAGGAAAACAACTCATTTTTACCTCACCCGGTGCCTAGGCACAGTGTCTGGTACAGATTAAATAGCCAACTGATAAAGAATGAAGGCATGAATGCTCAACGTTTACAGTGAGCATATTATGTGCCAGGCATTTTTCTAAACATGTAATATTAGTATTTCCTTAATTCTGGCCCTAAACCAGCAGTCTCAGAGCATCATCTGAAATTTTTCTGAAGTACAAATTCTCAATCAGAAATCCTCTTGCCCTCATCTCTTTCCCTCATTCTCTCAGGTCAGTGTTGAATAAATATTAATTGTAACTGTTCAATGAGGAGAAGAAACATATGAATGCACTATAAAATCCAATGAAAGACTTGTCATCTTAAGATTTTCTTTGTGTGGTGTTGGGGATTGAACCCAGGGCCTCATGCATGCCAGGCAAGCACATTACCACTGAGCTACATCCTCAGACCATTGAGATTGTTTTTCAGAAAATAAAAAAATTTTATTTTTTCAAGTTTATAAGATATTTCTCATTATATATATTATTATGGTCAAGGAATCTACAGCCATGAATGACCAGTCACATACATACATCCAATCCAATTGATGCCTTCCAGCTAAAAGAGGCATCTGAAATCCAGAAAGCCATGTTGGGAGTAGAGGTCATCACTAATGGGATGGCTCCTGTCAGTGCATTAGGAAGCTCCCGAGGAGCTTGGTTGTTAGAGCTGACTCAGAGCAGGGGAAGGGACAGACAGCACATTTTCAGGATTAAGCCATTATTTTCAGCTGGCGCAAGTTCTGTTCTGGCACAAGTTCATTTTCTTTTCAAAAATTCTTAAAATAATATTGAGTAATTACTACAAATTTCTATGAAATTTTTGAAAGAAATAAATGGCTTTAAGGAAATGAATCAAATCTTATGTGTAATTTCAGATATTATAAAAACTGTTCACTCTGTGGAAATTTAATTATTTACCATGAGATAATATGCAGTACAAAAAAAAAAAAAAAACCCAGAAACACAGTCTATGCTTATCTAGTGATTAGTACAGAAAATGCCCATGCTGAAGAGGGCATTGCCTTTGTTTTATTTATATAATTCACTGAGTTTTATGACCTACAAAATGTTTTTAATTTCTAAATATCTATTTTAAAATTTCTGTGTTGATAATTTTTAGTCCTAATTTTGATGACAGTTTAACAGTATTCCCTGTGGAAAATGTAGCACAACTGAATTTATTGCAAAATCAATTAGCCTTACTTCTTTGCTTCAAAATAATTAAGAGGCAGAATTGAGACAACCTCCATTGACCAATTTAAAACATACATCTCAATTTCAATTCTCTGTTATTTCTGTCCCTGAAAAAAAAGAAAAAAGAAATTTATGGATTATTCTCACTTCTTTTATCACCTACATCCATAGATTTCAGATGGAAATTAATATTTGATAATAAATGCAAGTATATGAAGATGAAAAAATCATATTAAGAGTTTTGATTTACCTGCCAAGTGAAATAAGCCATACTCAGAAAATCAGTGGTTGAATGTGGAAGCTCCTGGGTGGGAGAATAAGAACAAAGGGGTCTCAGGCAAATAAAAAAAGACCAACAGAGCAGAAGATGAGGATCCAGTCAGAGGGAGGAGAGGGCAACATGAGGAAGTATTGGGTACGAAATCTACTGAATTATGCTATGTCCATGTATGAACGAACTTACTACACTGAGTTGTGTGTGTGTGTGTGTGTGTTTGACTATAATGCACTAACCAAAATAAAAACAATAATGAAAAGAGATCAGTAGGTAAAGCAAACAGATTGAGAGAGAAGAAGGTTCTGGGTAATTTGAGTAATCCAATTATGTCTTCTGCATGTATGAATACAGTATAATGAATCCCAATACTACCCATAATTTCAAAGTACCAAAAAAAGCCTTAAAAAGAGTTTTGATTTAGATGAGTCCAAACTCAACTGCCAACTTATGTTATGACTTTGTGTGAGTTAGTCATTTTTTTCTATTGTCTTCCTACCCTAAAATAGACACCACCTGTTCCTCTATTGAAAATTACTCCATGCCGGCATAATATTTAGAGATTATCAGAAAGAAAATGGCAGAGGAGAATTGAGCATCTTTATAAGGTAGGTTACTCTAAATACAAACATTGAGATAGAGAGAAAACTGCCATTAGAACTATCAAAAAATAAAGCCAAAGATGTGAGTTTACCCCCATGCCAGGATAGTGACTGGCGTAAGTGCAAAATTACCCACAATTCTGTGTTCAAAACAAACAGAGAAACTGCAACTATATGCTATATATAAACACATTCTCAGGCTTATGTGTATATAGCACAGTACATTTCATCTCAAGCACTGCTCAAGGAAATTAAATGGAAATGAATAAAGTATATCATTAAAGTATATCATTAAAGACAGATGCTAAAGTATATCATTAGAGGCTAAAGTATATCATTAAAGACAGATGTAAAAAAAAGATGTGAGAAATCTTAAATCACATTTTGAAAAGCAGCATCTAAACAATGAAACTTAGGGCTCTTTATATTTCTTTTTAAAATGATAGTTCTCATTTTAGTGATGGATCAACAAGATTCACCGTCTAGCTTTTTCAAAAAAATTAGACATTGCCAGGCATGATGGTACATGCCTATAATTCCAGCAGTTTAAGAGGTTGAGGCAGGAGCATCATTAGCTCAAAGTCAGACTCAGCAATTTAGGAACTCACTGAAACCCTGTCTCTAAATAAAATAAAATAGGATGGTGGATATGGTTCATTGGTTAAGCACCCTGGGTTCAATCCCCAGTACCAAAAACAAACTAAACCAACTAAAACTTAACATTTTGAAAAACTGATGGAGACCAGGTATATTTTTTTAATACAAGAGAAAGAGAGAACCTGGAAGAGTTTATAATGAATAAAATGATATCTTTTCCAGGACACAAGAAACAAAATGAGTGAATAGAGGACCTGCAACATGAGAAAAAAGACAGAATGTATTAGAAAAATAGTTATCTAGATATCCATGCTAAGTAACAAGTGGCCTTGCCTCCCCCCAGATTACTTACACATGCTAATAAGGAGAAAATTTTACTACTTGGCTCCTTAAACTTTCTCAATGAACAAATTAATTTGAGACACAAACTACAGTGAAACTTAAGCAATCAGAGATTTTGTTCTATTGCTTTTTAAATTTCTTAATATTTTTTGTTCTAACTATTGCTTTTAAAGGAATATCTTAGAATTAATAGATTTAGGCTTGGTATAGCAGCACATGCTTGTAATCTCAGTGGCTTGGGATGCTGAGGCAGGAGGCTCCCAAGTTCAAAGTCAATCTTAACAATTTAACAAGGCCCTAAGCAACTTAGTGAGACCCTGTCTCAAAGTAAAACCAAAAAGTACTGGTGATGTGGTCCAGTGTTTAAGTGCATCTGAGTTCAATCCCCAGTACTAAATTTTAATGATGTTAATAATGATGATGATGATAATAGTAATAATAATAATTACTAGACTTATCCAGAGTTATTTTTTCATTAGGCTTTTCTCTAGAATCTGCTCATTCCTATCAGTAAAATAACTAACCATAGCAAAATTAAAATGGAAAATGGAAAACGGATTACAAAAGTGATTTTGAAGAACAGCCTCATGAATTGTAATTAGTGGGCTCTGAGAATGATAGGTTTATTCTGGCTCAGTAGAGAAAAGGGCTAAAATAGCTGTTGCCATTTAATTAAAATTTGCTAGCCAAATGGCATTCTCCATAAGAGCTCTCTGGAAAAGGCCCGTGAGATATGCCATACCTGGACCCTGCAGCCTGCTGTGCTGCCTGCTCACCTGGCGCCTGCGGTGCTGATCAGAGAAGCAGCGCCCTCCACTCCGCACACAGGCCAATGGAGGCAGAGGGGGCGGTGTGGCTCCAGGCCTCCAAGACTAGCATTGCTCTACCCAGCAGGAGCAGGGCCAGGTGGAGTCAGTTGGTGATGCAAGTGTGAGGAGGCACCAGCGGACACCAGGAATGTGAGGAGGCCTGTGGCTGAGGCAGATCTGAGCATGAGAACAGAGATGGGGGCGCTGCAGCGGCGGCCCTCCCACAGCTTCCAGCCCAGCTCCCCTGCCCTCAACACCCTGTTAGCCTCTCACCTCAGCTCCAGCGGGTGCCCATCGCCTCTTCAGCTCCCTCCACCGCCGCCTCTGGACTGCCCCAGAGCTGGGGGCAGGGTGCCAGGGGGAAGCCTGGAGCGTGGCTCTCTGCTTCATTCATTTGCAGCCAACAGGAGCGTCAGACCCACTGTCCTCAGAGAGAAGAGCAAGAGGGGGCAGCATGGAATGAAAAGCCAGTCACCTGCTAGGATCCACTGTGCTTGGAGGCGCGGGGCAGGAAGGGGAGAGGGAGGTGGGATCCTCTCCCTCCCCCACCCACAGTTTCCCCAAAAATGGCTCCATTTATTCTCCGTGGAAGAAGGAATCCATCCAGCCCAACCTTCTCTTCCTCCTCCCCACCGCCTTTCTGCTCAGTCTTAGGAAGGGAAAATATAAAAGATTCCAATGTGGAGTCCATGCACGCCGCAAGCTGCTGGGTTTGCAGTTCCAGGAGATTGTTCTATGTCCTTTGTTCTAATGTGAGCGCAGGGAAGCAGTGGCATTGCTGTTTTTAGGATTCTTATTAAAGTACGCGCTGCACTGGGTTGCACAGTTTACCCCAGGGACCTGGTGTGGTGGAGAACTTTGAACCTGCAAACTTACAAAGGAAAAGGCCGAGTTACCAGGCTCTCCCTGAGTGTCCTGGAGAACGAATGACTAGTGAACTCATTTTTATAGGACTGGGTGAAGACGGTTTCAGCGTTTTCACAAATGTACACTCGTGTTGTGGAATAGAGTTGACCCCGATGTCCACGCAGCATTTTAACGCTTAATAAGCAAATGCTGCAATACGTGTAGGTATTGATGAGAGAAATCCTTTGACCTAAGAGAACTAATTGATTTATAGGCATCATTGAAAAATGAAAAATGATCTTGGGGGTGGAAAGCAACTTCAAAATAGCAAACAGAGAAATGCCTTTGGAAGTTATTCCACAGCAAAAAAAAAAAAAAAAAAAAAAAAAAAAAAAAAAAAAACCAGAAACTTCAGAACAAGTTCTCACTGGGCAAAATGGGGGAATGACCTATCTTATATTCCTAAAAGCTATTTCAAACTTATATTCCTAAATTTTCTAAATTTTTATTTTATTAGTCCTTAGCATTTGACATTACTTATGTGTAATTTGTCTTTAACTGACTCTGTTCTTGGGAGTTTGATAGGAGTCACTTTAAAGATACAGCTTCTTTGCCTAGGGAAATTTATATATTAGCCATGGTGATATTTAACAGACTTCTGATTACAAAGTTTAGCAGGTCAATTTAAACTTTTAATTATGTTAAAGGCCTTATAATCTTGAAATTTCTTCTCATAAAAATACTTGAATACAGAATTTTAAAAGACCGACTGTGAGAGATAGAAAGACCTAAAAATCAGTATAATCCAGGATTTTTCAAACTGGGTAGTTTGAAATCAATTTAATGCATTACGTTTGGGTTTCTGAAAATGAAACGAAGTAGAAAATATGAGGGTAAAACTAACGTTAAGAGTAAATATTGAGTCAGAGATCCATGACGCGTGCCTGTAATCCCACTTACTGGGGAGGCTGAGCAGGAGGAAGGCAAGTTTGAGACCAACCTCAGCAAGACCCTATTTCAAAAAAAAAAAAAAACAAAAACCTGAGGATGTAGCTCAGTGGTAGAGCAGTTGCCTATCATGCAGGAGGCCCTGGGTTCAATCCCCAGCACCAACAAAAGAAAAAAAAAAAAGACAAAACTATTTCAGATATATGCATATATACATCTGTGTGTTAATTACATTGTAAAGTGTCCAAATTTGGAAGTGTGTGGCTTTGGCTTATGAGAAGATTAATCCCAGCATTTAGGTGAGTGTCCTAAGTAACATGGTTCATTAGTAAAACCTTAAGAGTTGGCAGCTAAGCTCATTTGACCCTAATATGTGTTGTCAGTTAGTGAATGGTATATTTGTCAAATACCCAGCAAAGAAGTGTTTCATGAATTAGAGACAAAGAATATCAGGAAAAAATTGTATTCAAATCTGAAACTCCCAAGTGTTTAGATTGGATAGTCTTTTTTTTTTCCCCCATGGCAAAAGAAGACAATGAATATCTTGTATTTTTGAGACTTACATTATTTTTCATTCCTTCCTCAGTACTTTATTTAAAAAAATAATATCAAAAAGGGTTTTGCCAGGCTGGGGTTGTGGCTCAGTGGTAGAGTGCTTGCCTAGCATGAATGAGGCACTGGGTTCCATCCTCAGCACTATGAAAAAATAAATAAAATAAATGCATGGTGTCCATCTACAACTAAAAATATATTTTAATTAAAGGGTTTTGCCAATATTTTTCTTCTGGTTGTTGCCATTTTGCTGTAGAATATGGAGCAAATAACTGGAAAGCATAAAAAAAAAAAAAGGACGTGGGAACACATGGAACAGTGATGCAGCCTGTCAAGCTGACTGATGACTGCAGTAGTATGTGCTTGTGCTCTTCTTGAAATTCAAAATTTATTCCTAAATCTCATTAATTTATTAATTAATATAGAAGAACTTTACTTTCATTTAGCCTCAAATTTTTGGTAATATGATTAATGTGGTTATTTTTGTTCTTAACTCTTTGTAAGCTTTATTTTTTAAATGATATTGTATAGCTTCAGAGAGACAAACAGGATTTTTCACTTTTAATTTTCATTATAATGTTTTATTTTAAAAATTTAGCCATATGAGACATTTCATAGTGAACTTCCATGAACCTGTTGCCCAGCTTTAACAATCAAGAAAATTTGGCCTGTCTCATTTCATTTCTGCCCTGATCTATCCTCTACCACTGTATCATTCTAAAAGCAATTTCCAGATAGATAATTTCATCCACATAGTTTTTAAAATTAGCTTTGATATTTTAAACACTTATGGACTAGACTATTACAACTTTTTGTGTTTATCTCATTCAGTGGCATTATCGTTTACCTCAAATCATTTACTACTTTCTTCAAGTGTGTGTGTGTGTGTGTATGTGTGTGTGTGTGTGTGTGTGTGCGTGCGTGAACAAACTTCCTGGGGATTGAACCCAGGGCCTCAGGCATGCTAGGCAGGCACTCTATCACTGAGATATATTTCCAGCCCCACTTTCTTTCATTTTTAATTATACTGCTGCTGAACTTAATCTTAAATGTTATGAGGTGCTCAGTACTCCTTAGTCAAGTGCTATAGTATTGTTTTATGTTAGTGTCGTAAACTATGCAAAAACATCTTCATCAAATAAGTTTCAATCAAAAAAAATTATCAGTAAATTAATACTATTTTTGAGTGAACTTCTCTAAATGTCTTTAAAAGTTTAGGAATATGTAAAATAGGTAAATCACAATGACAAAACGTTTACTAATTTCTGTAGGGAAATGTTATTAAATTTCATCTAAATTGCTATTTCTTTCTTTAAAAATTAACTTTTAACCTAAATGAGAAAGTCCTTTTGAGACTGATAAATACATACTGATCCACTGAAGTCTTCAGACCATCCTTTGACACCACAGTCTTAGATTAGATATATATCTTAATAGACTAGCATATATGTATGCAGGACAGTTTTGCCCTCTTGGTCCAGGAATTTTTGTTTGCTTCATAGGTCAATTCTGTGGAACTCCAGAAATTACTACTTTTTTCTTACAAATAATAAATAATAGATATTTTTAAAAGATTTAAAGCTACCTAAAATTATTTTCAAAATAGTTAATTATATAACAATCCAGTGATGTTGGAATCTAAAACTAAAATGTAATACTGAAAGCTTTTATTGTGTTCATTATAATTTGTCTTTAGATCTTCAGAACTATATTGATAAATAACTGCTATCATATTTTTGAGGGTTCACAACAGGCATATATAAGTAGTTTGTAATGTTATTTTTGTACTGTTAAATTTTGATAACAGTTTAATAATTGTAAGAAAAAAATAGACTCTGGTTGGGATTGTGGATCAGTGGTAGCATGCTCATCTAGGACATGAGAGGCTCTGGGTTTGATCCTCAGCACCACATAAAAATTTAAAAAAGGTATTGTGTCCACCTACAACTAAAGCTTATATTTATAAAATAAAAAAGAAAATAGACTCTTTTATGCACTAATTATATTTAGATTCTTCTACTTTTTAGATGATGTATTCTCATGGTGATCTTAGACTTTATGCATTTTAGAGGTACTGCATTTATCTTCTATTCTGTTAGAGATTTTGCTGTGATTTTATGTGCTTGTATTTCCAGGAGATATTCATTAAAGATATATGCAGAAATGTTAAAGTCTAGTATAATGAATTTAAGTCAGTGTAACTATAATTTTAAAGGTTATGACATCTGAGTCTGTTCACTCCATTAATATTTATTATTAAAGCTTCAGAAAGTCACTACTTAAAAAAATAGATGTTATAATGAGCCAGAAGTAACAGAACATTGTCTCACATTATCTTCACGCACATTAGTGATTTGAGATGGAAAAACTCTTCCCTGGAAAAAACAAAGGAAATATTAACATTCTTAGATATAGTCAGTCTACCATGCCATTACCACACTTGAGATGTAAAGATTTTTCACAGTTAGAAATTTGATAACATCATAAGAAATAAAAGGAAGGAGAACTTTGAATACTGTAATCAATTATTTTCACATGGGCTGGGGATGTAGCTCAGTGGTAGACTATTTGCTTGGCATATACAAGGAACTAGGTTTGATCCCCTGTGCTATTTTTTTTAAATCTTCATCTGCAAGGCTAAGAAGGCAAAACAGTTACCCAGGTAATTCGAGAATACAATGATTTGTTTTACAATGATCCATGCATTTGAGGCAAAACTGGAGTTTATCCCTAAATGTATACTGTCCTTCCTTCTCATGTACTTCTCAGATCTCACTGCAATCTGGTTCTTCCTCCCACTTCCTGCCTCCACTCTACACTATTCTCTCCATAGGCCCCATGTGCATCCTACCATTGTTTCTTCTCATTCTACAAGAAGGTATCACTTCTTTTCAGTCTTGAAGTGATGGATCTCACACTCTCCTTTCTTCTCCTTCTATGTGCCACAACACTATTTCCTTTTATTGTCATTGTTTTGGCAGTACTGGGTTTCAAAATGAGGGCCTTGTGCATGCTAGGCAATTCTGCTACCACTGAGCTGTAATACCAGCCCCAAAACAGTAATTTGGGTTTTGTCTATCCCTGCATACCTAACTCAATCTCTTATTTCTTCTAGTTGTTCTGCCCTGTAAATGTTTGTCTTCCCCAGGATTCTCTCTATAGTCCTTTGCACTTATCTTAGCTCTCTTCTTGGATAATCTCATCTATTCCCATAGCTTCAGCTACAAACTCTACAGAGAGGTTTAATTCCTATTTCCATTGTGCATCCCATGTCTGCATTTCTAATTTCTGGACAGATGTTTTCTAGACCACTTTGTAAATTGCTCAAACTCAGTTGATCTCTACCACACTTGGCTAAGACCAGATCCCAAGTTTCATTCTTAGACAAGAATGAAACCCAATCAGTCACCCTAGAAGGAGCTTCATCTTTGGCTCCTCCCCCTCCTTTGTACTCCATAGCCAAACACTATATGTTAATAATTCTTTCTAAAAGAGCCCTCACATTTGTCTTCTCCTTGCTCTTCTCACTACTACTTCCTTCATTTAGCGTATACTCACTTCTTCCCTTTGTGACTTCAGGGGCCCTTGATCTTCCTAACAAAAATTCTTTCCATTCACTTTGTCTTCCATATTGCCATCAGAATTAACTTGCAAAAATATTAATTTTAAAACACTCTCAGTGTCCATACAGAATACAATTCAAGTATTCTAGTGTACACTTTTGAAGTGTTGGAATATTGCTCCTGTCTGGCTCTGTGGCCTCATCTCCTGCCCCTTCCTCTCTGTCCCTAAAGATGAGGTCTTGCTATTTTGCTGAGAATCTCACTAAGTTGCTCAGCTAATGCTGGCCTCAAACTTGTGATCCTTCCATATCTGTTTCCTGAGTTGCTGCGACTGCAGGTGTGCACCATCATGCCTTGTGGACCACAATATACTAATACCACTGAGCTTACAGAATTTAGGTTGAGTTTGCTTTAAGAAAAAGATCCAAATCAATTTTTGAAAATAACCAGACCCCTTTCAACCTCTAATATCCTGTTGCAATGTTGATTCACCACTTCAGCAGGTGTTTTGTGGAGATCTCCTACCAAAGTACAAGCCCTTTTTAATTTTGAAGGCTCACAAGCTGACAGCCCCAGGAAGTAAGACTCTGGAGTTCACACACTCTCAGAGCACAGCTCTGATGGGGGGTCTGTCACCTTGTTCTGACTCATTATCTAAAAATCAAAAAGAGGTTTCACAACTATGAACTTTAGGAGCAGAACTCTAAGATGTTTTTTTGCTTGTGTATTTGTTTGCATACTGGGTCTCTAAACATCTGAAACTTCACAGGGCATCCATATCACTGACTCTTGTTTGATATGCTGTCTCTGTGACAAGGATTAATGATCTTCTTGAGAGTCAAGATTTCTGTGTTGCTTTGGGGGAAAAAATTGACTCTGGGCTTACTGCTTGACCTACATCTCAAATGCTCTATTTTAAATGGTGGCACAATTACTATTTTACCCATTCTGTGTGTGAAGCCAAAACAAAGATCAAACAGCTGCTCTTTTGAGACCTAAACCACCTTTTCCCCCCATTCCAAGTGAAGTAAAACCAAGTTTATTAGTTTTCTCCTAAGAAGTCATATTTGATACACTAAGAATTTCTTCTTATTTTATACTAAGAATTTCTAGACATTTTCACCAAACTTCCAGAACCATAGATTTTACAGGAAAATCCCCTACCAACCAAATAGTATCCAATAGATGAATTCTGAGTTTCAACTAGATGACCTTCTTTACATATGTATGATATGAAGGATAGCTTTGCTCAAAGGGAATGCATGTCAGGAGAAATGGGTTGAAGAGATTCATCAAGCTGGAAGGGAGCAGAGATTTTCTCGACTATTAATCAATCCCTTCACTTGGAAGAAGAGAAAAATGAACTTAGAGAAGGAAGGACAGTTTTTTCAACAAATAGTGTTAGAACAAGAGGATGTCCCAGGCAGCAAAGGGGTAGGGAGAAAGGAAGGAAGGAATGGAGGAAGGAAAGGAACCTCACCCTGAAACTCACACCATGTACAAATATTCATTCAAAATGGTTCATGGATTTAAATGTAAAATATAAAGCCATAAAGAAAAGGAAAGAGGTGCTGGGGAGATAGCTCAGCTGGTAGAGTGCTTGCCTCGCAAGCAGGCCCTGGGTTTGATTCCCAGTACTGCAAAAAAAAAAAAAAAAAAAAAAAAAGGAAAGTGAAGCTCAGCAAGGGAACTTGGTTTGCCAGAGTTCACCTATCGACTTAGACCTGACACAAAATATTGCTTTGATAAATTATTATTCTCCAGTTTAACAAAGTTCATTTGGCCCTAATAATTCTGCTGCACCTTCCTCATTCAGAGTAAATGGTTTCCTCTCTCTTAATAGGGTACTTGTTCATGCCCTTTTGGCCTTGAAATGCCTTGTTCATATACTTTATTACTCAGTCAGCATTCACTGGGTAACTGCCCTGTGCCAGGCTTCCTGCAGGGTCTCAAGCCTCAGGACATGGTTCCCAGGTCAAGGGCCTCAGAGGCTCTGGGGGAGGGAATGCATGCTCATCCTAATGAGACTCAAACCCTTTAGGGCAACAAGGGAGCTTTGCCTTTCTTCTCACCAGATGAGCAGGGCCAATCTGTGCTCTGCACACGTGACACAGTTTGGTGATTGGACATTTTGAGTTGCAGGACACTGCTGTCCCTCCTGAGTGGAGGACTGAGGTTCACAGAGATTAAAGGGCACATGCTTCATAAGGTGAGAGAGAGCACAGGCCACTCCAGGGGACTGGCAGCCACCTGGTCCATCCCTTATTCTGCACCAGGCATTGGTTATGGGGGTACACGCCAATGGCAAGAGCCTGGCCAGGGCAAGGACACACCAAAGCTCCGCAGGCGCCTCCGCAGTGCACAGCCTGCTGCCTGGTGGGATAATGACAGCTGTCTGTCCCACCCAGGCCCACCCTGCAGCACCTGGAAAGTGAGTCTTAAAGCTGCTGGACTGCGGGATGCGGGGGTTCCACTGCATTTCTATTTTCTGCTCCATCTCCTTGTGGGAATGTGCGGAATTTTTGCTCTGGAAAGTCGGAGGTCACCTACAACCTCCCTCCTGCCACCTCCTCAGCCTGGGGTTTCTTGTTTTTCCTCAGAAAATGTTCGATGCCTGCGAAAAACTTTAAAATGAAACTTAAAGTCTGAAGATAAAAAAATTCAACATGAAGACCTTGGGACTAATGAGGCCCAAGCGCCCTTCCTCCAGAGACCTAGACCCTACATAACCCTCACCTCAGGGATCTAGCCTCAATCTCAACCAACTCTGAGGCCTCTTGCACCGCAAACCGCTGCCCTCGGGCTCATGAATAATCAGATCAGTCTTCCTGGGTGGGGCATGGCTTCCTCATAAATAAACAGCCCGGTCTTCCTGGGCGGGGCCTACACCTACTCATGAATAAACAGCCAGGCCTTCCTGGGCGGGGCCTTAACCTCCTCATGAATAAATGGCCAGGCCTTCCTGGGCAGGGCCTACGCCTCCTCATGAATAAACAGCCAGGCCTTCCTGGGCGGGGCCTACATCTCCCCATGAATAAAGAGCCTGGCCTATTGTGAAACAGAGAAACAACATGTATCCCATTTGTTTACAATAAAAAAAAAAAAAAAGAAAAAAAACCTTAAAAAAAAAAAAAAAAAAAAAGCCTGGCCTTCCTGGGCGGGGCCTACGCCTTCTCATGGCTAATGTATTTCTCTCTGCTGCTTCAGGAGCGGGGGTGGAGCTCAACCTCATGAATATGCAAAGCAGAGGCGAGTGGCCGTTAACGCTCCTCTGAAAGGCAGACCCCTCACAGCGGCTCTGGCTCCCATGCAGAGCCCTCTTGCAAGCCAGGGCCGCCTCTCTCCCGCCCTTCCCAGGGCTCGCGCTGCGCTCCTGGGCTCGAGGGACCCTCAGGGAGCGCGCTGCCTCAGGAGCCGGGGGGCGACCAGGGACCCACATCAAGTTCACGGGGCCTCAGGAACTTGTGCCCCAGGCTGAGGCGCCTGGGGCTTCCTGAGGCGGCGCCCGTCCTCCAAGTATGCCAGGTATGCCAGGCTGGGCGGTGAGGTCCCTGGGGACCTTGGGGCTCACAGGACAGGCCACTGCACTGGGGACCCAGAGACACCAGGCCAGCGCAGGGTGGGGTGGCGGAGGTGGCGGGGCAGGCTGGACCCTGGAGGGACTTGGGGTGGGACAGAAGGACAGGTCAGGGATCCAAAGGGCAGAGCTCTCAGTCTCCAGGGCGTCCTCCACCTCCTCCCTGAGTGACCCTCTATGTGTTCTTAGCAACATTAACATTAATTATGAAAACGAAACCTAGGTGGAGTCCCCTTGCACTGTCCCTGAGCTCAGCTCCTTTCCCTAGAATTGATGCTACGGCTGTGCCAGCATTTAGAGCGAGGAGTGTGTAAGCACTGCTTAGTCCTTAGGTGGTGACTCTTTTTGCAGTCCTCCTGGCTTACTGCAGTAAATCAAAGCCTGTCTTAAAAACTTCACTTAGCATTGAGTTGCCAGCTATGATAAATCCAGTCACTGAACAAGGTAAGCTTTCTTTGCCCCTCATCACTGTTCAAATGTTTTGCTCTCACAATCCATTAAGAACTTGCTGTTTAGGGTTTACATTTCTTTGAGATTGTATTTAAGATTTTGAGTGGCATATGCATTAATGTTACAAAAACAAATGAGTAATAGAGTGTCTTTGCAGAGTCTGAATTTTTATATGTATATAGTACCCTGCAATGCAAGCCAGGCTGAAAATGTCCTTCACCCTGCCATTTTTTTTTTTAACTGAAGTAAAATGTATCAAATTAGATAAATTAATTTTTTTTTTCTCCAAACATGCTCCTCCCTTTCTACACCTTGGTAAGTGTTAATCACTGACCACCTCATTGATTAAGGCAGAAACAGGGAGTCATCTTTGACAGACCCATCCCTTACATCTTATCACTTCTGTCAGCATCTCCCTTGAGCCTGCACAGGCACTTTCCACTGATGTCACCATTATTCCTGGCCATGACTGACAACATCCTCTTCAATTACTGCCTTTTGCATCATGCAGCCTGGAGCTTGAGTCCTCCTCCTGCCACATGTGAGCTGGGTGACTTCTCTGAACCTCAGTTTCCTTTTCTATAAAATGAGAATACTAGTACTTATCTTAAAGGGTTGTTGTCAGAACTGGAAATCGTGAAGGGCTTTATCATCTCTTGTTTTTGCATCCTCAGGACATAGTTTAAACATCACTTCAGTTTTTTTTTTATTCTTAATAAACAGCATTTAATATTACCACTAGAATTTTGTGTCAAAAATATATTTGTAAACTACTAGCATATTAGGACTTTATTTTCTATGTCTCACTTTAATTTGCCAGATCATTTCTGCCAGCATTGGAAATGCCCAGCTCATCTTGCAGACTGACAATTCAAGACTGCCTGATGAGGCCTTCAGAATGAAGTGAGTAGAACAGATGGGTGTCAGCTGACCTTTCCTACCAGGTTCTCTTATTCCCCATTTTCCTGCCTCCATCAAGAGCAAATATTTTGGATCTTCTGAAGTTCACATTCTCCATACATTTGGTATTTTGGAAAATGCACAGAAGACATTCATTCTAAAAATAATTAGAATCAAACATAATTCACATTACATTACAAATCACATTCTTAAAATAAGTTGCTTACCCTGAAGTCTATGGATCAGCATAGTTGTAAGGACTCACAGTTCAACATGCTAATTCTACTACTATCCTAAATTTGAATTTTCAATGTATCAAAATGAACTAATAATGCTTTTGACAAGGGGTTAATTGAAACGGTTGTTTTCCTGATGGCACATACAACTAAAAGATTAACCATCCACTTATTTTTATATTTTCATCTCCTTTTCCACATCCCATCCTTCCAGATGTTAGGAATACAGACTTTTTGCATTACAAAGTTTCCACACTGGAAGTTGCAAGGGTGATGGTCCTGCTACTGTAAAATCTTGGCAAAGCTAATGAAGAAGTATGGATTTTAATTAAATAAATCATGAAAAAAATTAAGCAAGAAGAGTAACTATTATTTAATTTTCAATTGTGGTTAGGAAGTCATT
Organism: Sciurus vulgaris; assembly: GCF_902686455.1. Taxonomy (NCBI): domain Eukaryota; kingdom Metazoa; phylum Chordata; class Mammalia; order Rodentia; family Sciuridae; genus Sciurus; species Sciurus vulgaris. The sequence continues at coordinate 15,907 of NW_027632799.1, read as the reverse complement.
AGAAACTGCACCCAGAGATAGGGGCTGCTGTTGTTCCTAGCTGCAGCAGACAGCCAAGGGGGATGTCTTCCTGGGATGCACGGTGCTAGTAGGGTTCTTTGCTGGTACAAAAGCATCATCTCATAATTTTTCCCTTTTCTTCTTTTCAACTGAACAATTAATTTTGATACTGTAAATAGGAAGGAAGAAAGAATGGAAAGGAGTCACAGAAACATGTCACACTCTAGAATGCTGCTATTTCAAAACAGTTCCAGAGATTCATGCAACAAATAGCTCTGAAGATGGCAGTGGCCTTGTCCAAATCATTGTGTTGAATCTCTAAACTAATTTTCAGGTATTAGAATGAGCTGGCTCTATGCCAGACCATGGAGACTGACATCAGTGGCCTGAGCAAGGTGCAGGATAAGCTGACCCTGACCAGAGCTGACCTGGAGGTGCAGGATGAGAAACTGACTGAGGAACTGGCCTACCTGAAGAAGAACCACGAGGAGGTCAGAAGTTGTTTTTTTCTTCCTAGACCCCCCAAGTACATTTTCAGGTTTACAAATCTGGAGTTCAAACCTGACCTGTTAAAGTGGCCATTTGTTTGACTGTGTCTGTGTGTATACAGTGCTGGTGCTGCTGCTGCTGCTATTGATTGTGGTTCCCACTGAGGTTTAACAAATTAGGGGCACTTTCTGTTTTCATCATTTTTGTTATTAGGTAATTAAATAGGTAATAAGAATTAATTATTTTGATTTAGTGAGTTCAAAAAAATATATTATATATATATATAGTATTTCAAAAGATAGAAAATAAATAAGTCTACCAATAATATATAATGCTATCAATGCCACACATGGACTCTGATGGGCCACAGTGTTTATCAGAGGCTGGTGTAGAGAATGAACACCAGCAGTAAGTTTCTAAATGAGTCTCTACTCAATTTTCAATGACTCATACAAATTCTGCGGCCTACGCACTGCTTGCAGCCCTTGGTTTGGCAACTGTAGTTGAAATCCCTCCAGCAACATCATACCAAGCCTCTGCTTCCTGTACACACAGTGGACTCCCTACAAGGAGGGTCAACTAGTTCTTCTGGTTCATAGGTACAGAATATAGGGTCCATGGCCACTTAAAGAGCGTGTGATATTATCTTAAGGTGTTTTTCTTTCAGTGTGCTCAAATAGATTTACATTTGTTCTTATAAGTTATACATGAGTATAAAATACATTTTGGCACATCATAGATAAATGGAGTATAGCTTCTCATTCTTCTGGTTGTATATGATGTAGAGTTACAGCAGTTGTATAATCATATATTCACATAGGGTATTAATGTCCAATATATTCTCCTATTCTTGCTACTCTCATACCCTTCCCTCATTTCAGTCCCCTCTCTCTAATCCAAAGTATCTCCATTTGTCCCTAACCAACTTCCCCATTGTGAATTAGCATCCACATATTAGAGAAAACATTTGGCCTTTGCTTCATTGGGATGGACTTATTTCCCTTAGCATAATGTCCTCCAACCCCATCCATTTACCAGCAAATGCAATAATTTCATTATTTAAGGCTGAGTAATGTTCCATTGTATATATGCACCACAGTTGCTTTATCCATTCATCTGTTGAAGGGCATCTAGTTTGGTTCCATAGATTAGCTATTGTGAATGGAGCTGTTGTAAACATTGATGGGACTGTGTCACTGTTGTATGCTGATTTTAAATCTTTTGGGTGTAAACCGAGGATTGGGATATATGTCATATATCCCAATGTGTCATATAGTGGTTCCATTCCAAGTTTTCTGAGGAATCTCCATACTGCTTTCCATAGTGTTTGCATCAACTTGCAGTCCCACCAGCAAAGTGTGAGCGTACTTTTCTCCCACATAATTGTCAATATTCTTTATTGCTTATAGTTTTGATGATTGCCATTCTGACTATGGTGAGATAGAATCTCAGTGTGATTTTGATTTGCATTTTTCTAATTGTTAGAGATGTTGAACCTTTTCTCATATATTATTGATCACTTGTATTTCTTCTTCTGTGAAGTGTCTTTTAAGTTCCTTTGCCCATTTATTGATTGGGTTATTTGGTTTTCTGCTGTGATACTTTTGGAGATTTTGATATATCCTGGAGATGAATACTGTATCTGAGGTGCAGGTGGTAAAGATTTCCCCCCATTCTTTAAGCTCTCCTTCACATTATTATTTTCTTTGCTGTGAAGAAGTTTTTTAGTTTGAATCCATCCCATTTATTGATTCTTGATTTTACTTCTTATGCTTTAGGGGCCTTGCTAAGGAAGTAGTTCCTAAGCCACCATGGTGAAGATTTAGGCCTGCTTTTTCTCCCATTAGGTGCAGTGTCTGTGTTCTAGTGTCTAAGTCCTTGATCCACTTTGAGTTGAGTTCTGTGCAGGGTGAGAAATATGGGTTTAATTTCATTTTGCTACATATGAATTTACAGTTTTCCCAGCACCATTTAATGAACAGGTTGTCTTTTATCCAATATATGTTCTTGGCACCTTAGTCCAGTTTGAGATAACCATATTTATCTGAATTTCTTTCTGTGTCTTCTATTCTGTACCATTGGAGTTCATGTCTTGGTGCCAATGCCATGTCATTTTCGTTACTCTATCTCTGCAGTATAATATAAGGTTTGGTATTCTGATGACTTCTGCTTCACCTTCCTTGCTAAGGATTGCTTTAGCCTTTCTAGGCCTCTTAATTTTTCCAAATGAATTTCATGATTACTTTTTCTATTTCCATGAAGAATGTCATCAGGTTTTTAATAGTCATCCCATTCAACCTGACTGACTGTTTTTGTAGTATGGCCATGTTGACAATGTTAATTCTGCCTATTCAAGAGCATCTTCTTTTCCATCTTCTCAAATCTTCTTCTATTTCTTTTTAAGGGTTCTGTAGTTGTCATTGTAGAGGGCTTTTGCCTCTCTTGTTAGATCAATTCCCAATGTTTTATTTTTCTTGAAACTATTCTGAATGAGCTAGTTTTTATAATTTCTCTTTCAGTGGATTCATCATTGATGTATAGAAATGCATTTGATTTATGGGTGTTAATTTTACATTCTGCTACTTTGCTGAATTTATTTATTAGTTCTAGAAGTTTTCTGGTGGAATTTCTGGGTCTTATATGGAATCATGCCATCAGTAAATAATGATAGTATGAGTTCTTTTTCTATTCATATACCTTTTATTTTCTTTTCCTGTCTAATTGCTCTGGTTAGACTTTCAAAGACCATGTGGAATAAAAGTGGTGAAATGGGCATTACAATCTTGTTTAAGTTCTTAGAGAGAATGCTTTCAGTTTTTCTCCATTTAGAATGATGTTGGCCTTGGGGGTTATTATATACAACTTTTATAATGTTGAGGTGTGTTCTTACTATCCCTAGTTCTTCTACTATTTCAAGGATGAAGGGCTGCTGTATTTCATGAAATGTTTTTTCTGCATCTATTGAGCTGATCATATGACACTTATCTTTAAGTCTATTGATGTGATAATTACATTTATTGATTTTTATATAAACATCACTTCTTTAGGGATCCCTTTTCTGCCTTGCTCAGTGCTGTCTCCCACAGGCCCCCAGACTGCTCTGCAGCATTCATCACATGAATCTGTCTTCTCACACCTGTCTTCTCCAGCAGGACATGCATTCAGGCCTTACATGCCTAATGAGGTGCCTGACATGGAGATGGAGCTCCCAATGTTATATGACTGATCCTCACACATAGTTCTTCCCAACTGCAAGTAAGGGGGCAGATGACCACATACATGAATGAATATTAAAGATGCAACACCAGAGGTTCCATTAGCCAAGGATGCTGGGGTGCTTGCTTCACCATAGCCAAAGTGTGTTTCTTACAGGAACACACTTGGACAGATAACACCAGCCCTGGCAGGCCTGCCAGAGCCAGTGAGCCAGGTTCCCAGGTCAACAGAGCCAAACACCCTACAGAATATGGGGAATGGAGCAAAGGGATGCCAGTACTGGGGAAGATGGGCAACCCAGGGGAAAGAATGAAAGTGGTATTCAATGGTTCATTGAGCCAGGGCCACCTGATGGTTTGTCCTCAGACCCTGGCAGCTCCCAACCCAGTTTTCCACACTAAGATGATCTGGGCAACACATGAGGAGGCCAGTGCCCTGAGAAGAACAGGACAGGACTGAGGGTGAGGGGTGGGTCTCTTTTTATGTGTGTGTGAACTTTCTGAAATAAAATACATATGGAAAGTACAAGAACTATATCCGTGGAAGTTGATGAATTGTACTACGAGTGTGGCTGACACCCATCTCCCCAGTGAGGACCTGCAGCATCCCCAGCACCATGGAATCACACACATATTCTCCCTGATCTGCTCCCTCCACACCTATGGTGACTTTAGCATAATATCAGAAAACACAAAGTGCAAACAAGGCATTCAGATTTCTCACAAAACACATTTTCCCCAGATTAAAAACTGTTTATTTGGATGTATCATTTTTATACCTTTATGTGGTATAACAGGGCAATTCAATCTATGTATACAAGTTTTACCACGCAACATTGACTAAATTCCAGAAGGTCACTAGAGTGTAATCTTCCCTTTTTTGTGTGTGTTTAATTACTTTGCATAGATTTCATATTCTGGCAGAGTCAGAGAAACTGTTTCTGTGTGCCCTTCAACAATGGGGACATTTTAGCATTTCAAGCAGTCTTTGATGTATGACAGATGAGGTTGGACAATGGAGAAACTTGCAGGAAACAGGTTTATTTAGACTCTAGCAATCCAGAGTGGCTAAGGCCAAAAAATCTCATGATTCTGGTGTAGATATAGTAGACCCAATAGTTTTAATGTAAAGGGAAGATATACATGAAAGCAAAAAATAAGTTAACAGCATAATCCCTACTATGTCAAGTCAGCTTTTTTTTTTTTAGATCCCAAGTCTCGATGGCCTTTCAGAATTGAACTGGTACATGTGCTAGTTTCCTGATATTGATGTAGTTGATTGTTCTCAGTCCTGTAGTGAAGACCAAGGAAAGTACAATATAGATGACAGTAGTAATGGGTGGTGATGATCACAGTGTGAGCACCATCTTAGAAGATGTAACTGTCCATTTTCCCTGTTGGTTAGTTTATCTTCCACCTTGCATTGACCAGTCAACCCCCAAGTGACTGAAGCAGGGTTGGTTGTTTCCTCAAGCTTTGGGTGTGCACAGGCTGGTCAACTTCCAGAGTGACTAGAGTAGAGCTGGTGTACTTCAGATCCTCAAGCTTGTCTGGTGTTTCCTTCTTCCTGATGGTCAGCTGAAGGGGTGCAAATTAAGGGGGGAAGCTGAAAAAGAACATATGTGCAAATAAGAGATTCTGTTTTCAAATGATCCCAAAATGGACCCAAAGGGAGCAAAATAAAAATGTGTATTTGTATACATGTATATACATATATTGATATATTTGGTGACATTGTAAAGGAGAGTGACATATTTTGGACCATGTGTGTGCAAGAGGAGGGGGATATCCCAGGAGGCTTAAACTACATAGATTTAACTCAATGTAACTTTCAGCAAATTGAAATCAGCCTATGGTTTCATGAGCCTGACCTAACTTTATGCTTTCACTTATGATCTTCCACATATTATTATTTGATCTAAATATGTGAAGTGAATTTCAACCCCCTAACTCACAGGTCAGTTGTCTTCCAAAAGTGCATTTCTAAGTGTGTCACCGTTAATCTCAGAATATTTTTCTGCATGGAAATAATGCTGAATGTCTACCTGGCTCCCAAGTTGAAGTGGTGCTCAACATCTTAATTCACCCCTGGCTTATCATCCTCACAATCCTTATTTTACCATATGCAAAACCAAGGGTTTACCTAGTTCTGTACCCTGGTCAATGTCACCCAGTTAAGAGGGATTTGAATCCATCTCTACCAACCCTGAAGTCTCTGCCTCTCCTCACACTACCCTTTAGCAAGACAAAACATGCTAACTTATATTTTCTTTGTTGATAAATTTTTAGAAGAAGCCATAGTCAGTCAAAAATTTGGTAGATCTAAGAGGGTTTTTTTCCAAAAAGGCAGCTTTTCTCCAAGTTCACGTATGTAGAGTCCAGCATGTCTGGCTGTCACCAGAGTGCTTCAATGTACCTGGACCTCACAGTGCTGTCCAGAGACCCAGTGTCCAGATGGCCCTGTCTCCACAACCCAGGAACCCATTCAGGGAGGAGTTTGGGTGGTAGGGGAAGGGGATGGGGAGGGAAGCTCAGGAGAAAATATCAGAACTGAAGATGCTCCCAGGACTGGGCTCTCAAAGAAGCCAGCTATCCCTCTCCAGCCTACCCCATGGGTCAAGAGCCACACCTGGCCAGCAGCCCCCAGGCTCCACCCCTACCCCTCACCATGGACCCACCTAGCCCCTTCTCCCTGCTGTAAGGACTGCAGCCTTTATTTAAAGTACTCACTTGTTTTCCTTGGATGAGCTCCCTGAGTTGGCACCCCAACTCCTCAAGGGCCCAGAAGGATGGGTAGCTGGTCCTGAGTGACAAAAGGCAAGCCACATGCAGTGGACACTAGTGAGGTGACTGTGATGGAGAATGCCCATCTTTCAACTTCTATTGTCTTGGGCAGCCAACAGCAGCCCTGGGATTGAGTCACTGCAGTGACTACATCATGGGATTGCATCATGTGGTGGCATCGACAGCAACAAGAAGCTGCTTTGGGCATAGGGTGTTATGCACCCATGGTCAGGAGAGGAGCATTGGCCTCAGGGCATCTCTGGAGGTGTCAGCATCCAGCTGCAGTTTGGGAGTTCAGTTGCAGCATGGTCACAGTGACGAAGGCAACAGAAGAGACAGAAGTTATGGTGGGGACGACAGAGGTGTCCAGACATGAGCATTTTTGCCCTGCAGTGCTGCCAGTAGCTGGCTGCAGTTGTGATGATGTTTTCCTGTGCTGAGTGTCACTGTCTGGTGTTCATGTTGCAGTCTTGTGGCAGCAGTGTGGTGCTCCAGAGTCTGGTGCTGGTAGCAGCAACACATAGCTGCATGGGGGTTGGCATCAGGTGTCAGGTGTGGGGTCAAGTACATTGACATTGGGCTTTGGTGGGTAACACCAGTGTCCAGCTGTGGTTTAAAAGTCTGGTACTGGACCCAGTAGGGGCCCCAGAAGAGTCCAGAAGCAGGTTCAGTGGCTTAGAGGCATCCAGCCCTGAGCATCTTCATCCTGCTGTGGTGACAGGAGTCCAGCTACAGTGATGGTGAAGGTAGCATCCAGCAGCCATGTGGGGAGCCAGTGGCTGTGGCGAGGAGCTCCAGGCTGGCAGTGATGGCAAGGGTGAGGGTCAGTGGTCCTCAGAGTCAGATGGTGACCAGGAGCTGGGGCGCCCCAGTGGTGGGAGCTCCAGGCCCTTGGCCTTGCTCCTAGTGGAGCCCACTTGCTCAGGAAGCAAGACCCAGGAAGCCGAGGAACTCAGCTGCTGAGGACCTTATGCTGCCCACACCTCAGCACCTTGCACTGGCCATGAACCCACCAGGTGGCTGCTGGACCAATCCCCCACTAAGGTCTCTGCAGGGGAACTAGGTCATCTGCCAGGTGTGGTGACTTGGCAGAGGACCCCCACACTCCCCAACCACACCCACGGGGCTGTGGAAACAGAACACCCCTACACTCATAGGCACACTCATACATTGCTGGTGGGACTTAGGAGATCTCCATCCTCAAATGGCATTTCTGCAGCTGAGGTGGCAGAAGACCAAGACTGAGGGCTCCCTCCACCACCTCTGCCCTCCACCCTCCTCCATCCACAGGGATTCAATTTGAGGGTGAGGATTTGCTAGTCACCTGGCCCACCCCCACTGCTGCTCTCCACCACAGCCCAGGGAAAATGGGTTTGGGGAGGGTGGGTGTCCTCTCCATTGCTGCCCCAGTTCTTAGCCCATTTATTGTTTGGGTTCTTTGTATTTTTGGTGTATATTTTCATAAGTTCTTGATAATTCAAAAATATGAAGAACCCAATTAATAAATGGTCTAAGAAACTGTCAAACCCTTCACAGAAGAAGATATACAAGTGATCAACAAATATATTTTAAAAAGTTCAAAGTCTCTGGTAATTAGAGAAACACAAATCAAATGCACCCTAAGATTTCATCTCACTCTAGTCAGGATGGCAATTATCAAGACTACAAGCAACAATAAGTGTTGGTGAAGATGTGGGGAGAAAAGTACACTCATACATTGCTGGTGGGACTACAAATTGGTGCAACCACTGTGGAAGGCAGTATAGAGATCCCTCAGAAAACTTGGAATGGAACCAACATTTGACCCAGTTATCCAAATCCTAGATTTATACCCAAAGGACTGAAACTCAGCATGCTGGAAGGATGCAGCCACATCAATGTTTATAGCCACTCAGTTCACAAGAACTAATCTATGGAACCAACCCAGGTCCTCTTCAACAAATGAATGGATAAAGAAAATAAGATACACATGCACAATGGACTATTACTCAACCTTAAAGAGGCATGAAATTGTGGCATTTGCAGGTAAAGTGTGGAACTGGAGAATATCTTTTGAAGTAAAATAAGCGAATCCCAAAAAAACATACATTGAATGTTTTATCTAATAAGCAGATGCTGATCCATATTGGGGGCTGGGTAGGAAAAAATGAAGGAACTTTGGATTGTACAGAGGGGAGTGAGGGTAGGGTTGGGCCAGGTGCAGATGGGAAGAAGAGTAGATTGAGACAGACATTACCCTATATATATGTATGAAACAAATTTTTTGAATTATCTGTGAAAAGCTCACAGACAAATTTTCTTTTTGGAATTAGCATGTTGAAATAAACACTCTCTATTTAATTAAAACTAAAAGTACAAATAACCCAATCAATAAATGGGCTAAGGAACTGACCAGAACCTTCACAGAAGATGATATATAAATGATCAACAAATATATTTAAAAAGTTAACATCTCTGGTAATTAGAGAAATGTAAATCAAAAATACCTTAAGATTTCACCTCACTCAAATATCAAGAAGACAAGCAACAACAAGTGTTGATGAGGATGTGGGGAAAAAGATACACACATACATTGCTGGTAGGACTGCAGATTGGTCTGACCACTCTGGAAAGCAGCATGTAGATCCCTGAGAAAACTTGAAATGCACTCAGCTGTCCCACTCCTCAGTTTATACTCAAAGGATTTAAAATCAGGATACTACAGTGATGCAGTCACATCCATGATTATAGCAGCTCAATTCACAATCACTAGAGTGTGGAACCCAACTAGATGCCTTTCAGTAGATGAATGGATAAAGAAACTGTGGTATATATACACAATAGAATATTACTCAGCCTTAAAGAATAAAATTATGGTATTTGCTGGTAAATAAATGGAGTTGGAGAATATCATGTGAAGTGAAATAAGCCAATCCCCAAAAAACCCAAAAGCCAAATGTTTTCTCTCATACATAACAGGGGTGGGGGAGGAGGTTAAGGGAAGATTGGAGGAACATTGGCTTCTGGAGAGGGAAATAAAGTGAGGACTGGGGTGGGAGTAGGAAAAATGGTGGAATGAGACAAACATTACCTGGGGACATAGATGATTATATATTGTGTGACTACATCATGTACAACCAGAGAAAGGAAAAGTCGTAGCCCATTTGTGTACAATGAATCAAAATGCAATGTGTAAAAAAAAAAAAAAAAAAAAAACAAAACAAAAAATAAAACTATTGCTCAAACATTGAAAGAAAAATAAAAGGATGTCCCAGCTGGCAGCAGGCCCACTCCCCCAGCAGAGACTGCAACTCAGGGAAGGGCAGGGTGAACCAAGATGTGAGGTGAGCAGCCACCCAGTGAGCTCCAGGCCAGTGTGAGGCACACTGGTATGGGCAGCATAAGGTCCTCAGAGGCTTTCTGTGTACCACTGCCTCTTGTTTCCTGCTTCCTGAGCAGGCAGGCTCTGCCAGGGGCAGGACCAGGGGCCTGAAGCAGCCACTGCAGAGGACACCCCAGCCTCCAGTCACCCTCTGACTCAGGCCCACCACCCCAAGCTGTCACTGCAGTCACCAGGAGAGCTGTAGCTGCTGGAGTACCAACATGGCCACCTGTAATACTGCCCCCACCACCACTTCACGGCAACCAGACTCTTGCATCACCAAAGGATAAGGACCCTCTCAGTCAGACATCTCTCCTGCTGCTACCTCCAGAGTCATTTGCCTTTGCCACTACTGCCATGGCTTGACTCTGGACACTGATGCCTCCACAGATGCCCAACACCAAAGCTGGATTGCACATTGCCACTGCTGTGGCCATCCAGCCTGAGGCTGAGGCTCCATGCTGCTGCAGATACAACTGGACTAGCCAAACATCTTTGGACACCGAGGCTCACTGATCATTGCCTTCCCTGCAGATGGATGCCCCTGCATGTGGATCCACCATCCATGGTTGCTGGACACCCCCAATATGGACCTCTGCTGTGGAACCTGCTGTGGAGCTGAGGATGGCCACTATACACTTCCACCCCTGCAACCAGACTTCTTTCACAGCCACTGGACAACTCCACAGGTGCCACCAACCCCTCCAGTCTTGGAAAGGGTGGAGGACATTTCCTTCCACGTGTGCTGCCTATCCATCCCTGCCGGGTAGTAATGTGCTGATTGAGTTCAGGCTCTCATAACCAAATCATTTCACCTCTAAACCTTCTTTCACTGTCTCACCCATGAGCTTTTGGAGGAATCCTAGTAACTCCATAGCACAACTTCATCAAACAGCTTAGCAAGAGCGTAGCTTCTCCATCAGCACTTGCTGCTTCACCTTGCACTTTTAATTTCTGGAGATGGGCCTCTTGCATTAAATGTCATGAACCAAATTGGCTGGAACTTTCTCTCTTCTCTTCACATTAGAACAAGCTGAAGTTAGTGCCTTATCTGGATTTGACTTCAGCTTAAGGAAATGTGTGTGTTTCATCTTTTCTCCAGACAATGATAACTTTTTCCATAACAGTCATAAGCCTGTTTGACTTTCTTCTCTTTCACATATGCTCTAGAGCAGCACTTTCATTTCCTTCAGGAACATTTCCTTTGCATTCTCAGTGGACTAACTTGTGCAAGGGGCACAGCTTGTCATGTAGCATGCAAACCATGAGACTCTTCCTTTGATTTAAACCGTGCAGGCCATTACTGAGTTATCAACTGGTCTAACTTTCATATTGTGTCTTAGGGAATAAGAGGATGGCGAGACATGATCTGTGGAGAAATAAGAACACACACAGTAAGTTTGCTATATGATGTGGACAAGGCGTGTAGTTCCACATGGCAGTTAACATAATTAACATCACAGATGACAATAAGAGATATAATAACCTGAAATCCTCACCACCTTTTAGGCAGTCACCTGTGCCCCATATCCAGGGCCTTGAGCTCACCTCCTCATGGATGGCCTGTGTGTGTCCTCCCCCACAGGATCCATGTGCTCTATGGGGATCCGTCTTCAGCTACACAGTGCTGTTAGCAGCAGAGCCTGGTGAATGGATTGAGCACTTTTATGTCAATAAAAATGTTTGATATTAAAAACACTTACAATGCCATCCTAAACAATGGAAAAAATTAACAACATGCAAAATAAAGTAGACCAGATCAGAGGGGAGGGTGCAGTCAGCTGTAGGGATCTGGCACTGGGTAATGCTCAGGAGGTGGGAGGAGCCATAGAGGACCATAGGACTAGGGCAGATGAAAACCTTCTAGGAGAAGTGGAGGGCTGCTGGCCTGATAGTTTCCTGACCTCCTGTCTCTGGTGTTTTGGTGCCTGAAACTTATGTTGGTGCTAGGAAAACTGACTCTCTTGGAATCACCATCTTTACCAAATGGAAGAAAATGTTCAGTGTCCTCTAGCTTGCTTAGTGGCAGCTGAGCTGCCTTCTCTTCCTGAAGGGTCACAGTGGCCACTGGTGGCTCAATGTCTCCCTGTGCAGATGGTGCTGGAGTTGGCTCATCCTCCAGGTTTGAGGGCTATTCTTCCTCCATCACAGGAAATTTGGTGATATGCTGCCTGAAATGTAAGCAGGTAACTTGGGCCACGGCTGCTGGAGGCAGTTCTCTCACTTGAAGTGGTGCTAGAGCTGCAGGAGAAACACCCCAACATGACTGCCTTTCCCTGGGCCTTTCCCAATTCACAGTTGAACCCTACTTCTGAAAACAGCCCAGCCCCTCTCCCCACAACAGGATGCCTTCCCAGACTAGGGTCCACCAGCTACAGGACATCAGGCCTCTCTGACTCGGGACCAAATGCCAGATCCCACTGGCACCAGCACAGATTTCCCTGCACACACCCTCAGTTATCACCCCATCATCAGAGGGCTCAGACTCACTGGGATGTCTGTTCTCCAGCTGTGTCAGGAGTCTGTGAACATGGAGGGACACCTCTGATTCAGGCATGGTGAGCAGCAGGAAGTTCCTGAGAAGCTTCAGGTTTTCCAGGTCCCAGGACCTAAAAATATCTTGTGGATAGAGGTATAGTCACATTTCAATCATGGAACAGAGAGTGCTGTGGCATTTGTAGTGTACAGGAAGCCATGAAGGGCTGGGCATCTTCTTTAGCTGGTAGCTCCCATGGCCTGCTGCATGGTTGGCTTCCCAAAGAGTGGCCAAGCATGTCAAGGCCAAACTGTGAGGCCCAAGTGGATTTAGGTGACTCCCACAATTGCTGCCCAGTCTGTATACACAAAAGTGTGGGCAATCCTGGCTGGGATTGGCTGCGTTGGGCCTGGCTCTATGGCCCCACTCACTCCTGTTCCTCAGGCTCCTGGAATCCCACCTCACCATGCTGTGTCTCTTTTACAGGGTAAGCCCCAGATTACTTCTGTCCTTTGCTGGAAATCACACAGGGTGGAACCTGGGGTTCACCCAGCCATCCCCTACAATAGTCCCCAAGTGGCTGCTCTGGAGAGAGAAGCCCTCCCTCTTGGCCCAAAGACCACTCACTTCTTTCCTCAAAGGTACTCCTCAAAATCTGGCTGCAGGTGTCCATACCTAGAGAAGGCAAGGAGGCTGTCACCTCTAATATCCTGTGCCCCTCATGTGCTAGAAGCCTGGAGGGCTTGACTAATTTCCTGACAATCATGAGAGCTCAGGAGGGCTGGGAGGTTTGTCTGCTCTTCTTCCTAATTGGTAGGACAAGTGCCTGCCAAAGGTAGATGCTTCTCACCATTTCATCTGGACTCCTTTTGATGACCCTTCCTTTCTCACAGGGTGACTCTGACCCTCCAGACTTGAACATTCAGAGCAATCCATCTCACTGTGTTGAGCACAAAGGAGCAGTGACCCAGGCTGGCTCAGCCAGACCAAATCCCATGATTTTTACTATACTTATTTGCGGGGGCACTTGGCAAATAAGACCCTTACCAGAGCATGACAAGGTTCCTCTGGAAGATGCTTGCAAGGTCTCATCTGAAAACTGGGTCCTGCCGGGAAGCCATCTGCATATTCCGGGGTTTTCTGTGCCTGCTGTTTTTACTGACATATTATTCATTGCAGAGTCTCTCTCATGGAATAAATGCATTGGGGATAAAGGGAACACAACTTTATTAAATGATTCATTCAGGTTCCAGACAAATGATATCTATGAGACTTGTACAAAACAAAACTCTATGTGTCTTAGGGTGAAAAACATTCTTGAGCAACCGTGTCCTGTGTCTTTTTCTTGGGAACAGTGTTTTGACTCCCTTAGGATAATTTCTATTACAGATTTTTCCCAGGCTCCTAAGGCAAAAATAAAAACTCCGTTAGCTCGTTAGTTACGTCTAGTCCTGTAGAACATCAGCTGCCTCCCACAGTAGGAACTAAATAAGGATAAACTTTTCAGATCAAAGGCAGGCCCCAGTTTTCCCAGAAAGAAAACCTACTAAAAACATACACTTTGATCTCCCCTTATATCTAAGAAGACACTGGCCTAGAGAACCACAAAAACCAACATCAGACTACAAAGACTGAGTATCAGCTAGTCTATAACTTAAGTGGCAGTGTCAAATATAGGTCAAGGAAAAGTTAGACTTTGAATAATATTTCCACGTCTAAGCTATGTTCTGAAGGTGTCGGGTCAAAATAAATTCATTATATTTGTTTAATGTTACTTAGGAAATATGTTAGTTAATAAAGATAAGATATTACCAGATGACGCCTGTTGGCTAAATGCCCAAATCCTTCTTCTGTTATCTATGCCCTTGAAACTTCCTCCTTTTTTCTTAGTAGGTTTGTAAAGGGTATAAAAATTGCTGGTAAATTCAATAAACTTGTCAGCAACCTAACACTGACCTGAGTCTGTGTGGTTGCTGTCCATCGCCGACGCTGCGCCGTCTAATCACTTGGGGCTTTTGTATTTCAGGCCATCAAGGACCCCTGGACTCTGCTGCTTGGGCTGGTCCCCGGCACTTATTAGGTAGGGGAAACTCTTTTCCTGCAATGCCAAGCCAGCAGATTGTGCCTCTAAAGCTTCTAGGCAACAGGCCACCTTCCCACAGAGAGGACATGAACACCAGAAGGCACTGCAAGATGGAGAGAGGCAGTGTCCTGATGACATCACTGCACCCCTGGATAGCAAGGTGCCTGAGTCTGCATCACCCCAAAATTCCCAGACACATGAACCAAGAACTCCCCTTCTCAGCTTCTTTCTCTTTTCACTTTATCTTTGTTTATTGTTTTAGCTATTTCTATCAGGGTTTATGCACTTTGAAACTATGGAAGATGAATCTGCTGTGATGCTTCACAGTGTGCGGCCTTCATTCTGTTCCCTACATCTCTGGGCTTCAACGTCCTTGTTAGAAAAGAGGAGTTGCTACCTCTACCTCCACTATAGGAAGGCTGAGTTATAGATTCAATGAGATAAAGTAAAGCACTTAGTATTGAAGTTGGATAAATGGACATTACTATAATTCCAATTTACTAATTAAGCATAATTTACTGGAGAATCATTACAGGGAAATGCTTTCAAAGACTCAGGTATCATTGAGTTTCTGGCTTCTAGGGTCTGAGCTATCACATTTTTCAGTCAGGACTAGTGTGGAAGCCACTGTTGTATCCCTAATGAACACCCATGATCTGAATGCCTGGAACATCAGGCACAGAAAAAGCACCAAATTATTGATCTGCCCTCTTCTAATATGGCTAAAAAAATTTAAAAACACATTGACCACATTTGCATTTAGAACACTGTAAACCCTCACCCAGGTGTTCAGGGCAAATCTATTCCAAGACAAGAGGCTCCCACTGAAAGTTTGTCTCCCATTGGATATCAAGAAACCTACCTTCCATTCATCCTCTAGCACAGCTCTGCAGGCTGCAGCACCCTGAGCCCAGAGCATATTCATGGGGGGCCTGTTTCTGCTCTGAGAGCATCTCAAGGTCATCTGTGACAAGAAGGCATCAAAGCGTCCCCCTGTGACTGAATCCCTCTTCCTTCCAATGGGGTGAGGCAAGCATAGAGATGGTCCAGCTGTGATGTTCAGTAGCACAGCTGTATGGGGGCAAAGATACTGTCACCCCAGAGGTCCACCTGCTTAAATGGGCAAAACCAAAATTCAAACCAGGACTGTGTGATTCCAAAGTCTTCCCTTTGTCAACTCCACTATCCCAGAAGAAGTCACAACCATATTTGGGCATTGGTTTCAGCTGTAGAGCAATGAGAAGTAGGCCTTCATTCAGACCCCTGGGTGAAACACTGGTGAGTGTATCATCTCTGGGGCCTTAGGCAAGTTACCTGCCATCTCTGTGCCCAGTTTCCTAATCCACAAGAGCAGGTGTTCTTCACTGCACAGGCATGGGGAAAGTTAAAGGAGAGGGTCCATAGAACAGGCTCAGTTTCTGATTTGTTTTTTAAAGGCCTTTATTCCCTTAGGGTGTTTTTAGCTGAGACCTGGTTTTCCTGCAGGGGAGGAAGACTCC
>NW_027632800.1:0-48221 GCF_902686455.1 Sciurus vulgaris | reverse complement strand
ACAATAATTACACACAAACACATAAACTTAAGGAAAGAGATATTTGGAATTCAACACCGAAATGATGGCTCTTGAAATAGAGACTGCAATTCACATCATGAATGTAAGGAAAAAAATCTCTGACATAATACAAAATAAAAACCGCAAAAGGGTAAATGCTGAATTTCCAAAGCAGATGATTTTAAAGCATAACTAAACTGTAATAGTAGTTATGTGCCAGGGAAATTGGAATCTAAGCATTTGCAAATGCAAAGTGTTTTTTATTTGAAAATTCTTATATCCACCAAAAACATGCCACAAACTCATTGTCTCTGATTTAACTTTTTAAATGAGAGTTACAAATGCATTTTTTATCCTTCCTTACCATGCAAAGCAGTATTCAAAAATTTTCAGAACCATGGAAAATATGAGAACAGCACATTTTCAAACAAATGTAACCAAAATGGTTTCCAAAAATTCAGAAAAATCAAGAAAATCTATGAAAATGCTGAATTTGAATTGAGGCTGGATCTCCAATGTTACAGGAAAACCAGATTTTAAATACTGACTGTGTGTCCTGACTGACATCAGAAGAATGCACGATAGGTATTCAGCACCAAGCACACAATTTCTTAGAGGAATAATAACTGCCCAATGCACAGCTCTGCAGCCTAAGAAAATACAAGGCCACCATAGCTCTCTTTTGTAAGAAGCTCTAGGCTTCTGCACTGATATTTAGACTGAATTGGACCTAGCCTTGTTGTACAAGTCCAAATCATTTTCTGAGAGACTGGGATTTTGCCCCAGAAATTCACTAATTCTCAAACATTACTGTGGTTGATATTTTGAATTTCATGCCATTTAATGGAGGTGAGCACCTTTCTTCTTCATGAACTTGCTGATTGAATACCAACTTCAGCATTTTTATGAATATCATATGACATATCAGTTCCTGATAGTTGTCTCATCTCCAGGAATGACTACTCATAGGCAATCCAGGTCACAGGGGGAGCCCTGCCGATTCCTACCAGAGTGTCATGCTGACAACTCTTATTGGAATAAACTTCCATCTAAAAGTGTTACTTTTCCAACTGTGTTCTATTCAATGGATTCTAGACAGAAGAAAAATGTTTAGGAATTAATGGGTTGGCATCCTCTAAAGTGGCTGAGTATAGTAGGTGACTGGATTACTTTTGGGTGAAATCTGTGAAATGCTGGGATGGAAAACCAACCCAAAGTTTAACAAAACACATTCAAATAAATACTTTTATTCACATTAAAAATAATCATCTCAGAATATTTAGTTGCTTGCAAAGACCACAGTGTTGAAGCACTGGTGTCATGGCCCAAAGATTTATCCCTGTCTATCTAAGGAGGCAAGTGGTTGTAACTGAATACTAAGTAGACAATTTTCCCAGTGTTTTGTAGTGGTCTGGGACAAAAGAGAGGCAGTCATATGTGTGAAAACTTATGTGATCAGGATGTTATTATATAAGGAATTTTGGGGTTAAGGAAAACCTGAACCTCAAGACTGTACAACCACAATCAACTCCTGTGTCCCTCACTGCCTTCTCCTCCTGGAATTTTATTTTTTGAAAATTTCTCAATAGCAGATATCTGGACAAAACAAGCAGTTCAGTGGATTTTATGGATCTTTTGAATTATTTCACGTTCAGGTACTGAGAAAGGAATTTCTCCAAGGCAGCTTTCCTGAATTAGGGAAGGCCTAGTCAACTTAGCAAGACATGTCTCTAAATGTAAATATGCACATGGAAGTGGTGATGGCTCACTGCTTCAGTGACCCCAGGTACAATATATTTTGAAAAATAAAAAAAATAAAGTGACACCTAATTTCAATAGTCCCTGTGGATGTGATTGCATGAAATCTTTTCAAGAATCATTGCACTGAGCTTAGGTGTAGAAAGTTGATTCCACTGAACTTTTGAATCTTGCTACACTGATTTTGATGCATCTCAAAGAAATGCCTAAGATTTTTTTTACCTGTGACCCTGTGAAATGAGAGCAAAATAGGAGACATCTAGGATATTAAAAGCCGAGTGGGCTAGCACTCAGAAACTTGTAATTTCAGGGTGAAAATATTCTGTTTTCAGGTAGGAGAGTGCGGTTTCCTTCTCTCCTGAGTGTCTCTGCCGCAGCAACAATTGCATGAGCATTTTTCAGAGGTGGACTGAAAATAAACTACTTTTCCTATATTCACTAATTTATAGAGGAAGAGAGACTTAGGAGAGATAGGCTTTGCTTAGAGGAAGAGAAACTTTGCTTAGAGGACGTTTTGGAGAAAGACAGGCTTGCAACGCTCATCTGAGATCTGTTTCTTCTTAGATGTGTGTCCTGCATCCTGTGAACTAAAGGGTGCAACCTAGAGGTGTGTTCTCAGTTTCCCGCTCTACCATCTGCCTTCTGCTGCTGCCACTGCTTCTTACTGCTAGCTGCTTCTCTTCTCTGCTAACTGCTGCCTTTCTCTGCTAGCTTCTGCTTCTCCTAGCTGCTTCTTCTTACTGGTGCTTCTGCTTACTGCTGCTTCTTCTCTCTGCTAGCTGCTGCTGCTTACTGCTGCTTATTGCCTTCTGCCTACTGCCTGCTTATATTCCCTCCAGGAGGTGGAGGGTGGGGCCATGCCAGTTTAGATCAGGCAAGAAGCCAGTTGCCCTATCACAGCAAGTTCAAAATGAGCAGGCATGAGCAGAATCACTCGGGAACACCTGTGCATGTGTTGTGTGCATAGACTTAATTGAATATGGCCAATGATAAATCACCTGGGTGTGCTTATGTGTATCAACCTCCTCACTGCCAATGTGATCAAAACAACCTCCAGCTGGCTGCCAGGCACCATCCTAGCACAGCCCACATGGCACAGCCCCCAACACCTGAGGGGGTGTTTCTGGGTCTGGGGCATCATGGATCCAAATAAGTGTCTTTTGTGACATTCTGCTTATTCTACACATAATGCCTGACAACACAGAATGGCAGAATGCAGGGTGATGACCTCACTGTTTCCATGGCTACCAGAAACCCTTCTCCTCCTGGCTGACTGAGACGATGATTGAACTCAAGCACTGCCTCAGCAGTGATGGTAAGAAGAAAGAGGAAGCTCCCAGTCCTACAGTCAACTGTTTCCAACAAATGTGATCCTAATTTCTTCATCCAGGATCTTAGCACCCAGGGTCTCTGCAGACACAGCACTAAGGGTCTATGGGCAATCCAGTTCCTTCCTTGGCAAGTGAGCCTGACAGCCTGCACCACCATGCAGGTCCACTAGATGGCGATGAACATGTTCGTCCTCACCAAGAATCTGCCATGTGGCCACTGGTAACCTGCTGCAGTCAATGGGCCCCCAGCTGAACTAGTGCACCTGGGAGGGACAGACAGATTCAGGATGGTGTGTGAATCATTCAACCTAGCATGATCCCCAATGGCATTGCACTCCTGATCTGCTTTTCCTGGACTGCACTCCCTCAGGATTTTGCCTAGTCAGGTAGCTGTCCTAGGGCTTTAACAGGCTATGGAATAATGACTCTTGACAGCTGAGTGCAGGGGAGCATTCAGTGTAGCTTTGTGGACTCGGGATTCAGTGATATCAGATTTGGGAAATACCACAAAATCTGGTGGAGTTCCCCTCATATATCAGGAATGTCCAAGCACATGAGAGCAGGAACCTGTAAAATTTGACCTGTATGTGGTGGGTAGTGGTTCCTTTGTTGACTTATGAGGAAAAGAGGGAGTGAATCACTAGCACGTATGATGGAGGCCATTAAAGAGCTAGCATTTGAGGAGAGATGTCTTGTGCACTCTCCACCTGCCAGGTTCCACTTGTTTTCTACTGTCTACAACTAGGCTGCTGCCTGAAATTCCCTTGGTAACAGTTTTCAAGGGGATCTTGAACTCATCTTTTAAGGGCAGAAATATCTGGCTAATGTGTCTTGACATAAGTGTTCAAACTCTTGCACTCACTGCTGCCAGTCTGATGCAGGCCCCACTGTGACAATACAAAGGGTTTTTTTTAGCAGGCCCTGAAGGTTGCAGGATGCATCCTAGTTCCCTAGAACCAGGCACAGACATGCTCCTACAAAATGAATGTGATGGATGAAACCAGGTCTTGAAACTAACATGAGAAGCACAATTTTCCAGAGTATATCATTTTATAACATGCATCATGGTGAAAAAGAGGAATGTAACAAAGCTTTAAGTCAATATGTAAAAAAGGGATTTGCTAAGGACATTCTGTGGAGCAGTAAAACACAGGGGTATTGAAGATGAAAATCATCATCAGGAAACAGTACTACAAAATTGTCATTTTTATGGCTCTCCAATAAGTACAAAGACATTTCTTCAGTTTCCTACTAGTATGGACAGTACAGTAGGAAGGAACTGAAAGATCATTCTGCAAGCAAAGATAACTACTGACAATAACTCAATTTCCAAAAAATATGATTAATTTTGCCAATTCTTCGACCTATTCTGTGACTTGCAAGGTGCAGATCTTTACACTTATGCTAATTTGCTTTTCTGACACAAGAACTCTAAGGAAGGCCTTTTCTTACTCCACAGCACTTACATAAAAATACTTAAACTTAAGTGAGGAAATATTTGGAAGTTTAGCACTGAATGATGGCTCTCAAAATAAAGACTGTGCCTCAACATCAGGGATGTAAAGGAAAAAAATCTCTTCTAAAATATCAAAATGAAATCCCAGAATTTCACAAGGAGACAATTTTAAAGAGTAACTATAGATGTGATAGAAGTTTTCTACCATGATACATGTAACATAAAGCATTTTTAAACTACAAAATACTTTTTTATTAAAATTTTCATATATCCATAACAAATATGCCACATACCCAATGTCTCTGATATCCTTCTTTAAATGTGAGTTATTCCAAAAAGGTGTGTTTTTTTATCATTTCTTACTCTGCAAGGCACAATCAAAAAAATTTCCAGAACCATAGTGCACATGAGAATACCACATACTTTTCCAAAATCTAAATATCATGGCTTCCAAATTCCATGAAAGCAACCAAAGTCTGTAAAAATTCTTCATTTGAATTGAGGCTGCCTCTTCAATGATACAGGGAAACCAGTTTTCAAACAGTCTCTGTGCATTCTGACTGACACCAGAAGAAACTAAGAAATGCATTCACCACCAAATCACTGAAATTCTTAAAGAAATAATATCTTCTCAATGCACATAACAAGATACTTAAAAATGTAGAGCCAAATGGAGCTCCTGACATCACTTCCAGATTTCATTGCTGATACTTAGGCTGATGTGGATCTGGCCCAGTGGTAAATGTGCAATTCATTTGCAGAGAGCCAGGGAGTTTTCCACAGAAGACTACTAACTCCAAAACACTACTGCAGTTCACATTTTGGATTATACCATTAAATACAGGTGAGCACCTTTTTTCTTTTTTTCCATTTTTTTTATTAAAAATCATAAATTTACATAGGGCGATGTTGTTTGATTCATTCTGTTATTTTTTTCCCTTCCCACCACCCATCCCACCCCTCTTTTCGCACTATACAGTCCTTCCTTCCTCCATTCTTACCACCCTCATTATCCCTAACCCTAAACCTAACCCAAATCCTAACACTGACCCCTCCTACCCCCCATTATATGTCCTCATCTGCTTATCAGCCAGATCATTTGTCCTTTAGTTTTTTGAGATTGGCTTATCTCACTTAGCATGATATCCTCCAATTTCATCCATTTTCCTGCCAGTGTCATAATTTTATCATTCTTCATGGTGGAGTAATATTCCATTGTATATATATGCCACAGTTTATTTATCCATTCATCAACTGAAGGGCATCTAGGTTGGTTCCACAATCTGGCTCTAGTGAATTGAGCAGCTATGAACATTGAAGTTGCTGTATCTCTGTAGTATGCTGATTTTAAGTCCTTTGGGTATAGGCCAAGGAGTGGGATAGCTGGGTTAAATGGTGGTTCCATTCCAAGATTCCTGAGGAATCTCCATACTGCTTTCCAGAGTGGTTGCACTAATTTGCAACCCCACCAGCAGTGTATGAGTGTACCTTTTTCCCCACATCCTCGCCAACAACTATTGTTGCTTGTGTTCTTCATAATCACCATTCTAATTGGGGTGAGATGAAATCTTAGGGTAGTTTTGATTTGAATTTCTCTTATTACTAGAGATGTTGAACATTTTTTCATATATCTGTTGATAGCTTGTACATCTTCTTCTGTGAAGTGTCTGTTCATTTCCTTAGCCCATTTGTTGATTGGATTATTTGTATTCTTCGTGTAGAGTTTTTTGAGTTCTTTATAGATTCTGGAAATAAGTGCTCTATCTGAAGTATGAGTGGCAAAGATATTCTCCCACTCTGTAGGGTCTCTCTTCACATTACTGATAGTTTCCTTTACTGAGAGAAAGCTTTTTAGTTTGAATCTATCCCAGTGGTTGATTCTAGCTTCTGTTTTTTGTGCTATGGAAGTCCTGTTAAGGAAGTCTGGTCCTAAGCCAACAAGTTGAAGGTTTGGACCTACTTTTTCTTCTATAAGATGCAGGGTCTCTGGTCTGATTCCGAGGACCTTGATCCATTTAGAGTTGAGTTTTCTGCAGGGTGAGAGATAGGAATTTAGTTTCATTCTGTTGCATATGGATTTCCAGTTTTCCCAGCACCATTTGTTGAAGAGGCTATATTTTCTCCATTGCATATTTTTGGCACCTTTGCCTAGTATGAGAAAATTGTATTTATTTGGGTTTGTGTCCATGTCCTCTATTCTGTACCATTGATCTACCTGTCTATTTTGGTACCAATACCATGCTGTTTTTGTTACTATTTCTTTGTAATAGAGTTGAAGATCTGGTATTGCGATACACTCTGCTTCGCTCTTTCTACTGCGGATTGCTTTAGCTATTCTGGGTTTCTTATTCTTCCAGATAAATTTCATTATTGCTTGCTCTATTTCTGTAAGGTGCATCATTGGGATTTTAATTGGAATTGCATTGAATCTGTATAGCACTTTAGGTAGTATGGCCATTTTGACAATATTAATTCTGCCTATGAAAGAACATGGGAGATCTTTCTACATTCTAAGGTTTTCTTTAATTCCTTTCTTTAGTGTTCTGGCAGTTCCCATTGTAGAGTTCTTTCACCTCTTTTGTGAGATTGATTCCCAAGTTTTTTTTTTTTTTTTTCGATGCTATTGTGAATGGGGTATATTTCCTAATTTCTCTTTCTGAAGATTCATCACTTATGTATAAAAATGCATTGGATTTATGAGCATTGATCTTGTAACCTTCTACTTTACTGAATTCACTTATGAGTTCTAAGAGTTTTCTGATGGAATTTCCTGGTTCCTCTAAATATATAATCATGTTATCAGCGAACAGGGACAGTTTGAGTTCCTCTTTTCCCGTTCATATCCCTTTAATTTCTTTGGTTTGTCTAATTGCTCTTGCTAGAGTCTCACGAACAATATTGAATAGAAGTGTTGAAAGAGGGCATCCCTTCCTTGTTCTAGTTTTCAGGGGGAATGATTTCAGTTTTTCACCATTTAGAATGATATTGGCCATGGGCTTAGCATAGATGGCCTTTACAATGATAAGGAATGTTCCCACTACCCCAATTTTCTCTAGTGTTTTGAGCATGAAGGGATGCTGTATTTTATTGAATGCTTTCTCTGCATCTATTGAAATAATCATGTGATTCTTACATTTTAATCTGTTGATATGGTGAATGACATTTATTGATTTCTGGATATTGAACCAACCTTGCATCCCTGGGATAAAACCCACTTGATGGTGGTGCACTATCTTTTTAATATATTTTTGTATGCGATTTGATAAAATTTTGTTGAGAATTTTTGCTTCAATGTTTATTAAGAATGTTGGTCTGAAATTTTCCTTCCTTGATGTGTCTCTGTCTGGTTTAGGTATCGGGGTGATATTGGCCTCATAGAGTGAGTTTGGGAGGGTTCCCTCCTCTTCTATTTTATGGAATACTTTGAGAAGTATTGGAATGAGCTCTTCTTTAAAGGTTTTGTAGAACTTGGCTGAGAACCCATCTGGTCCCGGACTTTTCGTTGTTGGTAGGCTTTTGATGACCTCTTCTATTTCATTGCTTGAAATTGATTTATTGAAGTTGTGTATATCCTCCCTGTTCAGTTTAGGTAATTCATATGTCTCTGGAAACTTTTTGATGTCTTTGAGGGTTTCTGTTTTGTTGGAGTATAGATTTTCAAAATAGCTTCTAATTATGTGTTGTATTTCACTCTTGTCTGTTGTGATATTTCCTTGTTCATTCCGAAATTTGAGTTTTCTCCCTCTTTCTCTTTGTTAGTCTGGCTAAGGGTTTATCAATTTTGTTTATTTTTTCAAAGAACCAACTATTTATTTTGTTAATTTTCCGATTGTTTCTTTTGTATCAATTTCGTTGATTTCAGCTCTGATTTTAACCATTTCCTGTCTTCTACTACTTTTGGTGTTAGTCTGCTCTTCTTTTTCTAGGGCTTTGAGCTGTAGTGTTAAGTCGTTTATTTGTTGATTTCTACTTCTTTTTTTGAATGCACCCCATGAAATAAATCTTCCTCTAAGTACTGCTTTCAGAGTGCCCCAGAGATTTTGATATGATGTGTCTTTGTTCTCGATTACTTCTAAGAATTTTTTTATTTCCGTTCTGATGTCTTCTGTTATCCATTCATCATAAAATAGTATATTATTTAATCTCCAGGTTTTGGAGAAGTTTCTGTTTTTCATTCTGTCATTTATTTCTAATTTCAATCCATTATGATCTGATAATGTACAAGGTAGTATCTCTATTTTCTTGTATTTGCTAACAGTAGCTTTGTGGCATAAGACATGGTCTATTTTAGAGAAGGATCAATGTGCTGCTGAGAAGAAAGTGTATTCGTTCTTTGTTGGATGGTATATTCTATATAAGTCAGTTAAGCCTAAATTGTTGATTGTGTTATTGAGATCTATGGTTTCTTTATTCAATTTTTGTTTGGACAATTTATCCAGTGGTGAGAGAGGTGTGTTAAAATCATCTATTATTATTGTGTTGTGGTCTATTTGATTTCTGGAATTGAGAAAGATTTGTTTGACATACATGGATGAGCCAATGTTTGGGGCATAGATATTTATGATTGTTATTTCTTGCTGATTTATGCTTCCCTTAAGCAGTATGTAATGTCCTTTTTATCCCTTCTGACTAGTTTTGGCTTGAAGTCCACATTATCTGAAATGAGGATGGATTCTCCAGCTTTTTTTCTGTGCCCGTGTGCATGGTATGTTTTTTCCCCATCCTTTCACCTTTAGTCTGTGGGTATCTCTTTCTATGAGATGAGTCTCTTGCAGGCAGCCTATTGTTGGATTTTTCTTTTCAATCCAGTATGCCAGTCTATGTCTTTTGATTGATGAGTTCAGGCCATTAACATTCAGGGCTATTATTGTGATATGATTTGTATTCCCAGTCATTTGACTCATTTTTTTTTTTTGACATGATTTGGTTTCTACTTTATTTGGCTATTCCTTTAGGCTAGTTCCTCCTGTTGCTGATTTTCAACATTGTTTTTCATCTCTTCCTCATGGAATATTTTGCTGAGAATGTTCTGTAATGCTGACTTTCTTTTTGTAAATTCCTTTAGCTTTTGTTTATCATGAAGGATCTTATTTCATCATCAAATTTGAAAGTAAGTTTTGCTGGATATAAAATTCTTGGTTGGCATCCATTTACTTTCAGGGTTTGGTAAATGTTGTTCCAGGCCCTTCTAGCTTTTAGGGTATGGATTAAAATATCTGCTGATATTCTTATTGGTGTCCCCCTGAATGTAATTTGATTCTTTTCTCTCGCGGCCTTTAATTCTGTCCTTATTTTGTATGTTAGGTATTTTCATAATAATGTGCCTTGGTGTGGGTCTGTTGTAATTTTGTGCTTTTGGGGTCTTATACGCCTCTTGTACTTGGTTTTCCATTTCATTCTTCAGATTGGGGAAATTTTCTGATATTATTTCATTGAATAGATTGTTCATTCCTTTGGTTTGTTTCTCTAAGCCTTCCTCAATCCCAATAATTCTTAAATTTGGCCTTTTCATGATATCCCATAGTTCTTGTAGATTCTGTTCATGATTTCTTACCATCTTTTCTATTTGGTCAACTTTGTTTTCAAGATTAAATATTTTGTCTTCAATATCTGAGGTTCTGTCTTCCAGCTGTTCTATCCTTTTGGTTATGCTTTCTATGAAGTTTTTAACTTGGTTTATTGTTTCCTTCATTTCAAGGATTTCTGTTTGTTTTTTTTTTCAATATCTCTAACTCTTTATTGAAATGATCTCTTGCTTCCCGTTTTTGCTCCTTTAACTGTTGATTGGTGTGATCATTTAATACATGCATTTTCTCTTTCATCTCCTCCTTCAATGCCTGCATTTGTTCTTTCATCTCCTCATTTGCTTCCCTGATTGTTTTAATTATGTGCATTCTGAACTCCCTTTCTGACATTTCTTCTTCTGTGCTGTCATCGGATTTTATTGATGTAGTATCTAGGTTTGTTTGGGATATCTTCCATTGTTTTCTCATATTTGTCAAATGTCAGTGGGCCTTTGTGATATTGCAGAATTCTTCTATTGGCTTATAGTGTCCCTGTAGATTTCCAGTGTATCACTTTCCTGCCTTCAGTAGCCTGAAGTCTTAGAGTAACTTGATAATGCAGTGCTTCCAAGGAAAGCTGCCCCTAGCCCGCTACTGATTCCAGGACTTGGAGCTGGCTCTGTGTGAAAAGGCTCTCACTGGTGGACTTGCTCCAAGAAGCTAGCCTGGAAAGGCACTTCCTGCCAGAGGGAGCCAGGCTGCGGGCTGCTTGGGGAAGTCCCTGGCTCCCCTGTTGTCGTCCCTGAAGCAACCTGTGGGCAGGAACTCTCCGCCCTGTTCCAGGGACTTGAAGCTTGGTTCTGTGCAGAAAGGCTCTCACTGGGGGGCCTGCTCTGTGATGCTGGAGAATCTGTTCCTGTGGGAGGAGCCCACCACTGGAGTGGTCAGGGCTGCCTGGGGAAGACTTTACCTGCCCTACCCTACTCTAATAAGCCACCCGAATCCGGGCCTGCCACCCAGGCAGCACTTCACCGGGTGGGGGAGACTCACCCCATGGGTCTAGTTTAGTCCCAGTCTCTCAATGCCTCCCCTTCTTGAATCCTGGGTTCTGGGGCGACTGGAGATGCAGTCACCCTCTAGTCCACCATCTTGGATCACCCGTGGAAAAAAACCTGTGGCTGGAGGGGGATAGGGCCACCTGGAGTGTTCTCTGGCTGCCCTGCCCTGGTCTCAGAGGCTGCTTGCGGGCCAGAGTTCTCCACTGGCTTGAGGACTTGTGGCTGGCTCTTCCAGCACATGGGAGGCCTAGGGATCTTTAAGAATATCTGGGAAAAGGGTGGAAAATATCTCTTAGCACCGGGACTCTCCCAGGAACTCAAGATTCGCACCTTTCCTCTTCACAAATTTGCTGATTAAATCCCCACTTCAGCATTTTTGTTATTGTCATATAACTTATCTCCTGATCTTTTTATTTTCTCGCTCTTTGTTATCCTTTATTTAAACTCCACGGGATTCTCATTTCCCAGAAGAAAATAGTGGGGAGAAAAGAAAAAGGAGGGGAAGGGAGGGAGGGAGGGAGGGGTCGAGAGAGAGAGAGAGAGAGAGAGAGAGAGAGAGAGAGAGAAGTTTGTCTCATCGGAAGGATCTCTGGGACTCCCTCCTATTCCATGGTTTCCTCGAAGATCCTTCAGGAATCCCCCCCTCCACTGTGAGATGAACAGATGTGTCCTACTACTGGTTTGACATTTGGCAGCGGTCCAGGAGAAAAATGTTCCACTTCTTCAACACCATCACCTATTCATGCCACGCCTTTGCAGAAGGAAGGAGAGAGAGTCAAATGTCCTGGCATTCTACGCTGGCTGAGAGAGGAGGATGTCAAGTTCGATGTCAGCATGAGCAATTGTCTCGGAAACCCCCACGGGCTGAGGGAGACCAAACGTGAGGCAGCGACCTCAGCGGCAGTGCCTTGAAGAGGAGCGGCAATATGCCAGCTCAACCTTGAGCACCTCAAGCAACAACCCCGACCGCTCCAGGAGCACCACGGAGGACCAAAGCAGAGGCGCACTTACGCGCCACGGTGGTGCTGTGGCAGCCCTCCCCCCAAGGCACAGGGAGGGCCACAAGCACGTGGCCTGGCCACCGACAGAGGGTTTATCTCCTGATCTTTGTCTCATCTTCAGGAATGCCTACTGTAAGGCAAACCAGGTCACAGGGGGAGCACTGCTGATTCCTGCCACATATCAAGCTGAAAACTCATTCGAATGAACTTCTATGTAAAAGTGCTGCTTTTCTAACCTTGTTTTATTTACTTTATTCAACAGAAGAAAAAATGTTGTGGAATTGGACGGTTGGCATTATCTAAAAATGCTGACAATGGTAGGTGACTGCCTCCTCTTCTGGTCTAACTCTGTAAAATGCTAGAGTAGAAAAACAACCCAGGGCAAAAACAAACAAGTTCTAATGATTTTTTTAGTTCACATTAAAAATAATTCTCTCAGAATCCTTAGTTGTATGAAAAGCTCCACTGCCATCAAGGGTTGTTTTCATGAGAGAAATATACATTCCTCTGTATTTAAGGAGGAAAACAGCTTCAGTTGGATTAATTGCCCTGCACAGAACAGGATTGCCCATTGGTCCCCAGGTTTGCAACCCCAACATACTCTGGTTCATCTTCTCCTGGGCAGAAAAGTGAGGAATTCATTTGTTGAAAACACTAAGTTCTCTTTCTCACCCCCTCCTTGTCCTTACCATCTCTGCTGAGTCAGCCACTTTCTTGAATCATTGTCTGCAGGGGCAAGGAGGGGAAGTATTTCTGGTTGCTTTGGGATCCATGATGTCATTGTGCTGCATTCTGTTTTCTGTGACATCAGGCAGTATCTGCAGAGCTGCCAGGATATCACCGTAGGCATTCATTTGGGCCCATAATTCCACAGGCTCAAAAACACCCCCAAGGGTAAGAAACAAAGTGTATTCTCTTAACTGACCCTGGAACCTCCTGGTCTTTCAATACCCAGGTGATGGTTGCCATTCCTTTTGACTTTGAATATCTTAGCTGTCTCCTGTTTACTCTTATTTCACAGGATCACCATTAAGAAACTTAGGCATTTCTTTGAGAGGATTGAATCAAGGGTAGCAGGATTTTAAATGATGGACAGTTTAATAGAATTAACTTTCTAGACCTAAGCTGAGTGCAATGATACTTGAGAACTTTTCTGGAAAAACAACCACCCAGAACATGAAAAGTAGGTTGTCTCATTTTTAATTTTTTTTTTATTCTGTCATCACATATTAAATCAGGGGTCACTGATGCAGTGAGACATCACTGATTTCCTTTGGATATTATATTTACAGACATCATCTGGCTTAGTCAATTAGGTCATTCCTAATTTAAGAAAATAGCCTTTGCCCTAGAGAAACTATTTCCTAAGCTTCCCCCTTATCTGAAATAATTGGGAAGTTCCATCACCTGAACTGGGCCGGTTGTTTTGCTCAATTATCTGAGATTTAGAAATTTTGAAAGAAAATTTCAGGGAGAGGAGGCAGTTTGGGGCAAATAGAAGTTGACTGTGTAAAGTTTTTAAATTTAGAATTTCATGAACCCAAAAACTCCTTATATAATAAGGTCCTGAACACATAAGGTTTCCGACATGTGCTGTTCTTTGCTTTTCCCCAGGCCACCACAGACCACTGGGAAAATTGATTGCCCAGTGTTGACCTAAAACCATTTTCCTCCTTAGATAGACAGCTTTGATTCTTTCCCAAATGACACCAACCATTGATGACAGTAGGTCTTTCCATGCAAATAAGGATTGAGGGAATTATTTTTAATATGAAATTAAAAATTCATTAGAACATGTTTGGTTTTGCCTTGGGTTGGTTTTCCAGTCAAGCACTTCACAGAGTCAGACCAGAAGAGGATCCAGTCACATACCACAGTCAGGATCTTCAGATAATGCCAATCCACCAGTTCCTCAACATTTTCTCCTCAGTTGAATCAAGTGAATAGAACACAGTTGAAAAAGTACCACTTTAAGTGGAAGTACATTCCAATGAATTTTCAGCATGAAACTGTTGTAGAAATCAACAGTGCTACCCCATGAACTGGATTACTTGATTACTGGATTACTGAGTACGCATTCCTAGAGTTGAGACAACAATCAGTGGAAGATAGGTTATATGATACCCATGAAAATGCTGGATTGGAGATTTAATCAGCAAGTTTGTGAAGAAGAAAGGTGCTCACCTGCATTTAATAACATGATGCAAAATGTCAACTGCAGCAGTGTTTGGGAATTAGTAGACTTCTGGGGAACACATCCAAGTTCTCTGAAAATGAATTGCCCTTGTATATCTGGGCCTGTTCCATGTCAAAGTAAACATCAGTTGGGAAACCTACAGATGATGACCAAAGTCAGCTGTTTTTGACACTGCACTTACTCAGACTCTTGTGCTGTGAATTGGAAGATATTATTCCTTTAAGAGATGAGTGAAATGGTAGTGAATACATATCTTAGTTTCTGCTGATGTCACTCAGGATGCACAGTGGGTATTTACAAACTGGTTTCCCTGTATTATTGGAGAGCCAGTCTCAATTCAAATGAAGTATTTTTACAAACTTTTGTTGATATTTGTGGATGTGTGAATGCCATGCTGTGCAGATTTGGGTGAAGGATGTGGTGTACTCATCTTCACCATGGTCTGGGAATTTCCTAATAGGGATTTGCAGGGTAAAGAATGATACATGAACACCATTTTGAAAGAAGTCATGTTTAAAGAACTTAATCAGATACATTGGGTATGTGGCATGTTTGTGGTATATAGAAGAACTTCCAATAAAAGAAGGATTTTGTACTTTGCATATCCCTTAGATTCTGTTTTTGTGGCAGGTAAATTCCATCACATCTTTAATTATTCTTAAAGTAGTCTGTTTGAAATTCTGGATTCCCTATTTTGGGTTTTCATTTTTTTATAACAGAATTTTTCTTTACATCTCTGATATATAGGTGCACACTTTACTTCTAGAGGCCTCGTTCAGTGCTGAAATTCCAAATAATTTCTTGCTTAAGTTTAGGTGCTTATGTATAGTTTCTGTGGAAAAAGGAAAGCCTTTCCTCAGATGTCTTGTGCCAGAAAAGTCAAGTCAGTAAAAGTGTAAACAACTGTCTCTTGCAAGCAACAGGTTATGTCTAAGAATTTGCAAGGTCATTTGAGTTATTTGCAAGTTGAATTATTGTCAGTAAATATCTTTGCTTACTGAATAATCTTGGAATTCCTTCCTGTTGTAGTGACATAGTATTTTGAAGCTGAAGAAATATCCTTTTGTTTTTTGAAAGACCATTAACAATGACAATTCTTTTAGTGTCTGTTCACTGAAGTTGCTTTGATCTGTAACACACCTGTGTTTTACTGCCTCATAGAATATTTGTAGCTCATCCCTTTTTACATATTTAACTTTGAAATCTTGTAACATTCCTCTCTTTCATCAGTATGCATGTTAGACAATGATATGTTCTGGATAATTGTGTTCATCATGTCACATACATGCCCTTGTATTATCCAGCACATTCACATTATAGGAGCATAAACATAAGCCTCTATCCCAGTGCAAGGCAGAGGGTGCTTTTTTGGAAAACCAATGGCAGGTTCATTGGCTCCCCCTGATAATATCCTGTGTCAGCACTGCTGAGTGGAGAGATCAGGTCTTTGTTCTGCCTAGTCAGAAGTGGAGTGGAGGTTCTGCCATGTGCCTTTGTGTTCAACTTTGGCTAGTGGAATGTGGGAGGCTTTCTTTTTCCTCAGGCACTAGTCTCACTGCTTGCAGACTACAGAAATGCTGCCAGGCTAGGGGGAATTTGTGGATGGGCTCCATGCAGGTCATCAGTTCTTCCTGCCTTCATATACTCCACATTCCCCAAGGCTTCTACAGAAATGGGTGCTGTTTTGTGACACAATAAAGAAAGAATTTAATTGCAGGTTAAATGCTTTCCAATGGACCTGGGAATGAGGTAGCAGCCAGGGTCACTTGGTAACTCAGCTGATGCCTCATCAACCCCACAGGTGGGCCACCTTGGATCCTAACCAAATCACAGAAGGAATCTCACCTAGAACTTCAGGAGTCACATGATTGATGGGGGTTGATGAGGAAGAGATGTGGGAGGCCTCAGCTCCACTTTAGAGAAAGTGTCTGGATTTTGTAATGGCACCCAGGTACATGTACTCCATGGTTGGATGAGGAGAAGTCAGGGCTAAGATAGGAAAAATCTGGAAGCACATGGGTTCGGGATGATGGGTGGTGAGACAGGAGGTAGGTCTGAGTATTTCCTTTGAGTCCCACACCCTCGCAGACATTCCATGAGCCTTCATGTGTGTTCCATGAGCCTTCATGTTGATCACCCACAGAGCTCTTGGAGAAGGAAAGCCCCATGAGATAAAAGGGGGACCTCAGAACCTGGACAGTAGAGAGACTGCAGCCAGTGAACCTGGAGTCGGGACTGGGCAGGAAGCAGATGCTCACCAGGGCTACTCTCCACTGTAAGTCCACCTGCTGCTGCACTTGGTGAATTTCAAGCATGTACTTCAGAATTTCCGGTAAAAGTTCAGCAGGAAAACCACTCTCACTGAGCCTGTTTTGGTGCTCACTTTGTCTAAAAGGGTCTTTCCCACTGACTCCTAGTCTTTCATTTCCTTTTTGAGCAAGGATTCAATCTGATCAAAAGATGGGACATGTCCAACCTGGCAACATGGACCAAGACCACTTGGTGGACAATCAGCAATGCCATCCAAAACACTTGCTCAGGATGTAGGAATTGACAGATTGAGTCAGGCAATGTGCCAACCCTATCAAACCAGATGTTGCCTAGACTTCTGAGCAACTAGACTAACTTCCCTGTTATCCACTACAGGAGCCATTAGGAAGCTCTGTGTGCTGCCTCTTCTTACTCACAAGCTCTTAGTGTCCTTGAGGGGATCTCCACACCTATGCTACATGCAGGGACAGATGACAGGGAGTCCTACTTCACTCAAAACTGCAGGATGGACTAGAAGGGGAATGGTGAGAGAGCCTGATTAAAATGAGAGAATTTCAATGAGGGTCCATATTGCTTTTTCTTCAATGTCTGCCATTTGTTGACAAGGTCAAAGCTCCCTGCAGGCAACCATCCTATACCGGCAGAGGGGAGCTTGGCCAGGCCACAACTTGGCCCAGGAAGAAAAGCAGTGTTGAGACCATGCTATGTCAGGGTCCTGGTTCTCCACATGCTTGTCTCCTATCTCAGTGCCTGTGGATGGCAGTGCTGCCATGGATGGTGCTGGTAGATTAGTTTCTTTCTCACTTTGGCCAAATTGGAATCAAATTTATTTTTCTTTTAGTTCTGATGCTTTCAAAGGTCCAAGTCCTGTCAGTGTTGACTCCAGATTCTTTGGTCCCAGGAAGACAATGTTTTCTCTGGTGCCTGTTCTCCTATGGGCACTCCCAAGTGTCCCCAGCCTGTGGACACTTGACCCCTCAAGAAGGTGCTGACCATGTCCTCTGCACAATGGTTGCCATGTGCAGTCTGATTCTGGGGTGTCCAACTACCAGAGCTCTTTGTCCCCTCCTGAACTCTCATCATCCTTCCATTCTCCCCTGTTCCAGGGCCCACAGCAAGTCCTTCTAAATACATGGAGCCATCACCTGCCAAGTCCACTCCAAGCTGCTCCTGGGCTTAAGGGCAGGTCACTGGCCACAGTCAGGGCTGGAGAGAGAGAGTGCAGAAGATAGGATCTGTGAGCTTGGAGGCCTGCCCCATGCTTAATCTCTCCTTCATAGTTCTACATTGCAGGAGGTGACAGCTGGAGTACAGCCCAGGGGAGAAATGGAAAGACTCAGGGCAGAGTCCTTGGGCAGTAATTCCCTGGGCCTCGGAAATAGATGGACACACCATGTGTGTGAGGGGCGGTGGGAACCCACAGTTCTAGGGCATGGTGATGCTGAGTTGTGGGGCATGATTTCTGTCCTGTGGGCATACATGTATGGCCTGGAGTTAGTGGCATCACCTGAGCTGGGGCCTGGGCCCTCAGTGTATCAACAGAGACCAGGGTCAATGATAGGCTCATTAGGGCCAGGAGTAGAGACCCAGGAATGCTGATCCCCTCCTGTAGAGCCCAATGTTCCCCAGGGTCTCCCCAAAGCCAAGGAACCTGATCTGCTGTGGAGGACACAGGACACATGCACACACATTTCCCAACACTGACCATGTAATGAGACATAAAAATTTCCAGTAAAGTCAAAGAATTTTGTAGGTATGTAGTGACATGTGTGCAAGTGATGTGTGTAAAGTGTGCAAGTGGGTGTGCATGTGGCATGTGTGCTGTGTGTGTGGACACGTGGGTGCTGTGAATATTGTGTTCTCTATGTGTAAGTTGTGTGTCCTGTGTGAGGGACTTTGTTGAGTGCCTGTGTGACGTGTAATGAGGTGTGTGAACACATGGGGGGTGCTGTGTTTTCAGGTGTGTGTTGTGTGATGTGTAAGTTATGTGCGTGCACCTGGTATGTGCTGTGTGTTTTGATGTTCATTGTGTGATGTGCAATGAGGTTTGTATGCACATGCCATATGAAGTGTTGTATTTTGTCTGTTTTTTGATGTGTGAGGCAGTTGCATATGGTGTGTGCTATGCATTGAATTGTGTTTTCTTGTGATGTGTAAGGTGTATGCACACATTGTGTGCTGCATGTTGCATTGGTAGTGTGCTGTGTGATGTATAAGAATGTGTGTGTGCTGTGGTACATGCTGTGTCTTTCATTTTGTTTTAT
This sequence comes from Sciurus vulgaris, assembly GCF_902686455.1. Classification (NCBI taxonomy): domain Eukaryota; kingdom Metazoa; phylum Chordata; class Mammalia; order Rodentia; family Sciuridae; genus Sciurus; species Sciurus vulgaris. The sequence continues at coordinate 29,381 of NW_027632800.1, read as the reverse complement.
GATGTGTAAGGAGGTTTGTGTGCATGTGATATATGCTCTTTGTTGTGCAGTCATTGTGTAGTATGATGTGTAAGAAGGTTGTTTAAGTGTGGTGTGTGCTGTATTGCATTTTTTGTGTTGTGTGATGTGTAAGAGAGGGTGTGTCTGTGGTATTTTCTCTGATGTATTGTGATTGCTGTGTACTGTGTAAGGAGTTGTGTGCTTGTGTTGAGTGTTGAGTTGCATTTGTGTGTTCTTGATGTGTAAGGAGGTATGTGTGCACATGATAAGGGCTGTGTCATGTTCTGTGTGTTGGGTGATGTGTAAGAAGGTGCATGTGCCTGTGGTGGGTGCTTTGATGAGTTTATTGGTTCTGTGGCATGGGGCATGTGTTGTGTGTTGCATTGCTTTTTCTGTGTGATGTGTGTGCATGGGGTGTCTGCTGTGTAATTGGTCCCTCAATTACAGTTGACTGAGTCTTGCAGATCAAGACCCTCAGGATCACCAGTGTTGGTGCCACCCTGTCCTCTGGTGGCCATGGGCAATTATAGTGATGACATGATCTGTATGTGCACAGAACAGCTAGAGCAGACAAGGAAGCCCTGAGTCTGACATATAAGGAAAGGCCCTAGTTTCCTCCACAGAATTCTAATATCCAGATGGCAGTAGGCTAGTAGGGCCAGTGTCCAACACAACCCTGACTACCTGTGCCCAGGAGAGGACAGGCTGGAAGCACACTGCCCTCCTTGTGGCACCCCAGAAAAGTCACCCATGACTGTGCTCATGTGAAGGTCACAGACCCCAGCAGCCAGCTCATTTGGCACTGGGAAGGCCATAGGGGTGAGGACCACACTGTGTGCTCAGTGGCAGTTTGTAGTGCATGGATTATGAGGCTGTAGCCTACAGTGCTATGTGCAAGAGCAAAGGCTGCATTAGGATGTCAGGGCAGGCCTTGCATAGACCAGGTACCACTCTCCACAACTTCCCTCTATTTTTCCACCACTAAAGCTTCCTGGCTGAGATGGATGGCAATCCTGGTCCAGCAGGGCAACACCTACTCAAGGGATTGCTCCTGACCAGGATAAGGCTGCAGTGTCCCTTCTCCGGTCTTCTGGGCCAGGGTGCTCTCTAATGAAAGAAATGCCTTTCTTCTCAACATTTATTCTTGGTGTTCCCTGGGAAGCCCTAGAACATCTGCATGCTAGGACTGGCATGGGGTTTGAAAAAGAGATGGGGTTAACACTCCCTAACTGACACAGCAACAGAAGCCCTGGTGCTCTGCATCCCTTCCTGCTGTCTTTAAGGCTTGCAGTCTTCCTGTGGCCTTGGAAAGGAGGGTGTGCTGGCTGAGGGTGGGGCCTTGCCACTGCCCAGGGAAAAGGCTGAACCCCCATCAAGGTGGCACAGTGGGCTCTTGCACAGAGAGCCTGACATGTGCCCAGGGACAGCAGGGACATGGCAAGGACAGCAGAGGTGTCAGAGTTCTTGCCCCACCCTAGTGGCATCTGTCCCACCCCTTGTATCCACTCCCTGCTGAAGAGGTGGCCTCCATGCTTTGACTCAGGATGAAGCCAAGGCAAAAAAATTGATGGCCCTAGGCCTTCCTTGCAGACAGGAGGCTTGTCAGACTGTTCTTCAGGGAAATCTAGTTATTGTCTCAGCATGGTGTGTCTCATGTGTCTCTTGTCACACCAGGAGTGAAGCCCAGCAGAACTGCCTGCAGGACAGACTGCCCACAGTCCAACTGTTCATAGTGAGTCCCTGAATCATCCTCTTCACAAGATGACATAGGAGGTGAGATCTGGAGGGGGTTCAGAAACCTTAGGTGTGTGTTTGAAGAAGACTGTGGGACCTAGGCTTATCCTGTTTCTCTCTTGCATCCCAGAAATGAGGTAGGTCATTTGCCCTGACACACACTTCTGCCTGATGTGCTGCCTCACCTCAAGCCACAAGCTGGCCTTTACTGTAGTCCTTTAAAACTCAGAGCCAAAGCAAATCCTTCTACCTGCAAGCCTCTGACAGTTTGTTACATTCTGGGAATCAGACTTTTGACCTCCATAGTCACCTCACTGTGCCCAGCACTTGCTGTCTAAGTCACAGGGTCAGGAGGCAGGAAAGGAGCTGGGGGGCACCTGAAGTTGGGTCAGGTTCAATCTGTCCATCAACATGAGAGAGGAGGAGCTTCTGCAACAAAGTCACTCAACAATACAGAGCACAGTGTGAACACACTCTGGATGCAGATGCACTGCACCAAGCCCACTCTAGTTCAAGGTAGCACCCCCTTCTGATTCTATTCATGAAACTTCTAAACTGGAGAAGACATTGTCTTGTTCTATATCCTGAGAAGGAGTTAATGGGAAGTGGTGGCACGGGGACTTCAGTAGAATATTGCAGTCTGTATCCTACTGAAGGTCAAGGGTGTCCTAGTGGAGGGCTTTCCAGTGATTTCCACTCCAGCTAGTGTTTCTTCTCAGTGGTGAGAAGAAATTGGTAGTAGCAGAGCATTCAGAGAAATGTCTAGAGATTACGGAAGGAATCTGGTGACTCTGAGGGGCTTGGAGCTTGGACAGAGACCTGGGTGTTGGAACTCATTCTGGTGAAAGGAAGGAGCCCCCTCTGGATGAGTTCTTGTAGCAGAGGAGGGCAGTGACCCAGTTAGAGATTCCCTGCAGCATGGCCAGGAGAGTTGAGGCTGGACAGAGGGTATGTAACTCTAGCCTTGGCCAGTGTAGCAGGATGGAGGGCTGGACAAGGAGGCCAGGTATATTAGAATCAGCCCACCAATGGCAGCTCGTGGGCCTGGGGCACCAGAGGTCTGCTGGTGAGACCAGGTACATTGATATATGAGAGGCTCTGGGAGTTGCAGGCTTGCAACAGGAGAAAGTCACCATGGTTTGTTAAAGTTGATGGGGCTGCATGTAGTAGGGGAGGATCCCAGGACAGCCCAGGTGGACCTGGAGGAAAAAGAGGCTGATAAAAGGGCCAAATGGGGAGGGGAACAGGCAGGGGCTGTGGTGGCAGTATGCCCTCCCAGCAGGGAGATTTGAAAGAGAGAGGAATGGAGAGTTGGTGAGGAGAGAGGAGACAGGCAGGGGTGGGAAGAGAGGGAGGACATCCATGGACAGCTCTCTGCATCTGGGAACAGCACCCATGTCCAGAGCTTGAGCTTGCAACACTCCTTGTGGAAAACCTTCTTCTCCAGGCTGCCTGGCCTCCTAGATGCTGTTTACCCTCCATTTCCCAGGTGAAATAATACAGCACTCAAGAATATGGGAGCAGGTGTCTGTCCAGAATGTGACCCTAAGTAGCCCACAGTGTGTGCTCCTGGCCTCTGGGCTGTCCTTCACCAGGAGGTGGGGTTGGGTTGTGGATGGTGGGCAGAAGGCCTGGGTGGGCCTGAGATCTCTGCTGTTCTGGTGGGGTCTGTGCTGTTGTGGAGTGGGAGCTTCAGGACTTTTGGTATCTAGGCTGCTTTTCAAGCCTCATGCCTCATCTTCAGGGAGAAGGCATATCCCCAGTCACATGAACAGCCCCACTGCACAATATCCCTGGGGCAGACTTTGGTGTGCTGAGTATCTCATGGCACTTACCAGGGTCTATGCTCAGCAGTGGGGTGGGAGAAATGACCAGGAGCCAGAGGAAATGGTATGGCTCCTGCAGCTGCTGTCCTTGAGTCTTTCCCTGGAGCTGTGGAGAGGCCATGCCTTCCTGGCACATGGAGTGACTCAAGGGCCAAGGCTGCTTGTGATGATGTTCTAGGGACCCTTTGATACTGCTGGGCATGCAGGGTGGCAGGTTGTGTTACAGCATGCTGTAGTCACTCCTCTCAGAAGAGTTTTGTACTGAGTCAGGAGTCATAGATGACCCATCCAGAAACTGCTCATCAGTGCTGCCAAAAAAGTGTCAGGGCCATAGCAGACCAGCCTGCCTGCACAGTCTTGGCAGTATGGGTTTCAGAAAGACTCTTACGCCCCTACACAGAAAGTCAGTCTGCAGCAGTCAGAATTTGGTAAATGCCACGCTGTGGTGCTGGAACAGTTAATGTGGTCAAGAGAACTCCAGGGGACAGTGATATTCTATGAGGACTCGTGACCATTAAATTTATTCCACAAGTTCTAAGAAGTAGGTGCCTTCAAGACACTCCATTATACATAAGACCATTGAGTCCCAGGCAAGTTTAATAACTAACCTGAGGTCACACAGTGAATAAATGGAGGAACTGGTAGAACCAGGTGCCCTGGATCTTGGTCTTCATCTCATCATGACCAAGGAAACAGTACCTCAAGCATACAGAACAAATGATGAACCTGTGCCCTGAGTGCATCACTGGGAGGCTCTGGGTCAGCATTGCTGGGGGTTCAGGGCTGCTGTGCAGAAGAGGTAGGGGCACAGAGACAAAAGTAGGAGGGGCCCTGCCACACAAGAGCTGCCCTGGGAAAACCAAGTAGCAGAGTGTGGAGGTGTGATTCTCTGTGGAAGAAAGTTTTGATCAAGTCAATGTAGGCTGATGGAACCCTGGGCACATCTGGATGATGTAGAATTTCTCTCCTCATAGGTCTGAAGACACAGGTGTGGGAAGAATTATCTTGGGGCATGGACAGCAGCACACTGATCTGTCTCTGACCCCGGCCTCATTCTTCAATCTGATAAGAATCTGGGATGACATCAGGGTCCCTGGGTTTCCTGGATCTGCTTCCTTCATCGAAACTTTAGCTTCATCCCATCTGCAAAGTCCCTTTGTGGTGTAGGTTCCAAGTATAAGAACCAGGATGACTCTGGCCAGTTTTCTGTTTACTCAACTGAGGGCTCCCTGCTTTACTGAGTAGGTGACCTGCAGTGAAGCTTAGTCACAACAAAGACACCAAGTAGAACTTTCAGGCTGGTCATTGTATGTGTCCATCTCTTGTCCTGACTCCCTTTCAGGAGTGTGCTGCTCCTCCTGGGTGAACCCAGGCCTTTTATGCTGACACATAAACAGGACAGGGTAGCTGGAGTTCCCTGTCTGGAAAGTCAGTGGAGGCAGTCCTCTTCCTGGGATACTGGGAGGATGCAGGGATATGTGGTGGTGCTGGGTATAGTTCTGCCCCTTCCATCACCACTGAGCCTGGCTACTTGCCAAGGACAATACTCCATCATGTGGGGCACACTCAGGCTGCTCCAAGGAGCCCTAACCAGCACATCAGCACAAGGCAGGCTGTGGTGGAATCTGAGGCTACAGGTTCTTCTATCACAGCTGGATCCCAGGAGGTTAGTGATAATTCCCAAGCAGACATGAGCCCACAACACCAAAGAAGTCTGTCTTCTCAGACTGGAGGAATTAGTCCCCTGAGTGAAGGGCAGGTCTCACTGCAGTGTGACTTGGCTAGTCATGTATCCCATGTTCTCTTTTTACTTTCAATGAAATGGGGCCATTACTTCCATGGAGAATCCTGATAGCCAGGAAGAGAGTTAAAATTTCCACACTCTGTACCTGAATATTTATTTGACAGAAAGAACAAGAACTCAGTCAAGCCACACAGGGCTGGTGAAAACTGAAACTTTTCCAGGGACCCTTGTCCCAGCTGAGATTGCCCCTTACCCTTGTTTTCCCTCTTGTTGTGAGGCCATGTATTCCTGGGTTCATTTTCAGTCCCTCACTGACCAGGGAAATTAGCCCTGCTGGCCATGTTGGGGGAGCTGGGGATCTTAGCTTCACCCACCTACCCACCTCTGTCAGCTGTGTACCCTAGGGCAGGGTCTGGACTTGTGGGCCACCATGACATCTGGATCCATGGGGTACTTGATGAGGTGATTGCATCCAGGGCAAGGGATTCCTGACTAGGTGCTGTGATATCATGTGGGCTCACTAGAGTCAAGGAAGAAAGACCCTTCGGCAGTCCAGATGGTCACTTTCTCCCAGGCCTCTGGCACCAAGCAGAATATAGCTCAGGCCCCAAAAAGCCTTGATAGTGCGATCAAGACCCAGAAGTGCAAGTTTGTCAAGAACATACAAAGAAATGGCCATGCTGTTTGATTTATTCCCATAGTCACCAACTGAGGCAGAGGACTCTTGAGAGGCTGGGTAGGCTCGCTTACAGCCTCCATGCTCAGTAGCAGGCAAGCTGCCTCTGTCCTCTGAGCTTCTGAAGTGGACTGGAGCTGACCAGTATTTGTCAGCAGAGTGGCATCCTCCAACATCTTGAGTGCTTTGTCCTGAGTGCATGGTGCAGGTCACCTTGCAGACTGTGGAATTCAGGTGAATTCCAGAAGTGTTCATCATCTGACCACACCTTGTGGCCACAAATGTTGTAGTCAGGAGTTAGCTGGGACCCTGGCCCTACCCACCAGAGCTTCAGGCCTTGTGAAAGTCACCTGGCCTAAGGCAGGCCAGACACCTGCTCTGCATTCCCACCCACCTGCCTTCCCAGACCAGGGCTGAGATGCCTGCTCTGTTTGCTATTTCTGTTCCAGCTAACAGGGCCAGTTGAGACTGTGGATGTCCAGTCTTTTGTTCCCAGGGTCTCCAAAGGCATGGCTGACATCCTGAACATCTGGCTGACTTAGTTGGACATGTCCCTAGAAAGGTATGCATCTGCTGCATAGAGGAGGAACAGGCCACAGGGTGGTCCTTACTCAGGGCCTTTATTTCCTGTCCTGGAGAGAGCACAGGCTGCCATGAAAGTAATTGGTGGACCCTCAGAACAATCAGCAGGCTGTCTCCCAGGTGGGCATGCAGGTGGTTGGCCAGGACCAGTTGGGGTGCTTAGTAGATTGGTCCTTCCAAACTCCAGGGTGCATGCCTAAGGGTGGATGCCTTTAGAGTGGGGTGTCTGGGTCTCTGAACTGAGGCATTTCTCCCTCATCCACAGCCAAGGTGTCAAGAATGCTTGGCCTCAGGTAATCAGTTGCTTCCAATCTCCTCTTGTCAGACTGATGTGTGATATTTCCTGAATACCTGAGAAAGTGAATGCCTGCCTTCCTGGAGGGGAGGGAAGTGATGAGATGGAAAATGTGCACTTGGAACCAGGACCTCTACCAGCAGGGCAGGCCCAGGAATATGTTCATTTATGATCTGGGCACTGAGATTGGCCATAACATTTTAGCAAATGCTATAACAGCTCTGGTCCTGTCCCCACCCTGCAACATGGGAACAGCAGGGCTGACTCATTCCAGAGGGCCTCAAAAGAGCAAACAGATATTTTGTCCACTCCACACACTATATGAGAAATGCTGGATTCAGATTGTTCCCAAGGGCACCAGCTACTTTTAAAGAAAGATGAGAAAGGAGGGTATAGGTAGAAACCCTGGTTGTACTCACAGGTGTGTCCTGACTTTGTCACAACTAGGTCCTACCTGGTAACAACTGGGTCCTGACCTGTTCAAACACAGGGACCTGAACTGGTTACAACTGGGCCTGACTCTGGTCATACTCTGTATCTTAACGATGGTAACACTCGGGACACTGACCTTTGTCACTTCTGAGCCCTTACACTTGTCATAAGCTAGGTCCTGAATTTGCTCATACTCTGGCCTTGAATGTATTCAGACTCTGTACCCTGATCTGGTCCCAAATGAGCCCTGATCTGGTCATGACTGGCCCTGACCTGGTCACACACTGGTCACTGACCCTGATGAACACTGGGCCCTGGCCTAGCACAACTGAGCTATGATCTGGTAATACACTGGACCTGGACCGTGGTCTCACTTTGGGCCCGGAATCTGATCACACTTTGGGTCCTGACCCTAGTCACAATCTGGGCCCTGATCTGGTCATACTCAGTTCCCTGATGATGATCACACTCAGGGCCCTTGCCTTTGTCATATTCTGGGTCCTTACCCTGGTCACACTTTGGTCCTTGAATCTGTTCACATCCATACCCTCACCTGTTCACAATTGGGCCCTCACCTGGTCACAACTGTGTCCTGACCTGGTTATACTCTGTGCTCTGACCTGGTCAAGAACAGGTCCTAATCTGGTCACAGTTGGGCCCTGACTTGGTCACAATGGGGCTCTGAACAAGTCATACAATGGACACTGGCTCTGGTCACACTCTATACCTGATCCTGATCACACTCTGGTCTTTGATCTTGGTCACACTCTAGGCACTGATCATGGTTACATACTGGGCCCTGGCCTTCATCACACTGTGAATTTTACACTGGTCACACTCTGGGCACTTATCTTGCTCACACTCTGGGTCCTGGCCCTGGTTACAAACTAGGCCATGAACTTTGTCACACTCTGAACCCTGGTCTTGGCCACATACTTGACCCTGGCCCTGGTAACCCCTGCTGAACTTACCTGTGGAGTGGGAGAGTGAGGAGGAAGCATCAGGTAGGCTATCAGGAGACCTGAGTGTGCTGAGATGGTGGAACTGCATCCCACAGATCTTAATGAACAGCTATCTGTCTTGCCTTTTCCATGTTCCCCAAAGAGCAAGCACTCATCTCAAAATTCTTGCTTATATCTGCCCTGGCATCCACAGAACCCTGGCTTACTCCAGGGCCTCCTAAGGAAACAAAGGTCTCTGCAACAGTGCCAAGAGACTCAGTGACACCTAGAGTGCTGGTCCTCACTGTCCTTTCACCTGTCTCAGAAGTGGTGGGACTCAGGTCAAGGCATGTTTCAGAGTTTAGGACTGAGTCTGGAGCCAGTCCCCCTGGTGGCTGACATGCTTTGTAGCCTTGGTGTGGCACTTCCACACTTTCAACTGCAAGGATTCCAAGAGAAAATGAACTTCAAAATGGGTCATCCAGGACACTAAACAGAGTAAGCAGGGTCATGGTCTTAGTTCTGGGTGTTGCCACAGATCACCAGCTGAGAGCTGGCCCCCTTAAGCCTCCAGGCACCATGAAGTTAGATGATCCATGTTGTATATGTTTTGTCAACCCAGCTGAGGCAGGAACCTCTGGCACTTCCAGCCAAAACTCCTCTCAACTATCATTACACAGCTCAAGCCCAAAGCAGCCTCAGAGAATCCAGGCCCTGTTGCAAAACCTCACGTGAGCAGGGTCCTGGGTGGATACCAGTGCTGTGTGGCTAGCACTGGAGTGAGCTGAGGTAATGCAGGCCAGAGACCATAAGGGTTTACCAAGTGGCTCAGGAAGAGTGTCACCCACATGGGGAAGACACACACTGCTTGTACCAGAATATGTGATGGTGGCCACAGAGGCAGTCACAGCATTCCCTGCACTCCAATCTGGGCTTTCCCAACCCCACCAGAATCTCAACTGCCAAGACTCCATTACAAACTGGATCCAAGGATGTGGGGATAAAGAGGGCAAGGACCAGGCCTCACCAGGCTGAGAGGATGCTTCAGAGCCAGCCTGAGGCCTCCCTCCCTCACTTTCTCCAGGTACAGTGGTGTCTAAGTCAGCTTGTCCACACTCAGAAACCAAACATTCCTTATTCTAGAGTGACTATCTGTCGCTGGCTCTTTGCGGTACCAAATCCGTGGGTATTTGTCACCACCTGCAGCAACAATTTTTGTGGACTGGAAACTGAGCTACTTCTATTTCTGAGCTGCTTCCTTACTTGCTTGTTCATAGAGGATAGAGGAAATAAGGCTTACTTGCTTTGAGAGGAGAGAGAGAAAGAAACTTTGCTTAAGAGAGAGAGACTACACTTTCAGAGAGCTATATCTTCTTAGTTCTGCTACTTCTTCTTAAAGGTGCATCCTGCATCCTGTGAACTAAGGGTGCATCTACCTAAGGTGCTTTAGTGATGTGTCCAACATACTGTGATCTGTGATCTGCAACCTAAAGATTTGTTCTCAGTTCTCTGCTCTGTGATCTGTCTTCCACCGCTGCCCCTACTCGCTGCTTCTATCTGCTTGCTGCTTCTTCTTCTTCCTTTCTGCTAATGGCTTCTCTGCTTCTTTATGCTAGCTGCTGCCTTTTCTTACTGTTACTTCTTTCTGCTAGCTGCTGCTCCTTGGTTCCACCTACTGCCCGCTTATATTCCCTCCAGGAGGCAGAGGGTAGGGCCACACCTCTTATGCAAAGACTAGGCAAGATGCTAGATGTCCAATCAGGCAAGATTAGGAGTGCTCAAGAACACATGCACGTGCATTGTGTGCATGGATGATAAATCACCTGAGTGTGCTTATATCAATTAACCTCCTCATTGCTGACAACCTCTGGATGACTGCCAGGTGCCATCCTGGTGCTGTCTGCATTGTACAGCCCCCAAAAACTATCTCCCAGCATAACATGTAGTCAACTCTCTCCTGAGACATAAAGGCCCAGAAATCATCTACCCTGATCCCTCCAGTGGGTCCTCTAGAGGCACTGGCCAGAAAAGCAGGCCAGGGAGGGAATTATAGAAGGCCCACAGCCTACCTGGTGGCCCAAGGTTTCTCATTGACACCTCTCAACAATTGCCTCATTCTTCCTCCTCCCTGGGAGAGAGGGGTGCACCACTCCCCACTTGCTGCTACCTTAGGGCTAGGCTGGCATCTGTGTGACCCTAAGCACTTACTAGCACCTCTTTCCTATCAAATTTGGACTCTTCTGAAACCTTGTCCTGCACTCCACCCATCCTGGGGACCTAGCCTGAGAAGACAAATCTGCAGCTATCTCTCAAACCCGGTTGACACTCACACAAGAACGTGCCACAAAATCACATTTGTTCCATCATCCCAGAGGTAGGACATCTATAAAAACTTAAATTGAGCAAGAAATATAATCCTTGTGATAAACTCAAATTGTTATTTGAGTTTTTATTGTGTTCATAGAATTGAAAACTTCTTGGGTTAAAGGGACTCTCCAAACTTCACTACCCTGTGAGAAATCACTCCCCTGCCCATCCTTCAGCCAATATTCACTCCTCCTCTCCACAAGAGCTGGGGGATTCTCAGGTAGTGAGAATCAACAAGCAGTGCACTTCAGGTGTCAGCAGTGAAATTCACAACAGACCAGCATGTGTCCATGAGTGTTGGGAGCAGAAAGCATCCAATAGCAGACTGCCTATGAATGCCAAGTGCTGACATTCAGGTTCATTACTTCAAACATGGGTCCCAGATGGGTGGTCGAGAGGGGTGTGCTTGCCTGTTTGTAGGTGCTCTCTGAACTCAACTCCCAGGAGACAGGACTCTGAAGACATAGAAGAATAGGTTTAAAGCAGGCTGCCTCAAACCTGGCTCCAGATCAAACAACAGGAAAATTTGTTTGAAACAAACAAAACTGGGCATTTCTATTTTCTGTGGCCAGCAGAGAGCAGGACATATGCATTTGGAACTGATCTTTCAGCACATTCTCTGTCCATCAGAAAGGCAATCATCCTCACTGCTCCCTCTGCTGGACCCTCGGAAGAAAAGGAAGGTGTGTGGTCCTTGGTAGCTGCTGAGATCTCACTTGCAGATTGCTGTGGTTTGGTTGTGGTTGGCATGCCCAGCAGGATCCACTGTGAGTAAAGGCTTGAGCTCTGCTGTGTGGTACCAGGTGGATGTGGGGCACCTTTGAAGCTTGGCCTACTGGGCAGTCCTGGGATCAGTGCAGTGACTCCAAGAATGGGGTCTTCTGGGACCACAGGTGATACTCAGGAAAGTTGTTATATAGGCCAGAGCCTGCCTTCCCCACCTGGAGATGGGAAGCTTGCTCCACACACCCTGCTCTTGTTGTGCCCACAGGTTGATCAAGAGGCCCTTACCAGAACTGTCTGGAGGCAGATTTCATTTCTTATACACACCAAACCCAAGGAAAATCATCTCTTCTACATAGAGACAGCTGACTCAGTGTTTTCTTGCAGAAATTCAAAACTGACCAACAGGCACCTGAACTTCCAACTGATTTCTGTAGTCCCATAGTCCAAGATCACAACACTGATAGCCTTGGTATGTGGACAGGGCACCTTTCTGGGTGCTGGTCATCCCCTCTGGCTATGTTTCATATAGCAGAGCTAGGGCTCCTTGGGTCTGTCTCATGAGAGCATCAATGCTTCCCAGAGGGACTCTGTCCCCTGACCAAATCCCCCTCCATACTACTTGGAGTTGAACATTAAGCATGGGGAAGTGTTCACCAAGCATTAAGGTAACACAGTTCGTCCCAAAACACACATCTGTCTCAGACATGCCAAATATATTCATTCCATTCCAGTAGGCCCCAAAGTCCACTCTGGGGGCTGGCTTTGGGAGGGAAAGAACCATGCCAGAGACACGTCCTCCCACCTACCAGCACCTGCCTGCTGTGAAGTGCCACCCTTCCACTTACCCTCTGGTGTACCTAACATGAAGTTCTCCATGGGGGTCCTGGGTGGGCTCCTGGAGGTAACCATTGGAGGAAACAGTCCTATCAGGATTCCAAAAAATAACAGAAAATTCCTCAAACCTGCAGAGCTTTAGAGTCCTACTGACTGGGTCTGTGGCCCTGCTTGGAGCTTCCAGTTGTGTTACCTGATTTGAGAAGCATAGTTGGTGGTGTATGTTACAACAGAGGGTCATGTGATGGTGCAGAATCCAGACAGGAAAGCACTTCTGATCTACCTGCTTTGTTTCCCAGTTGAGGAGGGGGCCAAACAGAGGGATATTCTGTGGCAGCCCACATCAGGGGAACCCACACTGGACAGTCTATGTCATCTTCCTTTCTGTGATCCAGACCACTGTGGGGAGTTTTTTATGAGCAGGTTGACCAGGTCCATGAGGCCCCTAGACACAAGACTAGAACTCACTGAAGTGAATGCTGAAGGTGGATGGAAGACACATGAGCCCCTGGAGCCCTGCTAGGAGTGGGCAGCTCTTCAGGGCTTTGCAATTGGCCCTCAAATTGGGCTGACCTGGCTTCAGCTTCAGGACATAAATGAGTGTGTGTGTAATCCTAGACACACTGTGCTTCTTGATTGGCTTCAGGGTGGGTCTGATTTACAACTTTCACAACAACAAGCCCTTGTGAAAGAAGGTCTCCTTTTGAAACATAAGGTTACTGAGGCTGGCAGTGTGCCCCACCTATGATGCCAGACACTCAGGAGGCTGAGCAGGTGAATCAAATGTGAAGCCACTCTAAGCATCATACAGAGACCATGTCTCAAAATAAAACAAGAAGAGAGTTGGGGGATAGCTCAGAAGAGGACCCTGGGTACCAGTCACAGGACCTTCTTCACCCTGACAAGGGGGAGAAGCAGAAGGGGTGATGGACTCAGGGCAGTGTCCAGGCTGAGGCTGCACCTGGGACCTGAACAAACCATGAGCTTGGTGCTTGAAGACTTGGGATTTGGGAACACTGCCACAATAATCATCACCATGGTACCAAGAGTTTTTGATAAATTCCAGAAATTCTGAGCAAGGAGGAATAGGGAGTGAGAGGGAGAGAACACCTGAGCAACACTGCACAAGGCACCAAGACATGTTTGCCTGCCAGGTAAGAAATGGAGAAGGGGAGAGGAGAACAGAAAGACCAGGGCTCCCTGGCTGAGCTCAAGAAAACAAGGATTAGAAACAAGGCCTTAGGTCCCTGTGAACAGGGTGGGACAGAGGCCCCTGGCTCCAGCAGGACCTGGGTGTGAAACTGAGCCTCTATTACCCTGTCTACACAGTCAAATTATGACCCCACCCTGATGCCTATGACAGCATCCCCAAAGTAGACATTACTAAACTCAGGACAACCAGATCAGAAACAGAACTGGAGTCAGTCTCTTCAGACCTCTGACTGCTGGCAGTAGAGACAGAGGTCATTAGGTTCATGAAAAAGTTACCCTGGAAGACACAGGGCCCTGGAGCCCTGAGGGCCCCACACACTCTCCAAGGCCTTGGTAGGATAAAGGGCTGTTCCTGCCCCTCCCCCTAGGCCATTATGACATCACAGACTGTATGGGAGTTAAGGAGAGAGGCTGGGCAGGGCACCACACACTGCTGGATACTGTTCCCAGACCACCAAGAGGAAATAATACTGGGGAGTAGAGGAGGCAGAGAAGATTTCATGAGACCACAGAGCAGCAGCAAGGTCACATGAGAAGAGGGGACAATTAGAGAATAGTGAGTTCTACATTCATGTGAGTATGAAGGATATATACTGTCCTTTGAGCTGAGACAACACTGCTCACTCTCCTAGGCACTGTGGATGAGCAAAACTCACCTAGGAGTTCTCAGTCTGCTCTCTTCCTACCCTTAATTTCCCACTCTCACCATTGATTACGGTTCTCTGAGTTCTGCGGGTGAACAGCCCTGCCACACCAGTGATCAGTACCCTGTGGATATTGTGAGTGGGCAGACTTTCACCACCAGTGCTCACTCTTCACTGAGCCCTAGGCAACTCAGTACTCTTAAAAATTCCTCTGGATGAGCCCCATTCTGGCTAATGTCAGTACATCTCTGTCCTTATCTGCATGTCCAGGACAACACTAATATGGACACTTGGAGAGATGTGGATACTTCTTCAATGCAACAAACTCAATAGCACTTTGGTGATGTCATGGAGACAGACTCCTCACAAATGTCTGAAAAACCAAGACAATTTTAAAAGATATCAATGCCCAAAACACTGAGGACTTAATTTCACTACTCATTGTCCACCATTTCCACACCATTGCTGAAGTAACTGAGAAGGTATGAGTGATGTAGCAGACCTGTATTTTTGACAACTTTCTGAAAAGTGGATGGAATCATATATTTAATTATTTTCAGGATCTTGTCTTATATGTCACTGGAGAGTCTCTTTTGACAAAAAAGGAGAAATTTTAGGAACACTGAGTCAGGCACCTTCAAAATATAATGTGAAATGTAGCCAAGGACGATTTTCATCTTTATGGAGGACTTCTTCAGAACTTCAAAATGGGATTCAACCATAAATGAGGTCAATGAAACTTTGGCCCAAGGGATTACTCTACAAGAGTTTCCAAAAGCTCAGAATGCTATAGGTGAGAACCCTCTCCAAAAAGACTTCTGTCTCCTCTGGATTATGTATTCAAGCACCACTTATCTATTTTTTCTTTGTCTTCTCAGGTTTCTACCCTAATCTTAATCTCAACTATCATTGTTCAATGTCTTCAAAGTCTTCTGGTTAAGCAGCACTCTCGCACAAGCACTCAGTCTTCTCTGGGTCTTGCCCTAAATTTCCCCATATCCACCATGGTCAAGGGTTCTCTGTGTCCTGTTGACAAGTATCAACATCCACTAGTGCTCTGATTCCACTGGGACCTCTTGATGATAGCCCCTATCCTAAAATGCCTCAACTTCCTTTGTTTAAGTTGCTAAGTTCAACTAACTCTTACTAACTCTTCTTTAGGTATTGTGGGTGATCAATCCTCACATAACAGTATTGTCTTCTCAGTTTCTTTTTTCTGAGTTTCCTAACCATTCCTTGCTCATTCTTACCTTGGTCCTTTTGTTGAGCACCACTCACATTTTAATGCTTAGTCTTCTCTCTGTCCTTTTCCAGGTTCCCCAAGGAAATTCTAGGTCAGAATCATCTGGGTACTGTAGGTTATCTCCCATCTCCTGGCAGTGCACAGCCTTCTCTGGGTACTGTCCTTAGTTTCCCTTCACACACACAGATGCTCAGTTTTCCCTGAACTTTGTTTTGGAGTGCCCTTTACCCTTCAGTACTCTGTCTCTGTGCTGGTACAGTTCCACTCATCTAGCAGTGCTCAGAACACTCCAGATCCTCTGTGTGATTGCCCTTCACTGAGCAGTGCTCATTCTCCTCTGTGCCATGTGCTAAGTTCCTGCAGCCAATATAATTTCAACTTCCTCTTTCTCCTGTGTGTGATCATAGGTAACCTGCTACTGCTAAGCCTTTTCTGGATTATTTCTTCACCTCACCTACCCCACCATTGATCAGGGTCCTTGGAGTCCTGTGGTTGAGTGCACCTCTCTCACCAGTGCTAAGTCCCCTCTAGGTGTTGTGGGTGGGTGCACTTCTATTTTTTTAATTTATTTTTATTGTACACAAATGGGATACATACTGTTTCGGTTTGTACATGAAATAAAGGCATAACATTTGTGTAGTCATACATTTACATAGGATAATAGTGTTTGATTCATTCCATTATTTTTTCCTTCCCCCCTACACCTCCTATCCCTCTATACAGCTCTTCTTTCCTCCATTCTTACCTCCTTCCCACCCCCCACTGTGTGTTATCATTCACTGATCAGGGAGATCATTCGTCCTTTGGATTTTTGAGATTGGCTTAACTCACTTAGCTTGATATTCTCCAATTTCATCCATTTGCCGGCAAATGACATAATTTCATTATTCTTTATGGCTGAGTAATATTCCATTATATATATATATATATATATATATATATATATATATATATATATCTCAGTTTCTTTATCCATTCATCAATTGAAGGGCATCTAGGTTGGTTCCACAATCTGGCTATTGTGAATTGAGCAGCTATGAACATTGATGTGGCTGCATCTCTGTAGTATGCTGATTTTAAGTCCTTTGGGTATAGGCCAAGGAGTGGGTAGCTGGGTCAAATGGTGGTTCCATTCCAAGTTTTCTAAGGAATCTCCACATTGCTTTCCAGAGTGTCTGCACTAATTTGCAGCCCCACCAGCAATGCATGAGTGTACCTTTTTCCCCACATCCTTTCCAACACCTGTTTTTGCTTGTATTCTTGATAATCGGGGTGGGTGCACTTCTGACACAAGTGCACACTCTCCACTTAACACTAGGCAACTTTGTTTTCTTAGTGAAATCTCCCATTCCAGTTAATGTAACAAAACTATCTCAGGCCTTACCTGTTAGTCCATACCAACAAAATAGTGGCAATCAGTGATGAGGATACTTCCTCTTTTCAACAACCTCAATAGTTCTTTTGTTCTACCATGCAGACAGGCTACTCAAAAATTTCTGAAACCAAGTACAATTTAATGGATCTTTATTCCCACAGCACTGGGGACCTCCTTCCACCATAATTCATCCACCATTTCCACACCAGTGTGCAAGTGACTAAGTTATCATGGATGATGTAGCATGCCCAGGATTTCTTACATCTTTCCAAACAGTGAATGGAAAGTATATATTTAAGTGTTTTCATGATCTTGTCTGATATGTTATGGGTTGCTCTCTTTTGACAAGGAAGGAGACCTCCTAAGACTTCTGAGTTAGTCATAATGCACACTTTCAAAAGTAAGTGTGAAATGTGGCCAAGGACAATTTCTCATCATCACAGAGGATGTATTCAGACATTTGAAATAGGACCATTTCAACTATACCAAAGTAAGTAACACTTCGGCCCAAGTGATACAATAAAAATGTTCTGAAAATTCTGATCCTTATAGGTTTAGACCTCCTCTCTCAAAAGATCTCTGTCTCCTTTGGATCCTGCAATCTAGCAAAACTCAAGTATCTTTGCTCTGTGTTCTCTGGGTTCAGCCCTAAATCTCCCCTCATCCATCATGCTCAGGGTATTCTTAGTCCTTTGGGTGAGCTCCCTCACCAAATACTGATATGAATCCACTGGGACCTTTTGGTGATAGTCCCTCTAATAACATGACTCATCCTTCTTGTTTAAGCTGCTAAGTTTGCCTCACTTGTCCTTACTGTCTCCTCTGGTTCCTGTGGGTTAGGGCCCCACACCTAACAGTACCAGTCTTCTCTGTTTCTTTAGTTTGAGTTCCCTAACCATTCCTTGCTCATTCTTTTCTGGTTTTTTTTTCATGAGCACAACTCATCTGAGAATGCTCAGGCTTCTCTGGGTCATATTCTTAATTTCCCATGACACACCAGTACTCAGTGACATCTGAGTCATGAAATGAGTGTCACTCACATGCAGGGGCTCAGATTTTCCTGAATATTTTTTGGATTGTCCTTTATCCTTTAGTACCCTGTCTCCTCTGTGTCCTCTGGGTGAGTGTCCATCCTCCAGCAGTGCTCAGAATACTCTGGGACTCTGGGTGAGTGCTGCTAAACCAGCAGTGCTCAGTCTTCTCTGGGTCATATGCTAAGTTCCCATAGTCAATCTTATCTCAGCCTATGTGGGTTCCTGCATGTGATCATAAATAGTCCAATATTGCTCATACTTTTCTGGGCTCTGTCTTAACTTCACAAACCCCACCATTGCTCATGGTCTTCTGAATCCTGCGGATGAGCACCCCTCTCCCACCTGTGTTGAGTCTTCTATGGTTCCAGTCTTTAATCTTCCCTCCCACAAAAATGTGTATGGTCCTCTGAGTCCTGTGGTTGAGCACCCCTGTCCCACCAGTGCTGAGTCTCTTGTGGGTGCTGGGATTGAGCACACTTCTGACAACAGTGCTCACTCTCCACTGAAACCTAGGCAACTTGGTTCCCTTAGTCAAATCTCTGGGTGAGTCCCATTCTGGCTAATGTCAGCACAACATCTCTGATGTGTCCATACCAAAAACACTGTGGAAACTAGGAGCAATGTGGATAATTTCCTCAATGAAACACAGTCAATAGGCATTAGGTGCTGCCATGCAGAAAGACTTCTCACCAAAATGTGAAAACTGAATACAATTTTAAAGAAGTTAATGCCCACACAGCTGAAGACCTCATATCACCATGCATCGACCACAATTTTCACAACACTGCTCAAGTGGAGGAGTTCCTATGGGTGATGTCATATGACAAGAATTTCTGACATCTTTCTGAATAGTGGATGGAGAGTATATATTAAGGTATTTTCAAGATCTTGTCTTATATGTCACTGGTTGCTCTCATTTGAAAAGAGAAAAAACTACAACTTCAGAGTCAGCACAATGTACACTGTCAAAAGACAGTTTGAGCTGTGACTAAGCACAATTTCCCATCATTATGGAAGACTTCTTCAGATCTTTGACATGAAATGATTTGCACCATAACTGAGTTCACTAAAACTTAAGCCAAAGAGATAATCTCAAAAATCTTCCAAGAACTCAGAGCACTATAGGTTACAACCTCGCTTCCAAAAGACTTCTATATCTTTGGGATTCTATAGTCAAGCAAGCTTCTTATATCTTTGCTATGCCTTCTCTAGGTTCTGCCACAAACCTCCACTGAAACACAATTATTCACAGTCTCTAAGTCTTCTCAGTGTGCACCCCTCTCTTAACAGTACTCAGTCTTCTCTGAGTCTTGCCCTAAATCTCCCCTCATTCAACATTGCTCAGGGCCCTCTGAGTCCTGGGGGTGAGTGTCCCTCACCCACCAGTTCTCTGATTCCACTGGGTACTCTTGGTGATAGTCCCTCTCCTGACATAGCTCAGCCTTCTTTGTTTAGCTGCTAAGTTCACCAAACATGTTTCTTTAATTGGATTTCCCTAACCATTCCCTGCTCATTAGTCTCTGGGTCCTTTTTGTGAGCACGCCTCACTTTTGAGTGCTCTGTCTTCTATCTCTTCTGTTCCAGGTTCCCCAGTGATATTCTTGCTGAAACTACACTGTATCCTGTGGTTGAATGCCACTCACATGACTTTGCTCAGGTATCTCTGGGTCCTGTCCTAAATCTCCCTTCACACACCATTGCTTATTTTCATCTGAGTCCTCTAGGGAGTGTTCCACAAACACAGATGCTCTGTTTTCCCTGAAAATTGTTTTGGACTGCCCCTTACCCTCCAGTACCCTGTCTCTTCTGTGTCCTCTGTGTGAGTGCACCTCACAGAAGTGTTCAGTCTCCTCTGTGCCATGTACTACATTCTTGTAGCCAAAATTATCTCAACCTCTTCCAGATCCTGTGTTGGTCATAGATTGCTTAACATTGTTCAGTCTTTTCTGAGTTCTGTCTTACCCTCACCTACCCCACCATTATTAAGGTCTTCTGAGTCATGTGTGCAAGTGCCCCTCTCCCACCATTGCTCATTCTTCTCTATGTCCTGTCCTTAATCTCCAATCCTGCAGCCCTGTGGGTGAGTGCCACTTTCCAACCAGTGCTCAGTTCCTTATGGGCATGTTGGTAGGCACACTTCTGCAACCAGTGCTAAATCTCCACCTGGTCCTAGGGAAATTTGTTCTCTTAGTGAAATCTCTGGGTAAGTCCCTTTCAGGGTAAAGTGAGTACACATTCTCTCCTTTTATCCGCTTATTTATACCAATACTCTGTGGAAACTTGGAGAGATTTGGATGGTTCCAGTGTTCAACAAACTCAAAAGGCCTTTTTTTTCTGCCATGCAGACAGACTCCTCATCAATGCCTGAAAACCAGTGCTCAATAACCTCTGGGTATTGGGTTTGGGCAGACTTCTGCCATCTGTAGTCACTCTCCACTGAGCCCTAGGCAAACTGGTTCTCTGAATAAATTCTCTGTGCTAGTCCCATTCTAGCCAATGTCACTATACCATCTCTGGCCTTGTCTGCATGTCCAGGCCAATATTACTGTGGACCTTTAAAGACATGTGGATGCTTCCTCCTCCAACCTCAATAGGCCTTTGGTGATGCCTTGCAGACAGGCTCCTCACCAATTACTGAAAACCCAAATCAATTGTAATGCATGTCAATTTTCACAGCACTGACCAGCTCCATCCACAATTCAACATCCACAATTTTCATACCATTGCTCAAGTGGCTCTTTTCTTATAGGTTATGATACATGACCAGGATTGTTGACACCTTTCTGAACAGTGGATGGAAAGCACATATTTAAGTTTGTTCACATTTTACACTGTTCCTTGAAGGTGTGCATTGTAACCAACCCAGATGTCCTAGGAAGGTTTTCTCTTGTCAAATGACAGCAGTCTGTGAAATATCAGATAAGATCCTGAAAATTCTTAAATATATTCTTTCCATCCCCTTCTCAGAGAGATGACAAGAATACTTGGCATGCTACATCACTCATGAGAACTCAAAAACTTGAACAATGGTGTGGGAAAGCTCGACTATGAGTGGTGGAAACAGGTCCTCAGTGCTGTGGGAATTGACATCCATTAAAATTATCAGGCATTTTCAGGTATTAATGAAGACTGATGAGGAGACTATCTGCATGATTGCACCAAAGGCCTATTGAGTTTGTTGGAAAGAGGAAGTATCCACATCTCTACATGTTTCCATAGTCCTGTTGACCTGGACATGAAGATAAGGACTGAGATGGTGTACTGACATTACCAATAAAGAGGCTCAGCCAGAGAGTTCACAAAGGGAATTAGGTTGCCCAAGACTCATTAGAGAGTGAGCACTAGTAGGTAAAGTGTGTCAACCCACAAAACCCAGAGGGGACTGAGCACCGTTTGAAGAGGGGCACTCACCCACCTGATTCAGAAAACCCTGAGCAATGGTGGGGAAGGGAGATTAAGGACAGGAACCCCAAAAGCCTGAGCACTGGTGAGAAAGAGGAATACTCCCAAAGAAAGCAGGAAACCTGAGCAATGGTGTGGAAGAAGAGTTTGAAGATAGGATTCAAAGAAGACTAAGAACACCTAGGTGATGAGTGCTCAACCACAGGCCACAGGAGAAAGAACTGCTGGTCTGGGAAACTGGCTCACAGGACAGTTTATAACCCCAGTACTCATGTAAATGTAGCTCTCAGAGTTCTCCAACTGTCCCCTCTTCTGATGTGTTCTTGGTCCTGATCTGTGACCTCATGGAATCTTCACTGTCTTCTCTGCTCCCTAGTGTCCTTTCTGCATGTTGGTCTGGGAACTGTGTCTAGCATTGTGGGTTTCCCCATGCAGCCTCTCTCCTTAACTCCCATACAGTTTATGTCATAATGGCCTACAGGGTGAGAAAGACATAGCTGTTTTTGCTACCAAGGTCTTAAAGAGGATGTGGGACCCTCAGAATTCACTGTGTCCCACAGTGTAGCATTTCCTTAGACCTAATGGCCTCTGCCTTCACTGGCTGCAGTAAGAGATCTGAAGAGTCTGGTTCCTGTTCTATTTCAAATTCTGTTGTCCTTAAGTTTCTTGTTTGGGGCTACTGTCCCAGGGGGAACTGAGTACTGTTCAGGAGTGGGGTCACAATATGATTGTGGAGACTGGGTAACAGAGCCTCAGTTTCCTACCCAGTTCATGCTGGAGCCATGGTCCTCTTTGTCCCAACTTCTCTTAGAAACCCCAAGCCTGGTTTCTAATTCTTGTTTCCTCAGTGGAAGCCTGGGTCTTCCCTTCTCACCTCCTCCTCTTCAGCTCTTTCTTGGCAGGGGCACACCAATTGGTGCTGGGCCCTGTTGGACCCTCACCCAGATATGATATACCAGGTCTTTGAACACTGACAGTAGGAGTTACACAGGCTCCTATGAGAACATGATTCAGAAGTAGGAAGAAAGCCCACCACAGGACTTGAATATGTTCTTATATCTAGGGCTTCTCAGCCAGGGTCACCAGTGACCAGGTGGAGCCTGTCCCTCCATGACAGACTCACCAATAGTCACCAGTGCTACAGAGTGGGGCATGTTGTTATCATTATACTGTTTCCCCCACCACAGATGACACCACAGAGTGGAGTTTTAGAAGAGACTTAGATAAAAGGCCCCTAGGATGGGAAAGGAACCCTGTGTGACTGTAGGTGAGCAGACCATCAGGGGTGCCTGGTACAGAGTGTTACAGGTATTCTCTCCTCCTTACTCCCTGTTTCTCTTCCCCTCATGGTTCATGGGACTTACCAAGAGCTGCAGGGAAACTGGTGATGATTACATGGGCAGTGCTGCCAAAAACCATGTCCTCAAACACAAAGCTCATAATGTGTTCATGTCCCTGGGGAAGACTTAGCCTGGATCCTGCCTGAAGACCTTCTCCCCTTCTGCTCCTCCCCTTTGTCAGGTTAGGAAGGACCCTTGGGCTGGGACCATGGGTGCTCTTTTCCTGAGTAAACCCCTGGCCTTTTTGTGTTTTATATTGAGGCAGACTCTCTGTAAGTTGCTCAAAGTGGCTTCAAATTGGATCATTCTGTGTCAGTCTTCTGAGCATCTGGCATTATAAGTGAAGCACCCTGCAAGACTCAGCCCCTTTCTTGTTTAACAGGAGACATTCCTTCATTAGAGAATGGTATCAGAGAAGCCATAAGAGTAATACCCACACTGACTTCAACCAGGAAGCACAGTGGGTCTAAGGTCACACACACTCACTCTCAATTTTGTGCTGAGGCTGAACCTGGCTTGACTCCATTATGATAAGGGCCAAGCCCAGAACCCTGAGAACTAACCACCCATTAGCATGGCTCCAGGGGTTTACATGGCTGCCACCCAACCTTCTAGTCCTCACCACAGTGATCTCTAGGCACAGGTTGCCTGGTCAGCTTGGTCACACAAAACTCCCCACAGTGGTCTAGGGACACAGAGAGGAAGAAGGCCAGTGTGCACAGTTAGGGTCCCCTGAGGTGGGCTCTCTCATTTTGTCCCACTCGTGGGCCCCCTCTGCAGATGAAGAACAACACTGATAGATCATAAATGCTTATCTGTCTGGGTTCTGCAATATTAGGTGTCTCTCTCTCCTAATGTGCACCAAGAATTAGGCTCCTAGGATCAAATGTTTAACTGGAGTCACTAAGCAGGGCTGCAGACCCACTCCCCAGGACTCTGCCAAGCTCTGCCAGCTTGGGGGATTTCCTTTTGTCCTTGGACCCCTGACAAGGTTGTTTCCTCCCATAGCCACTTACAGGAGCCTACTACAAACCCATTGTGGGAACCTTCATATCAGGTCCATTAGAGGAGCAGTTGTGGGGTGGCCCCTCATCAAAGGCAGAGGTTGGTAGGTAGTGGTCACATCTGTGGCCTATTTGCTTCCCTTCCAGAGGCAGGCCCAGGGTGGTCTACTTCTTGTAGTCTGAAATTTAAAATCAGAGGCTCCTCTGACACACAAGACTGCTGCAACATCTCCTAAAAGAGACAGAGAGGGCTTACTGCATAATTCCTGTGAAGAAACCTCCCACCAAAGCTCTGCAGCACTCTGTCTTGACTTTCTGAATAATTCTCTGTCTCTGCTAACAGGTTCTGAAATCCCTTTCTGCAATATGTCAAGAAACTGGGTTGAAGTCTCCTCTCCCTCCTGGAACCCCATCTAGTGATGAGGTTAGGATTGCATTTCAAAAGAACAGAGCCTGCTTCTGGGGGTGCCTACAGTGTGGAGGCTCTTTTGCTGGAGAAACATACACCCCTGCTATTCTTCCTGACACTTGTGCCAGGTTAGGAAGGAATGTGCTTAGCAGCATACTTACTGCCCAAAGCTCTACTAGAGCGGGGACCTTGACTTTCTCCCCAGACCAACCCCTGCCAGGAAACAGCTGCCCAGATCCCACCAGAGCTTACTGCCCATAACTTCAGAGCTACTTCAGTTAGAATGTTCATGGCTACCTCCATTTTCCCTTTTGTGCTTATGGGTTTGGGGGGTTTGACTGGTACATTCTTTTTTTGGTTTTGCCTACCTAAGTGATATATCTATTTTGTCCGAAGAGAGGCTTTTGGCTCTCATGACCTGTGTACCCTCACTGTAAGCTCTGGTCATCATATTTACTTAGGGAACTGCCTCCCATTCCACAAGTTAACTTAACTGCAACCTTGAATGGGAATCTGCTTTCCTATATGAGCTGCCACTCTAGAAATAAAGAAAGAAAGAATTCACATCAGTCTTGTCACTGAAGCCATTTATGAAAACTTGCAGGCAGGATTCTAAGTTGATACTTATCATGCAATGGTCTCAGCTTCTTTCAGCCAGACAGTATATTTGGGATCTGACTGTCCCTTCATAGAATTGTTGCATATGTTATCATGTTGCTGTGCCTAATAACTCAGATTCTAACATAGGAGGCTCTCTGACAAATGGGTTAATTTAGAATTGTTAGAGAAAATGTGGTTGTCCTCAAAATGTTAACACATATTTGTTTTATTTTTGTTTTGGATTGGGGATGAACTGCCTACCAGTCAGAAGATTGCATTAGTCAGCACCCTGAGCAGCCACTGCAGTCATGAGGGAGGTCTGGCTCCTCTGTTGTTGTCCCAGCTGTGTTCCAGGCATGGTGAGTGAGCCAGGTGTCCAGTGGGCCTTACAGGTGCAAAGATCCTCATCATGGCACTGTGTCTGTAGCTCAGTGGGGTCAGTCCTACAGGACTCCCAAGGGTGGGAAGAGGCTACCATCTGACTGTGGTTTTGTCTGAGGAGCCTAACTAAGCCTACCTGCCTGAATCTGTGCCCAGCAGTCCTGAGACTGCACTGCTACCCCTTATCTGGTATCCAGAATTCCAAAATCCTTCCAAAATCTTCCCATAGTTTTGGATTCATCTACCCAAGGAACACATGGTGTGCTCTGGAGCACTCTTCTGGAGGGTCTCAGGCCACCTTTCATCCAGCCATCTAATTAGGAATGTGTGTAGATTTCAATTGAAATGAACTACATTCTCCCTAGATTCCAGTGACTGCTATACTTGGACCTGTGCACCAAAAGGTAGCAGTGCTGCCTAGTGCACATCTAGTCCCAATCTGTATGGCATGAGGTGACCTGGCTTTCTTCTAGGCTGAGCTGGGCTGAGTGTCACACTTGACTGCAAGGCTTCCCAGCCTATAGATATTGGGGCAGTGTGGGTGTACTGTGTGTAAAACTGTTGTGGTGACCATGTGCAGATGGTGTGTACAAAAGTAGAGTGCATGTGTGCTGGGCAGTGAATGAGGAGTGTTTGTGTACGTGGAGAGTGCATTTGGTGTGAATGTGAATGTAAAGAGTGTGTGAGGAATGAATATCCATGTGGAGTGTGCAGGAGGTTTGAGTGTGTATGTGGAGAGTGCCTGAGGGGTTGCATATCCTTGTGGAATGTGCATGCAGAGTGAGTGTCTGTGGAGAATGCATGTGGAGTGAGTGTTACTGTGAGTATTTATGAGGAATGAGTGTGAATGTGTAATGTGTATGAGAGTTTAAACATTGATTTTGCACTAAGAGTGTGTGTCCGCATGCAGTTTGCATGAGGAGTGGTTGTGTATATGGAATGTGCATGAGGAGTGTGTTCATGTGAAGTGTGCATGAACAGTAAGTGTCCATGTGGATGGTGCATAAGGTATGAGTGTGCATGTGGAATGTGTAGGAGTAGTATGTGTGCATGTGAAGTGTAAATGAGAATTGAGTGTGCATACAGAGCATTGATGAGTGAGTGTGCATGTGAGGCATGCATGAGAAACTGTGTGTTAAGATTGTGTTCCATATGGACAGTGCATGAGGAGTGAGTGTCCATGTGGAGGGGTGAGTGTGTATGTGCTGTGTGCAAGAGGAGAGTGTGTGGGGGAGTGTATAAGGAGTCTGCATGTTCAGTGTGCATGAACAGTGAGTGAGTGTGTGTGAGGGTGTCCACGAGCAATGAGCAAGCATGTTGATTTCCATGTTGGTGAGGAGAGTCCGGGGGGCTTGCAGTCTGGTGGTGCAGTGTACATCTCTGGCCACTCTCCACTCTTGTTTGTCCCAGAACTGTTCTTTTGTGCTTTGGGGTCTGTGATCATCATCCACACTCAGTCCCTTGCTGCCTCCCATCTGACCATGGTCGTGGAGACCAGACCTGCTGGTGCAGGAAAGGCAGAGTTCTAGGCAGTGTGTGGCCATATGTCCAGGTTGGGTGGGGTCATGGATGGGAGGCTGGCAGCCTCTGGACATTTTCTGGTGCCAGATCAGGCAGGGTGGGTGGGGCACACTGGCCTTAGCCCCACCAAGTCAGAGACCCTGACAACACCTTCCCAATTTTTCAATGAAATCCCCTTGGGCCAAGTGGAAGGGAGTGGCTTCCTAGGAAAAGGTGAGGCAATCTCTGTGTGCAGTGGAAAGAGGTTTCTGGAAAAAATAACTGGTCATCCCAGGTTGGCAGGGAGCTTGGGCATCACTCAGACCCTCTGGGTTGCCCATTTCTTACTTTCTCTTCTGTTCCACAGTGAATAACAGTCCCCAGATCTCAGGATCTCCAGAAGGATGCAGGTGAGGCCTGGGGAGGAGCCTCCAGACATGGAGAGTTCCATGACAGGGTTTCAGGCTCAGCTGAAGAGGAGCACAGGGAAAGAGAAAGCAGGTCTGGCATACAGACACAAAGTGCATGAGGACAAGGCAGGTGTGGAGGGCTCTGAAAGATTTTGGGAGGTGTGGACCTGTTGCAGAGTGTCCAGGCAGGAGGAGGAGTCTGAAAGATTCTGGGATTTAGAGACCTGGGACATAGGGTCCAGGCAGGAGGAGACTGTGAAGGAGTCTGTAGCCATCTCTCCCTGTTATCTTGCTGCCATTACTATTCTGCCCTCCCCACAAACCATTTTACAACCTAGATCATTAGCCCACAATGTTTATCATCAGTCATTAGTAGCATTGTTATTAGCCTGTATGACTCCATTTCTTGAGAATACCACCCTAGCAATTCTCTCTCTCCCTTTTTCTGTCTGTCTGTCTGTCTCTCTCTCTCTCTCTCTCTCTCTCTCTCTCTCTCTCTCTCTGTCTCTGTCTCTGTCTCTTTCTCTCTCCCCCCCACCCTTCAGGGCATACGCCTTCCTCATCTGCTGAAATAAAATCTCTTTTGTAATTTCCCAAATCCAGAGTGGTTTTCCAGGTGCTTTCAGTCTACAGATGTGCTGGCAAGCACTGGTTTCTGACTGGATAACAGGATCAGATACTCTTCAGCCCAGAGAGACTTTGCAGAACAACCCATTTGACACAGTCTTGGGGTTGGGTCACACCAGCTAAACTCCTCCCCTTCCTATTACACTCTGAATGTGTGATGCCCAAAATTCATGGTGAGACCTCAAACACAATGCAGTGTTATCAGGAGGGCCTTTGGGATGTTCTAAGTCTGGAGCAAAGACCTTTGCTGAGTGCATCATAGTAGAATCCAGTGACCTCCCTGCCCCAAACACAGTTGAGGCACAGTGGGGAGACCAGACTCCCTATCTGCTGTGCCTTTTTCTTAGGCTCCAACCTCAAGAACCCAGGGCATAAATATCTGTTTTTATGAGTTAACTGTGTTATCTGTTTTTATGAGTTAACTTGTGTAAGTTTGAATGAACTAAGACATCTGGCTCTGGGCATGGACTGGATGTAGAAACATGAGAAATGTGGAGGTGGGTTTGGAGCTGAGTGCAGGGTAGGGACCCAAGGATGTCTGTAGTGCATGCTGGAGAAAGCTCATTTACACACACAGACCTTTGCTAAGAAAATTTGAGTACAACAGTGCAGGGACTCTGAAGGCTGGGACAGGAGGATCACCAGTTCAAGACCAGCACCAGCAAATTAGCAAGGATAATAAAATAAACAGGGCTATGTGATGGAGCTTCCTGGATTCAGACTCTGGTGCCAAGAGAAATGGTGACCAGGAAAGGAAAAGGAAAGAATCAATGATAGGTATTAAAGTATCTCAAGATGGACAACTCAGGGTGTGACAGTTACTGGGAATTGATACCAGGTTTGCAGAGAAAAAGAGAGATTGCATGCATTCCTCAATACTGTCAGGATTAGGGAATCTGTAGCCAAGGGACAGGTGGAGTCTATGGGTGGAAATTGACTGGCATGGTGTGGACATGATGTGTCCACCAACCTTACCTGTGGAACCATGAAGGACCTTCAGAGGTGAAGTGATGAGATCACAGTAGCTCAGACCTAATTAGGGCACTAAAACATTTGATGGATTAATAAATGAATGGACTGCTAGGTGGTCACTGAAGGCAGGGCTGTGCCTGGAGGGAGTAGGTCAGAGGAGCAAAGAACTTGGGACTACAGTTCCTCCCTTTGGCCAACCACTCTCATCTCCCAAATCACTGACTTCACTGAGCTGAACAGCTTTCCTCAGCTGGCCATGAGCTTCTGTGACTATGCTTTCACCTTGTGCTCAGAGAAATGGTGTTGGTCAGCTATGGTCTGAACCTATGAAACCCAGAGACAAATAAAACTGTCCTCATCTACATTGTTCACAGGAATTTTGATCAGAGTAGCCAGAAGCTGACTAGCACAATGACCAGAAAACCCCAGAAATGAGAGGGACTCTGACTATCTGACCCACCAGGAGTCTTACCATAAGCAGATCATGGTGACCAGATGTCACTTGGGACTCCGTCAAATCACCAGGCTCATCAGACATTGAGGGTGGGTTTCTTCTGAATGGATGTAGCAGAGCCTATGCTGAAAGCATACTACAGGAGATCCACAGCTGGGCACAGGAGAAGGTTCTTCAGTCTGACCACAGTGCAACCTGGTCACCCTCAGGTGGACTCTGTCCACATTCAGGAATAAAAGATTTGCAGAAAGCCTCAGCCTGCTGCAGGTCACCTCTGACATCAGGATAGGTCATCAGGGGACCAGTTTGGCACGCATGAGACTGGAGTGAGGAAAAGGACTAGACACAGGAGGAAAGGCTAGCCTTCCTAGAGGACCGCCAGGAACTGAGCCAACTGCTCTGCCCCGGGGCTTCATGGCAGGCAGATCCTGGGACAAAGAGAGACTTGTTGACTGAAAACATGTCTGAGCAGGATGCTAAGGGTGGGCTTGGCACTGCTGAGTCCTTCTCATAAACCAGTAGAGGACAGTTACAGGGGATAGAATTTTACCCACAGGCAAGCATACCCTAAAAATTTGGAAAGTTCTCTATTCATCAGAGTTAGAGTAATCTTGGAA
>NW_027632801.1:0-19014 GCF_902686455.1 Sciurus vulgaris | reverse complement strand
TGCTATAAATCAGGGAGAAGAATCCCCCCTTAAGGAAATTTCAGCAGTCCCACCATTCTTCCCTGTGCTAGAGGACCAAAATAGGCAAAGATTCCAACAACCTCTGGATTTCAAAACAGTAAAAAATTTTAAGGAGGCAGTGGCTACATATGGTCCACCGGCCCCATTTACAATTAGTATGTTGGAATCAGTATCGGGGCTAAATCTAGTGCCTGATGATTGGAAAAGTCTATGTAAAGCTGTGCTATCAGGGGGGCAGTACCTAGTGTGGAAGACTGCATGGCAGGAAGTCCTAATTAGAAAATGGCACGCTGTAACGCTGCTGCAGGATTTCCCCAAAGAAA
This sequence comes from Sciurus vulgaris, assembly GCF_902686455.1. Classification (NCBI taxonomy): domain Eukaryota; kingdom Metazoa; phylum Chordata; class Mammalia; order Rodentia; family Sciuridae; genus Sciurus; species Sciurus vulgaris. The sequence continues at coordinate 18,670 of NW_027632801.1, read as the reverse complement.
TGTAGAAATGCTGACAGGAGAAGGAAATTATGAAGGTATTCAACAGCAGATTATTTATGATCCTGGGGTGTATGCACAAATTGCTGCTGCTGCCACTAAAGCCTGGAGGTTAATTCAAGGGACAGGAGATTTACAGGGTCATTTGTCCAAGGTGATTCAGGGGAGTAACGAACCATTTGCAGATTTTGTTGATAGATTAATCCAAGCTGCTGCTAGAATATTTGGGGATTCAGAACAAGCTATGCCCTTAATAAAAAAAAATTAGCTAATGAGCAAGCAAATAGATGCTGTAAAGAAACTATAAGATCATGAAAAAGTAAAGATTTAAGTACTTATATTAAGGTCTGCTGGGATATCAATGATGCAGTCATTACAGGACAAGTAATAGCTGCTGCTCTTCATGGGCCAAATTAGGGGCAATAAAGAGCTAAAGGAATAATATGCTTTAAGTGTGGGCAAGAAGGGCACTTCAGAAGAGACTGCCCTGAAGGGCCCATAGGATTAAAACCCAGGGGAACACCTAGGACTAGAGAAGAGCAAGGGACAAATCAACCTGCCCCAGATCTATGTCCCTGGTGCTGAAAAGGAAGGCACTGGGTGAGATTTTGTACATCAAGATTTGACATAGAGAGAAATCCTATTCCTACAGCAGTCAAAAAACCGCCAGGGGGGCCCAACCCAGGGCCCTCAAATATACAGGGCCTTTCAGAATCTCACAGTCCAGATCATCACTCACAATCCTTTCTGACCATCTCCTCGTTGTCCCAAGAAACATCAGGGAGCGGGAGATTGGACTTCTGTGCCTCCACCCGACTCATTCTAACCCCAGAAATGGGAGTACAAGTGTTCCCCATGGGCATACATGGACCACTCCCTGAGGGCACAGTAGGATTATTGTTGGGGCGGAGTTCCACAATTCTTTCAGAATTACAAGTATTTCCAGGAGTCATTGCTTCTGATTATACTGGGGAAATAAAGATTATGTTATCCTCCCCTCGAGGGGTATCTTGTTTCTCCAGGAGGTAAAATAGCACAAATATTGATATTGCCTAGCCATCATGGGACTTTTCCCAGTTCACAAAGGACTGGAGGAAACAATGGGTTTGGATCAGCAGGATCTGGTGTCTTTTGGGCACAATCAACAAAAAATAGACCTATGCTTAATTTGAAGGTTAATGGTACTCCCATAGAGGGTCTAATAGACACAGGTGCTGACATCTCTGTTATAAGACAGAAGGACTAGAAAAAATCATGGCCTGTTACAGCATCCAGTACTACCTTATGGGGATTTGGATTTGCCCAAACCCCATTACAAAATTCAGCTGTATTATCTTGGGAGGACCCTGATGGGAAAAGGGGGACATTCCAACCTTATGTATTAGCTCACCTGCCTGTCACTCTTTGGGGAAGAGACATTTTAACACAGATGGATGTTTTCATTTCTTCCTCAGTTAAACAAAATATTTCCTGTCCAAACCCAACCATTTTACCAGTCATGGTGGGACAAGGTTATATCCCTGGAAAATGACTAGGCAAGAATCTACAAGGTATTACCTGCCCCATTCAAGCCAAAGGACAGAAAGGGACTAAGGGGCTGGGTTTTCTGGAGGGGCCACTGAACCATTAAAGATAACATGGAAATCCAATAATCCTATCTGGGTCCCCCAGTGGCCCCTTTCTAAAGAAAAAATAGAGGCGGCCCAGGAAATAGTTAATCAACAATTGAAGGAAAATCATATCATTCCTTCCACTTCCCCTTGGAATACACCCATTTTTGTCATAAAAAAGAAGTCTAGGAAATGGCAACTCTTGCAAGGTCTGAGATCCATAAATTCCAGTATGCAGATTATGGGCTTGGTGCAATTGGGTCTCCCCTCATTAGCTTTAATTCCAAAACATTATCATATCATCTCTATAGACATAAAAGATTGTTTTTTTCCATTCTTGTGCATCCGGAGGATAGCCCTCAATTTGCCTTTTCCATTCCCTCTTTGAATAATGAAGGGCCTAATACTAGATACCAATGGGTGGTACTTCCCCAGGGAATGGTAAATAGTCCCACTATGTGTCAAATATATGTTGGCCAGGCTATATCACAGATTAGACAAAATTGTAAAGGACTTTATTGTCCCCATTATATGGACGATATTCTTTTGGCTCATAGGGAATGGAAAACCTTATTAGGGTATTTGATGATATTATTAAAAACCCTAGAAAAATGGGGATTACATGTGGCCCCAGAAAAGGTGCAAACCTGCAACCCTATTACCTTTCTAGGACATCAAATATTAGATACCTGTGTTAGGCCACAAAAAATTCAATTAGCCACAGGAAAGCTTAAGACTCTAAATAATTTCCAAAAATTATTAGGTGATATAAATTGGGTAAGGCCAAATTTGGGAATCACCACTGGTCAACTTAAGCCTCTGTTTGATATTCTCCAAGGAGACTCATACGCTACATCCCCCAGAAATTTAACTCCTGAAGGTAGAAAAGCCTTGAGGTTAGTAGAACAAGCTTTAGAAAATGCACATAGTGATAGAGTTGATCTATCCTTGCCTTTTAGCCTCATAGTGTTAGATTCTGAATACACTCCTACAGGTCTATTGTGGCAAACTGGACCCCTAATATGGATCCATTTGCCAGTGTCCCCCCAAAATGTTTCCCTGTATCCTGTGATGGTAGCAAATCTAGTTACATTAAGAATTAAGACAGCCCTTCGAGGTTTTGGAGTTCATTCTTAGACAGTTATTGTCCTGTACACGGCAAAACAGATTGAAATACTAGTTAACAATAATGAAGATTGGGCAATTGTCTATTGTTCCACCATGGCCACATTTGATAATCACTTCTCAAGTTCACCTATTGTCAGCTTCTTCAAAAGACATCCTGTTATTTTCCCTTGGGTTGTTAAGGCTCAACCTATCCCAGCAGCAAATGCAATCTTTACAGATGTCTCCTCCAATACAGCTACAGTAGTTTCTGATAAAGTACAGACTACTATTACTTCTCATAAGTCTGCTCAAAAAACTGAATTAGAAGCAATAATAACTGCCTTACAAACATTTCCTGAGAAACTTTTAATATTATACTGACAGTCTCTATATTGCCCAGCTTGTGCCCCAGCTTGAGACAGCTGGACCCTTTAGTCCTCAATCTAACTTACACAATGCTTTTATCAAGTACAAACTCTTCTGTGGGCTCACAAAGAACCTTTATATATAGGCATATCAGAGCACACTCAGGCTTACCTGGGCCTTTAGCTCAAGGAAATTCTACTGCAGAATCAGGTACTTGTGATCCTCATGTGTTTAATATTGTAAAGAAGCAATTATTTTCCATAAAGATTTTCATGTCAATGCTACTACTCTCAAAATAAAATATAACATTACAAAAGAACAGGCCAGACATATAGTAAAACAGTGTCCTGACTGTGTGCCTCATTTATCTGTTCCTCATTTTGGAGTCAATCCTAGAGGACTCTTTCCAAATCATCTATGGCAGATGGATGTCACCCATCTCCCCGAATTTGGTACTTTAAGATTTGTACATATAACTGTCGATACCAACTCAGGGTATATATTTGCCACTGCCCATACAGGGAAAAAGACAAAAGATGTAATCAGTCACTGCCTTTAAGTCTTTGCTACTATGGGATGGCCAAAATCATTTAAAACAGATAATGGGCCTGCATATACTTCTTCATTTCAATAGTTTTGCTCAAAGTTTAATATATATCATTCTACAGGATTACCCTACAATCCACAAGGACAAGCTATCGTGGAAAGGGCTAATCAAACATTAAAAGTGCTTAACTAAACAAAAAGGAAGAATAGGGGCAGTAGCCCCTCCCAAGAACATACTTAACTTTGCTTTATTCACCCTCAATTTTTTAAATTTGGATGCTGTGGGCCGTACTGCAGCTGATAGACATTTTAGTGGAAAGTCTGCTTTTCCACAAGCAATGTGGAAAGACAGCTTGACTGGGTCCTGGAAATGACCTGACCCAGTATTAATTTGGGGGTGAGGATTTGTTTGTGTTTTTCCTCAGGACCAACAACAACCTATCTGTGTCCCAGAGCACTTGGTAAGAACTATCCATAAGAAAGAAAATGGCACCAAAACACAAAATTATGGTGATGGAGATAAGCCTGCTGTTGTTAGCTCTTCCTAAAACTTTTGGGGGATATATCACTCATGGCACACAAGTTTTCCCTCAATTATTTCCTAGTACAGAACTTCTAGGTATCCCTCATCTACCAGCTGATTCCACTGTAATGCCACTTAATACTAGTCTAAACTTCAAGTTAAGGGGTAGTCTTTGCTTCCTCTGGCTAGAGGAAGCAAAACCACCAATGGTGCCTTGCCCTGTGTGCAGCTTGCTTCCAATTGGAATCTTTCTTATGGGTATTATCAAGGAAAGGAATACTATGGCCTTGCTTTAAATATAACCAAGGCCATTGGTAGTGTAAATTATACACAACAGCCTAGGTGGGGTCCCACTTATGCACCAATTTCTTATGGCAATGTTGGATCTATTAAATGGGATAAGTGTCAAGGAGTTGTTATGGCTTATAAGGTGACTCCTTATTTTCCTTTGGGCCATTTGCCATCGATTGGGAATCTGTTAATAAAATTTTAAGAAATTCAATCATATAGATATGCAGCTGTAGATGCTAATTTTGCTACCAATGACTATTCTCCTCTTTCCATGTGGTCTCTTTGTAGTGTGTCTGCTTGTATGGACATTAGTCCAATTAGTATGATAAAGGGAGGCAGTCTTTCTATCTCTTCACAGAGGTGCAGAATTATGCAAGCCTATGTAGAGAGAGTTGAGACCCCTGCTTATAGTTATACAAGGTGCGTGGCCAATTACTCCTCCTTTTATCAGTCTTTCCCCCCTACTCCTGTATTTGTCACATCTCCGTTCGTGTTCATTCTGTCTAACAGTTCTAAGTTTTATATTAACATTACTAATAACAATAATAATGATACGGAGTTCCTTAACTGTGCTAACCAAGAGTGTTATGCGTCTAGTAGTTGGGATGCTTCACTATTTCCTCGAGCTGTGATTGCCAGGGTTCCAAAATTCATTCCAGTCCCAGTGACCTTAAATCATAGTGAGTGGAATTTTCTGCCCATGAGAGCAAAAAGAGATTTTGATATCTCAGCCATTATAGCCATCACTGTTGCTGCGGCAGCTGCTGCAGCTGCCTCCACTGCTGCTGGACTTGCCCTAGGAACTGCTATTCCTACTGCTCACGTGCTCAACAATCTGTCAGGAGCCACTGGCGAAGCTTTGACAGCCCAGGAAAACATCAATGCACATCGCACCACGGGAAACCTGATCCTAAACCAAAGAGTGGACTTACTACAAGAACAAGTGGACATGTTGACTGTTACCACACAGATGGGCTGTCTAGTGCATGCCCAAGCACTAAGTGTTACCCCGATACCCTATTCTAATATTACTGCTGCTGCCAATCTGTCCAAACAGCTTGGTAGCATGCTTAATGGGACATGGACTAAAGAGTTTACTAATTTGGCTACCCTATTAAGAAATTCTATATTTGTTGTAAATAGTACTCAGATCAAGGTCCCGGGTATGCCAGAAGTCATTAGCTTCTTACAGTCAGCATTACAATTTGGTAAACAATGGATGGGAAGTTTTGCTATGATGGGATTGTTGTTCTTGCTGTTATTATTGCTGCTCAGATATCTGTTGTCTCAAAGGAGTCATCAAAGACAGCAAGCCTTAGTGGTATGGCAAGCCCTTATGGCCATGGACCAAGGCTCTTATCCTCAGATTTGTCTCTCCCAATTACAGGACTGGTAGTCAAAGATGGGTAAGTACAGGGTGGACTTTATACCAACCTAAGACAGGGATCAAAGCATGCCAAAACCTCTTTGATTCCCAATGAGGGGTAAGGATAAAGTCTGACTCTGGCACCTAAGACAGGCACAGTCATTGTCCTTTTTATAAAAAAAAGGGGGAGCCTGTTGAGGGCTGTCTTGGACAAGATGGCACCTGACAGTGAACCAAAGGGCACTGGCTACCAAAATAAGGAAGTACCCAAAAAGGTTGCTTGCTTACTAGTTCCTGGAAGACTTATGACATGTTAACACCAAGCTCAAGAATTGGCTATCTAATATCATGCCATATGTGGACAGCTCGTGTTTCATATAGTGCTATACTGACATTCCTCTGCATGCTCTCCTGCATGAGAGAAAGCTTTGCTATAATTGGTTGATAAGCTAGGAGCCTGGGGGAGGAGAGAGGGAGAGGGTAGAAGAAGGGAGATAGTGGCAGAACAAAGGAGGCAGAAAAACAGGGAGGATGCAATAAATCTCATCAACAAAAGATTGGTGGTGTCTCCTTTCTCTGTGCCAGTTCCACTGGATGGAACAGGAACCTGATCAAATTTTGTGAATGATTCCCAATTCTTTCATCACCAAATCCACTGAGCTGCACTGAATGATCCCCAGCAATCAGCTGTCAACATTCATCATTTCATTTCCCTGTTAAGGCCCTAGCACAATTACCTGAATGGGCAAACTCCTGAGGGAGCTCAGTCCAGGAAGGAAGATTTGGATGGCAATGCCCTGGGTCCTGTGCTATGCTGAGAGATCCTCGCACCCTCCTGAACCCGTCCATGCTTCCCAGGTTCATTAGCCTTACTGGTGGAAAATTGCCTGCAGCAGTACATGAATGGCCATGTAACAAAGATTCCGGTGAGGCCAAATGTGTTCATTGGCATCTAGTAGGTCTGCATGGTGGTGCAGGCTGTCGGACTTCAGTGGCATCACTTCTCTGGACAGAACAGGATCACCCATAGGCGCCTAGTGCTGGGTCTCCAACATAACCTGGCTGCTCAGTCCTGGGTGAAGAAGTTTGGATTGCATTTACTGAAAACAGTGGGCTCCAAGTCTCAGCCCCTTTCTCTTCCCTCTTACCATCACTGCTTAGCCAGGACTTGACTTTAAACATTGTCTTAACCAGCCAGAAGAATTGTTTCTGGTTACCATGGGAACCGTGATGTCTTTGGACTTCATTTTGATTTTTTATGATGTCAGGCGATTTCTGCAGAGCAACCAGGATGTCACACCAGCTACTCACTTCGACCCAGAAACAGGCCCTTGGTAGAGAATAAAACTGCACTCTCCAGCCTGAGACTGCAATCTCTGCAATCCCAAGTAACTGGATACCAGCCCTCTGAATTTCTTACCTACCTCCTCTTTTACTCTCACTTCACAGGTTAAAAAAAAAATTACACATTTCTTCCAGAAGTATCAAAAGCAAGATAGCAGAGTTTTGAATAATGGCCAGCTCAATGGAAGTAACTTTCTATATCTAAGCTCAGTTCAATGATTCTTGAGAAGATTTGCTGCAAGCACAACCACAGGGAGTATGAAAATTAGGAGTTGCTTTATTTATTTATTTTTTATTTTCCATCACATATTGCACCTGGGGTCACTGAAGCAGTTACTGCTTCCTTTTGCATATTTATATTTACAGACATGTTTGCTAAGTTGACCAGGCCTTCTGTAATTTAGGAAAACTGTCCTTGCCTTGGAGAAAATTCTTCCTCAGTCTCCCCAAGCCTGAAATAATTGGAAAGGTTCATCACCTCCACTGATCTGCTTGTTTTGCCAAGATATCAGTTGTTTATAAATTTTGAAAGAAAAATTCCAGGAAGAGGAGGCAGTGAGGGACATAGGAGTTGAGTGTGGTTGGACAGCCTTAGGGTTCAGGTTTGCCTGAACCCACAAATTTCCTTACATAATAATGTCCTGAGCAAATAAGGTTTCCAATGTGTGCCTGTCTTTCCTCTGCCCCAGGCCACCACAGAACACTGGGAAAATTGACTGTTCAGTGTTCAGTTGCAACCACTTGCTGCCTTATATAGACAGAGGTAATTATTTGGGACATGACACCAACAGTTGGAGACTGTGGATCCTTGAAAGAAACTTAATATTCTGAGAGTATTATTTTTAATTTGAATTTAAAATTTCATTTCAATGTGTTGTTTTTATCATTAGGTTGGTTTTCCAGCCCAGCATTTTACAGAGTCCAACCAGAGGAGGACACACTCACCTACTATACTCAGCCACTTTAGATAATGCCAACCCACTAATTCTGAAATATTTTCTCCTCTCTTTAGTCCAGTGAATTGAACATGGCTTGAATAATAGCACTTTTTTATTCCAATAAGAGTTGTCAGTATGACACTGTGGTAGGAATCAGCAGTGCTCCCCCTTTGACCTGGACTGCCTAAGAGTAGGCATTCCTGGAGATGAGATAACTATCTCATATGATAACATATATGATACTAAGGAAAATGCTGCAGGTGGCACTTAATCAGCAAGTTCTTGAAGAAGAAAGGTGCTCACCTGTATTTAAGGGTATAAAATTCAAAATATCAACTGCAGTAGTGTTTGGGAATTAGTGGATATACGAAACACTATCTCAGGCTCTCTGCAAATGACTTGGGCATGTACACCTGGGTCAATTCCACATCAGTCTATATGTCATCTCAGAAGCCTAGAGGTGATGACATGAGAGGTGTTTTGGCCTTGTATTTTATTAGCAGATTGCACTGGGCATCAGGCAAATATTATTCCTTTAAGAACTTGAGTGTATTTGTGTTGAATACATATTGAAGATTCTAATGATGTCAGGATGCAGAGTGGGTATTTAGAATCTGGATTTTCTCTATCTTTGGAGATCAAGTCTCAATTCAAATGAAGAATTTTTACAAACTTTTTGATTTTCTGAATGTTGGGAAGTCATTCTGTGTAGATTTGGTAGAAGGATGTGATGTTTTCACCTTCATGCAATGGTTTGAGGAATTTTTTAATAGTGGTTTGCAGGGTAAGTAATGTTTGTAAAAAACACTTTTTGAAAAAAACTTTCATTTAAAGAATGAAATCAGAGAAATTGAGTTTGTCACATGTTTGTGATGGATATAAGAAAATTCCATTAAAAGAGTCTTTTGCATTTTGGAAATGCTTAGATTCTGATTTTCCTGGTACATAACTACTATCACATCTTTAGTTAAACTTTAAAGTTATCTGCTTTGGAAATTCAAGATTTACCCATTTTGGGTTTTCATTTTTTTTGTTTAAGCAGAGATGTTATTCCTTTATATCCCTGATGATGAGGTGCATTCTGTATTTGAAGAGCCATCACTCAGTGCTGAACTTCCAAATATGTACTTGCTTGAGTTTAAGTGTTTGTCTGTAACTTTTGTGGAGTAAGGAAAGGCTTTCCTAAGAGGTCTTGTGCCACAACAGACAAATCAGGATAATTGTAAACAACTGCCCCTTGCAAACCACAGGAGAGGTCCAAGAATTGGCAAGATTATTCTTATTCTTTGCAGGTTGAGATACTGTCAGTAATTATCTTTGCTTAACAAAATATCACAAAGTTCCTCCCTGCTCTTTTGCTGTAATAGTTTGAGGCTGAAGAAATATCTTTGTACACTTGGGAGACCTGTAATGAAGACAATTTTTATAGTGTCACTTCCCTGAAGTTGATTTCATCTCAAAAACCCCTATATTTTACTGCCACATAGATTGTCCTTAGATCATCCCTTTTAAAATATTCATCTTTGAAACATTGTAACATTCATATCTTATTTTGATACCTGGTAGAAGATAATATGCCCTGAAAAATTGTGCTCCCCAGGTTTATCGCATCTTTACATAGAAAGGAAACAGTTTGTAGCTGATCCCTAAGCAGAAAGTTATATCACCGATCCATGGAGGCCAGGGCACAGGGAGAGGCAGGCCTATGTGGGAATTTGAATTTTCTCAGGTGGTTAGTATGAAAGGAGATTTTGTGATCATTCAACATTTCATCCTCATCTATTATATTCAGAGTCTCCTGACATCTTCCTTGATCTTTTTTTCTTACTTTTCCTTTGGGCCTTTACCTTTGAAAAATTCTAACCAGAAGAGTGCTGTGCAAAATGCACAAGCCAGTGCAGATGCTGGATCTTGCCTATTATCTCAGGTATGGGTGAGGTAGAGGAAGATGTTTCTCCTGGGAAAGGCCAGTTTCCTTCAATGAAGGAATGCCTTAGCAACTTAGCCAGACAATGTCAGGAAATATAAACAGAAAAAGGCAAATGGTGATGGTTCGTGGGGTATAGGGTCCCAGGACCAATATTTTCTGAAAACAAAAAAGAAAACATTCCTCATCCAATTTCAATCTTCCACTTGTTATATTTGCAGCTTTTACTCTCAAGATTCATTACAGTGAGATAAGTGGCTGAAATTCATATCAATGATCCCTCAATTATTCAGTTGCATTCAATCCCACTCAGAAAAATGCCTCACTTGGTTACCAGTGCTCTTGTGACATGAGTGCAAAGTATGGAAGACCTACTCTAATCAAAGAGGAAGGGACAGGCATCAGGCATGTCTACTGTGAATGGCTTGAGGATTCCAGTCTCCTTTGGAAAATGCACTTGGTTTCTCTCCCCAGAGGGTTTTTCCAAGCCTTGGACAACAAGAGTTTGAGGAATGACTCCTGAGAAATGGCACCTGCACTGCAGCTACCACCCACTAAAAGGCAAAAGTGAAGACCCAACATGGATAAAACTTGAATATCAAAACAGGAGGGATTCAAGAACTTTCAAATGTGGGATAGGACTTACTGAGCAGAAAAAGTGTACCTCAAGCATTGGCAAATTGTCAAATTCTTTTTATTTTTTGACTTGCTTCTACTAACCACCAACTTGCAACATGCCTAATGTCTCTGGTTTCCTTCGTTTGGTTTGAGTTCTTGCAAAAAAGTGTTCTTGTGTCTTCCCTAACCTTACAAAGCACAATCCAATAATTCCCAGATCCATGGTAAACATAAGAACAATATGTGCTTTACCCACTTCTACAGTACATCTCTAGAGGGCATCCATCAAAATTAACAAGAGTCTATACAAATGATTCTTCCTCTTGACACTGGAGCTCCAATGATACTGGGAGAGTAAGTTGTAAATCCTCCGTCTCTCCTGAATGCTATCAGAAGAAACTAACATGGATTCATCCCCAAATCCTACCATTTCTCATCAATCAAATGCAAGCCAGTGCAAAGCAAAACTGACTAGGAAAAACCAGGTCCCAGCGTGACTGTCTTTCGTTCTCACCTGTTGTTTTTCCAGTTGACATTGTGGTTCACATAGAATGTGCTCAGGTGTGGAAGTTCCCTCCATTGGCAAAGAGTCTGGGAGTGTATCTAAGAAGACTCAAAATTGGCATTGACCAGTGGGGTTGTCATTTTGAATTTCCTGCCTCTGCAACCTGGTCCACATTGCCCAGATGAAGAAGTTGCTGAAGAAATATTCAAATGATTGTACTCATGAGAGTAATGTAACCTATGCACTAATAAGAGTTGAATTATGTCAATGAATACTTACTCTTAAGAAATGCAGGTGACTATGGAAGCACTACTCCCTTCGAGCATAGCTCCCTGCTGAAAGGTGTCAATGGAACTTGCTTGCATGTGAAATTGGTACATTTTCAACAGTGTTGATTCAGTTGAATAAAAAAGGAGAAATAAAAAGTTGAGAGGATGAAAGATTTGAATGCTCAGAAGGGTTTTGTCTCCTTCCCCCATCCCTTTCCTTGGTGCTGGGAATTTAAACCCCAGTCCTTCCACACGTGAGGCAATCACACTATGAGATGGGCTAAATCATCATCAAAGGAACAGCTCCATTAAGGTACGTGACTTGAACCTCTATACATCTGACTATGAAATTATATGCATTGAAGCAACACTAAACAAAGCCAAAAAATGTCTAAGAAATTCTTAATTCTTCTTTGCACAACAATCTTGCAAATAACCTTTTCTGCATGTCAAGATTCACATTCAAGTGGTGTGTCCTGAGGGAAAGAACTATCCCATCTTTACTTATGGAGGAAAATGGTTGTAGTTGATCCCTGTGAAGAAAATTATATCAGTGATCCATGAAGTCCAGGGCATGAGAAGAGACAGGTCTATGTGGGAATTAGAATATGCTCAGGTTGTTAATATGAAAGGAGATTTGGGGAATCATTCACCATTACATCCCTAGTATTACATTCACAATTTAATGACACATTCCTCGATCTTTTTCTTTCTTTCTTTTTCTTTTTGCTTTTTTCTTTGAAACATTATAACCAGCAGAATGCTGTGCAAAATGCACAAGCCAGTGCAGGTGCTAGATCTTGCCCACATTATCAGGTATGGGTGAAGTAGAGGAAGTTGTTTCTTCTGGGAAAGGCCTGCTTCACTCACTGAGAAAATGCCTCAGCAGCTTAACCAGATGATGTCAGGAAATAAAAACAAGCAAAGACAAGTGGTGATAGCTCTCAGGGTCTGAGTTCCAAGGACCAATATTTTCTGGAAGAAAGAATGCATTTCTCATCCACTTTCAATCATCAGAACATTACGTTTGCAGCTATAACCTTCAAGAAAGATTACAATGAGATAAGTGGCAGAAATTAATATCCCTGATCTCTCAATTATTCAGTTGCATTCAATTCCACTCAGAAGAATGCCTCAGCTGGTTATGAAAGCTCCTGTGACATGAGAGCAAAAGAAGGGAGAGCTCTTCTAATCAAAGTGGAAGGGGCAGTCATCAAGCATGTCCAGTGTGAAGGGCTTGGGGATTCCAGGGTTGGGCATGAGAACACATTTGGTTTCTCACCCCAGAGGGTTTGTCTGAGCTTTGGGCAAAAATGGATTTTGAGGAGTGGCTCCAGTGAGCTGGCACCCACGCTGCAGACTCCACCTGAGGTCAAAGAAAAAACGCTTGATAAAATGATGACATTACGGATTTCATGGCAACCAGAGAAGCTACTGCTCTTGGCCACTTCAGACCAAGATTGAAAACAAGAACCTGCTAAATAGTGATGGTCAGAAGAAAGAAGAAGGGAGCAAGTGACAGGGAACTGAGGTTTTCCAAAATGAGTTTCTAACCTCTTTGGCCATGAGAGCACAGCCCCATGGTCCCTGGATCCCTCCAGGACAAGCAGGACCAAAAACTCCTCTGAATTCTGACATTTAACACTAAATTTCAGGTCCACATGGTGTCGCTGCCCTCCTTTGGCCACACCAAGCATCACAACAGCAGGCAATTATCCCCCACCATTTCCAGTGGGCATGGTTGGGTGGAGGTGTTCTTGGCGCCATGTGGATCACCAAGCTGAGCACTGATTCCAGCGCTATTTCCTTCCAAACCTGCTCCTCCATCACTGGGCACACCCAAAATATCCTAGTAAAGAAAGTATTCTAGGGTCTTAGCAACAACACTGAATGGATGGCTGGTGAGAGCTCAGGGCAGTGGAGCATGCAGTGAGCAAGGTGCCTGAGGTGCTCATTGAATTGGAACACTTTACACCCAATCTTGGTGGTTGCTACTTTTTTCCTAGAAAATTCAGCCAGAGGACAGCTGGAACCATAGAAGTGTGTCTTCTAGGTGACGGTGGGTGTCTCTTCTGAAGGTTAATATGGAGTTGTGGGAGTCATTCAGTCAGCATGTTTGATGGAGGATGGTATGGTGCTGACATGCCAGGAGAGATATTCTGTGCTCACTAAACCTGCAGGGCCACACCTTCTTGACTGTGGCCTTGTACCTAGGCTTAACTCAGAAATTTACCTGATGGGAAATTCCAGGGACACCTCAACTCACCTCGAGGTGCAGAAATGCCTGGCCTATCTGTGTTCACATATGTATTCATCCTATTGACCAGGCTAGTTCCTGCCTGGCAAAAGGTCCTATGGAAAATTTCCACCAGTCCACTTAGCAGCCCCAGGAGTATACCACCTTCAAGCCAGTGGATGATACAAGAGCCTGCTATGGCATGAGAAACACAGACTCATATGGAATAATTCCAGATTGTAACATGCACTGTGCTGAAAGTGCTATGATGAAAAGCTTCCAAGATGAATATTAAAAGAGGAAGAGAAAAGACATTTTGTTGGCACTAAAATCAGGAGGGTGTTGGTGCTGAAAGCCTACTTTAATGAAGAGAGATTCAAAAACTATTCAGCCATCATGGTCTGCTCTGAAATTACACGACACATCTTCAGGTTCAACTTACTTTAATAATAGAGAAAGTAGCACCTGCAAGTTCATTCTGTAAGCAACCATCATTACAAAACTTTATTCCCCTTGCAAGGACCTAAAAGCCCTTGCAATTTCATGGCTCTTTCTTGTTGCTTTCAAGTGACAGCTGATTATACATATGTTGATTCATAGGTTTTCTGGCACAAGTACCTTGAGAAAACACTTCTTTAAAACACAGCACTTATACCCATGAACTACAATTTAAACAAGTTGAATTTGGAATATGCAGCACTGAACCCAGCTCTCAAAATAAAGAGTGCTCCACAATATCACAAATGTAATCTGAAACAGCTCTGCTACAAGGCAAAAGTGAAGACCCAACATGGGCAAATTGGGCAAAACCAGAAAATGGAAACAGGAGAGCTTCAAGAATATTCGAATATTCTTGAATATTGGGATGAGACTTACTAAGAAGGAAACTTGTACCACAGACATTAGCAAATTGTCAAATGGTTTTTATTACTTGACTTGCTTCTACCTACCACCAACCTGGCACATGCCTAATGTCTCTGGTTTCCTTCTTTCAATGTGAATTCTTGGAACTAATTTTTTTTCTCCCTTACCCTACAAAGTACAACCAAATAATTCCCAATTCCGTCGTAAAAATGAGAACAACATATGCTTTGCCCACTTCTACAGTGCATCCACTGAGGACATCCATCAAATAAACAAGAGTCCATACAAGCGTTTCATTCCTTTTGACACTGCAGCTCCAAAGATAGTGGGAGAGTAGGTGTTAAGTTTCCACTTTTCTCCTGAATGTTATCAGCACAAACTAACATGGATTCAGCCCCAAATCCTACCATTTATTTTCAAGTCATAAGCAAGTCAATACAAACTAAAACTAACTAGAAAAATCAGGGCCATGGTGACTTTCTTTTTTCTTCACATGTTGGTATTCCAGTTGACATTGTGGTTCTCATGGAAAGTGCTCAGGTGTGGAAGTCCCCTTCCTTGCCAGTCTGGGATTATGTCCAAAAAGTCTTGATATTGCCAAGTGCCAGTGAGGTGTCATTTTGAATTTCCTGCCACTGCAACCTGGTGCCCAATGCCTACCTGTAGATGTTGTAGAAAAAAAAAAAACGGGCATAGTACATGCATGAGTGAGATGTAACGTCTGAACTAATGAGTTTGAAAAATGTGAAGGAACACGTATTCTTAAGCAATGCAGGTGACTGGGGATGAACTGCTCCCTTTGAGTGCAGCTCCCATCTGAAAGGTGTCAATGGAAATTGGTTGCAGGTGAAAATGGTAGTTCTTGAACAGTGTCAATTCCCTTTAATAACAGAGGAGAAAAAAAAAAGGTTTAAAGCACAGAAGGTTGGCTTCCTAAGAAGTGTTTTTCCTTGTTTTTTATTTTTTTCCCCATCCTTCTGTGCTGGGTGTTTGAACCTTGGTCTTTCCACTTACAAAGTAGCACCCTATGGGATGGGCTATATCATCATCACAGGATGAGCTCCTTTAAGGTACATGACTTGATCACCTGAGGTTTTTTGTCTGTGAAGTTCTATGCAGAGAAGCAATCCTAGACAAAGCCAATCAATGACTAAGGAATACTTAATTTTCCTTTTCACAACAATCTTGCAAATAACATTTTTTTCATCTCAATACCCACAATCAAGGGGTTTGTCCTGAGGGAAAGAAATATCCCATCTTTACTTAAAGAGGAAATAAATTATAGCTGATCCCTGAACAGAAAATTATATCAGTGATCCATGGAGGAAAAGGCATGAAAAGAGGCAGGACTATGTGGGTATTAGAATATGCTCAGGTTGTTAGTATGAAAGTGTTGAGGAAAAGGTGACATCTGTGCATCCATATTGCATGAACAAGTCCTTTCTTGAACTGGCCTGTAACCCACCCCCACAGGAAAGAGCGTGCAAACACTAAGGAATGAGGAACTATCTTAACCACCAGGATGCAGGCAGGTGTTAATATTCAAGAGCCAATACAGGACAAACAGGACATACTGGGCCCCAGGGCTTATCAATGCTGTTAAGAAGTATCTGTCTGAGGGACTGGAGATATAGCTCAGTGGGTAGAGTGCTTGCCTTGCAAGCAGCAAGGTCCCAGGTTCAATCCCCAGAACCATGGGGGAAAAAAAAGAAGTATCTCTTCAAGGAATGTGCATCTGTACAGTAAACTTTATCTATCAAGGACAGGGGGCACCTTACCAAAAACTGATGCTCCCAGCCCGGGTTACTGCAAGTGGCTTGGCACCACTTCTTGCTCTTTCAGCATGACCAGCGGGACAAAAGGCACGTAATCTTCAGAAGTTCATGAAGCAGCTTCCCATTTATTCAGATAATACTCTCAATATAAAAGCAGTCTCATGCGTAAGCAATTGTAATCATATATGTCCATCCAATTCTGTTAAAGGTCAAGTGATCACTCGCTCAAGCATACATGTAAAGTATATCTGTCCACGTGCTAGGCAGCTGAACTGATTATCATACAGCCAATTGTAAATGCTTCCTGCCTCTCTCCAGGCATAATGAGGACGCCATTTGCTCTCAGTCAGTCGCCATCTTTAGATGTACGTGGCGTAACCCTGGGCTCCAGGTTTCGCCTGCCACAACTCCCCCTTTCTCTTTTTAAAAGGGACCGTGCCTGTCTTAGGTTGTCCATGGCAGAGCAACATCCTTACCCGTCATTGGACAATGAGGCTCTAGCCCTCATTTCCTGTCTTAGGTTGGTATGAGTTCCCCATGTATCTTACCCGTATTTGACAACCGGTCCAGCATATTTAACCAGACTTGGGGGGATGGGCCAGAATCAATTGGGACCAGAGGTTGGCGAATAATGGCTGTTTTTCTGCGCGGATGTATATGCATTTTGTATATGCACAGGACAGATACAACACACAAAAGACCTCCCCTGGACAAAAACCCAAACCATTCTTTTCACCATTGAACAGCGGACTGCAGAAATGTGACCAAATGTTGTAAAAACAGGAGGATATAGAATAGAGGAGTAGGTAAGGGATACAGGATAGGGCCACATCTTCACTATCCCCCATAGTTCACGCGAGTCTCCATTAACTTGGTGAGAATTTGCCAGCATCATCAGTGGGAGAAGCCTCCTCATCTTCTTCCTATTTTTGGGTCCCTATTGAGGCCTTGACCAATTTCTCCAGCACCCAAATTGGCGATTGTGCATCCTGTGGGAAAACACAAACAGACCCTCGGGGCCAGATTAATACCAGATCTGTGACTTTCCATTGTCCTGATAGAATGTCCTTCCAGAGCACTTGAGATAGATGCTTTTTATTAGGCTCTGAATGACGGTCAGCAGCCGATCAGCCCTCAGAATCAAGATTTAAAAAATTTAAAATGAACAAGACAACAGACAATTTGTCTTTTGGGATCTGTATGATGCCCCTATTCCCACTTTTTGTTTATAAAGCATGTTTTAAGCATTAAGTGAGCACACTAAACAATGCTTTGTCCAGTAGGATTATAGGGAATTCCTGTGACATATTGAATATCAAAGGTGGAACAAAATTGTTTAAAGGCCTGGGACTTATGTCCAGGATCGTTATCTGTTTTAATTTGTTTGGGAACTCCTAGGATGGAGAAAGAGTGTAAACAGTGTGTTATTACATCTTTGGTTTTTTCTCCAGTAAGAGCAGAGGCCATAATAAATCCTGAAAAGGTATCAATAGACACATGAATGAATTGTAGTTTTCCAAATTCTGAATAATGAGTTACATCCTTTTGCCAAATATGATTGGGATGAAGCCCTTTTGGATTTACTCCTAATGAGGGGTTAGGAATAAGTGTAGCACATTTAGCACAAGACTTGACTATGTCCCGAGCTCTTATCTTAGTAATTTTATAGCGTGTTCATAGAGTGGAAGCATTTATGTGAAATTTGGAATGAACAGTTTTTGCATTTTCAAGCGTGTTAAAGATGTGTGGGTCTCTGGTGGCCATGTCTGTTAAATCATTGTGTAAACTTAAAGGACCTGGAAGGCCAATATGAGCCCGAACATGGGCATTAAAAAAAGGATTTTTTTCTGTCCCAAATAAGTTTTTGTAAACTTTGCAAATATTTAGTAATAGTGGAGGTGAGGGAAATCAAACCAGTTAATTTCAAATTTTTAACAGCATTAACAACATGTTTGCTATCAGAGAATAGGTTAAAAGGCTCATGGTGGGTTTTCAATACTTCTATAGCTACTAAAAGTTCCATTTGCTGTGCAGATAGAGTATTAAACAACAATGTTTTTTTAACATTATCTATAGTAATAGCACCCGTACCATTTTTTGATCCATCAGTAAATATAAGGGTAGCTCCTATAATAGGTTCTTTTTGGGTGACTTTAGGAAAAATTATAGGATGTTGACTCCAATATTGGAGAAGAGGATCAGAAGGTAAATGATTGTCAAACGCAGCAGAAGTACTAGTAAAGACTATAGCCCATGAATTTGAATTATTAATAAGATACTATAGCTGATCAGTAGTATGTGGAGTAGTGATAGTTGAGGGATGTGATCTAAAAGTGGAAAGAGATACTTTTAATGGCTTAAGGATTAAATCTGCCACAGATTCAGTAA
>NW_027632802.1:0-29786 GCF_902686455.1 Sciurus vulgaris | reverse complement strand
TGGGTCCGGAAACCTTTCACCCGAGTCTTAAGAATGGCGGCTGCACTAACCGCATTTAAGTAGCCGACAGGTGCCCATTTTGCCCTCCAAAAATAAAGAGATAGAAAGATGCACCTCAAACAGATGTGGGGTGCGTGGAGAGAGAAGCTTACTTACCTTGGTGTAGATCTCCAAATCTGATACCACCATTTACTGGTGACGAGTTCTGCTCCTTCTAATGTTGAAGATTGAACACTAAAGAAGCACGCCAAGGCAAGCATATTAAGCAGGTTTTATTTAAAGGTAATAATACAGACTTCTCCCAGCAGGAAGAAGGGGGCCATGGCTGATGTTCTAAAGTTCAAGAACTTACATCTTTTATAGGTTAAATTCTCTTTTGTTCTCCAGTTCTTTACCCCCTTATCCCTCCTTCTTGCCTACTTGACTAGGCCTGGTTTTGCATTAAGTGAAAAGCCATGGGCAGGGGGAGGGCCAAAGTGATTCAGGCAGGTAAGGGCCCAGGGGGCATTAATTAGCAGCTCCTTGCTTGCAGTCCTTGATAAAGGCAGGTAAATTTGGTAATTGTTGGGCTCTGGAGATCCTTGTCATTCCCTTCTTCCAGGGGCAGTCTCCAACTTCCAGAGGCAGATAGTTTCATGGCTTCATTTCCTCAAATTGTCCCGATTCCCTATTTCTACACTAACCACCTGTCCTTAATTCTGGCTTCAATAGTTTACCTCGGGTGTCACTTAGCCTGAAAGGGGAGTTCCCCAGGAGAGAACAGGTGAAATTCATCTGCAATAGACATGGTCAAAACATGGAGGGGTTGACCTTGGCCATGTGTGACCTTGATGCCATCTGGCTCAAAGTGAATGTGGGCCTGCACTTTAGTTATTAAGTCCCCTCCCAAAAGAGGACCCGGACTTTCAGGGATGAACAGGATAGAATGGGTTACCTGGTGTTTACCCAGAACCACCTGTCACTTGCTAGTCCAATGATAGGCTTTCCCATGAAGTAGACTAATCCTCTGGGACAAGGGCCTGGTGGGCTTATTGAGAACTGAATACTGCCCTCTGGTATCCACCATAAGTCCCACTGGCTTCCCCTCCACAAATACAGTTACCCAAGACTTGGGGAGGGGTCCAGAGCCCCTTTTCCCCTAGTTGCTTTCTGTCCCTGCCAGAAGGACTCAGGCATCACCACCCTTCCTATCTCCTGGCCTCTCTCACTGCTGTACTTTGGGACATTCCCACCTCCAATGCCCATGCTCCTTGCAGTATGTGCACTTTTCTCTATCCAGCTTTGCCCAATCATGCTGAGGGCAGCTAGGGCCACTCCTCCCAAAACTTTGTCCCCAATCCCCTCTCACCTCAGCCAACAGTATCTTTGCCACTTTCCTCTGTTGTCTCCTGCTCTCCTTGCCCTGGTGCTCTCTATCTTCCTTTCTCATTCTTTCCTGTAATTCCTTGTTCTCTTTTCTAATTCTGTCCTCTCATTCCTCGGGGATCTCTCGAGTATCGAACACATGTTCCACTACATTCATAAGTTCCCCAATAGTCATTCCTCCTAGTCCCTCTTGCTTATAGAGCTGCTTCCTAATATACGGGGCAGCCTGATTTATAAAAGACATGATTACAGCAGATTGATTTTCCTCTGCCATAGGATCTCAGGGGGTATATTGTGTAAATGTATCATAAAATCATTCAAGGGAAATGGCTGGGCTTTCATTTTCCCCTTGCATCACAGCTTTTACCTTAGCCAAATTGGTAGTGTGGCAAGCTGCCACTTGGAGACTGGCCATAAGAGTCTGGCGGTAGACTTGGAGATGCTCCCTACCTGCGGGCATCCCAAAATCCCACTCAGGTTTGTTCAAGGGGAAGTGATCATCAATCAGGTTCGGTAGGGTGGTTGGTTTCCCATCGTCCCGAGATCGTTCTTCCTTGTTTCCATGAGAATTTACTCACACTCTTCTGTTGTGGATAGAGTTCTGAGGAGCTGCTGACAGTCATCCCAGGTGGGACTGTGTGTATGCAAAATGGACTCAAACAAATCAGTTAAACCTCTGGGGTTCTCAGAGAAAGGGGGTTTCTGTACCTTCCAGTTATACAAATCACTGGAGGAAAAGGGCCAATACTGATAGGTACATTCCCATCCTTCTCCTCCCCTGCAGAAGACCCAGACAGGTAAAATAGGGGCTCGCATCAAAGATGACGAGGGTTCCTCATCATTTTTCTCCTCTCAGTGTCTCCAAGGTTGTAGTCCCCTTGAGGGCTCTTCCACCCTAGGTCAGGTTTCTGATGGGGAAGTGGAATAATCAGCTCCCTGAGGTAGGACCTGGGGCTGCAGTGGGGCATAAGGTGGAGGATTCTCCTCCAAATCTAGATCCAAGAGAGATGGGTAGTGTCCAGACCCTTCTTGGAGGACTGGTTTCTCAGGTTTCTCAGGGGAAGGAGCAGGAGTCTCAGGAGAGGCTGGGGGTGGTGATGGCCCCTGTGTAGTCACTGCCAGAACTTTGGCTGGGGTTTTGGCAGTCCGTGGAGTAGAGGACTAAGCCAGGATGGGGGATCTTCCACTAGGGCCTGCCATATTAATATTTAGGGGTACTGGTCGGGTTATGCTGCAAATCAGGCCTATTAATGACATCCCAGACTCTTTTGATGACTTCTAAAGAGAAGGTGCCCTCAGTTGGCCACCTGACATTGAAGGCCCGCCACTCCATGAGGCAGAGTGTAGCAAAATTGCCTTTCTTTACGTGTTCCACACCAAAGTTCCATGCTTTGGTGCGAACCTCTGAGAGGTGACTCAGGAGAAAAGTCTTAGGAGTTACCTGAGCCTGTCCCATAAAAATTAGGAGAAAAGGACCAAGCAGACTGAAAAGAATGAGGGAGACAATACCCAAAGTAAAGCAAATGACAAAGTTAGTGATAGAAGGCAAAAGTTTTGAGGGCTGATTAGATACTGGGCCTGACAAAAGTACTATCAAAATTACAGAATGGCCCAAAGCCTGGCCACTTCAACAGGGAGATCAGACTTTAAGGGGATTGGGTATTGCTTACAATCCTAACACATGTGCAGCCATTTTAAATGGAAGGTGGCTAACCAGGAGTTATGTTCTGATACTGCCTGATGTAATGCAACTCAACAAAATCTAAACATGCTGACAGGCCAAGGATCATATGAAGGGCAAGGTAATCAGATTAATTTCCACCCTGGTGCGTATCAACAAATTAACCCTCAACTTTAATATATCATTATATGGGTGATATTTTGCTAGCTCCTAAGGAAAAACCTGTCTTAGAGCAATGTTATAATTCCTTACTAAAGTCACTGGAAAGAAGGGGCTTACACATTGCCATTAATAAAGTACAAATCACAGACACCAAAAAATTCCTGGGATATATCATAAATGCAAAGATGGTTAAACCCATAAAAGTTGCCATTCATGTGGACAAATTTAGAACTTTAAATGATTTTCAAAAACTTTTGGGTGATATTAATTGGATTAGACCTTACCTTCATTTACCCTCCTCAAGATTGGGCCCCCTGTTTGATATTCTTAAAGGTGATTCTGACCCTCTTTCTAAGTGAGTGCTTATCCCTAAGGCTCGAACAGCTCTCAAGCTTGTTGAAACAGCTATGGAAAAGGCTCATCTTGATCGTATTGACCTAACTAAGCCTTTATCATTCATTGTCTTGGCCACAAATAAGTTACCCACAGGAGTGTTTTGGCAAAAGGGTCCTATTCTATGGGTTCACATGAATTATGCCCCTAACAAGGTCTTTTCCTTGTTTACTGAATCTGTGGCAGAATTAATTCTTAAGGTATTAAAAGTATCTCTTTCCACCTTTAGATCACATCCCTCAACTATCACTACTCCATATACTACTGATCAGACACAATAGCTTATTAATAATTCAAATTCATGGGCTATAGTCTTTACTAGTACTTCTGCTGTGTTTGACAATCATTTACCTTCCGATCTTCTTCTCCAATATTGGAGTCAAAATCCTATAATTTTTCCTAAAGTCACCCGAAAAGAACCTATTATAGGAGCTACCCTTATATTTACTGATGGATCAAAAAATGGTATGGGTGCTATTACTATAGATAATGTTACAGAAACATTGTTGTTTAATACTGTATCTGCACAACAAATGGAACTTTTAGTAGTTATAGAAGTATTCAAAACGCACCATGAGCCTTTTAACCTATTCTCTGATAGCAAATATGTTGTTAATGCTGTTCAAAATTTAGAATTAACTGGTCTGATTTCCCTCACCTCCACTATTACTAAATATTTGCAAAGTTTACAAAAACTTATTTGGGACAGAAAAAAATCCTTTTTTTATTGGGCATGTTCAGGCTCATATTGGCCTTCCAGGTCCTTTAAGTTTACACAATGATTTAACAGACATGGCCACCAGAGACCCACACATCTTTAATATGCTTGAAAATGCAAAAACTTTTCATTCCAAATTTTACATAAATGCTTCCACTCTATGCACACTCTATAAAATTACTAAGGCAACAGCTCGAGACATAGTCAAGTCTTGTGCTAAATGTGCTACACTTATTCCTAACCCCTCATTAGAAGGAAATCCAAAAGGGCTTCAGCCCAATCATATTTGGCAAATGGATGTAACTCATTATTCAGAATTTGGAAAACTACAATTCATTCATGTGTCTATTGATACCTTTTCCGGATTTATTATGGCCTCTGCTCTTACTGGAGAAAAAACCAAAGATGTAATAACACACTGTTTACACTCTTTCTCCATCCTAGGAGTTCCCAAACAAATTAAAACAGAAAATGGTCCTGGACATACATCCCAGGCCTTTAAACAATTTTGTTCCACCTTTGGTATTCAACGTGTCACAGGAATTCCCTATAATCCTACTGGACAAAGCATTGTTGAGCGTGCCCTTTTAAAGCTTAAAACATGCTTTATAAACAAAAAGGGGAAATAGGGGCATCATACAGATCCCCAAAAGACAAATTGTTGTCTTGTTCATTTTAAATTTTTTAAATCTGGATTCTGAGGGCTGATCGGCTGGTGACCATCATTCAGAGCCTAATAAAAAGCATCTACCTCAAGTGCTCTGGAAGGACATTCTATCAGGACAATGGAAAGGCCCAGATCTGGTTTTAATCTGGACCCGAGGGTCTGTTTGTGTTTTCCCACAGGGTGCACAATCGCCAATTTGGGTGCCAGAGAGATTGGTCAGGGCCTCAACAGAGACCCAAAAATATGAGGAAGATGAGGAGGCTTCTCCCGCTGATGATGCTGCAAATTCTCGCCAAGTTAATGGAGGAGAGTCACGTAAACTATGGGGGATAGTGAAGATGTGGCCCTATCCTGCACCCCTTACCAACTCCTCTATACTATATCCTCCTATTTTTACAACATTTGGCCACATTTCTGCAGTCCGCTGTTCAATGGGGAAAAGAATGGTTTGGGTTTTTGTCCAGGGGAAGTCTTTTGTGTGTTGTATCTGTCCTGTGCATATACAAAATGCATATACATCCGTGCAGAAAAACAGCCATTATTCGCCAAGATCTTGTCACAATTGATGCTGGCCCATCCCCCCAAGTCTGGTTAAATATACTGGACTGGTCGTCAAAGACGGGTAAGATTCATGGGGAGCTCATACCAACCTAAGACAGGAAATGAGGGCTTGAGCCTCATTGTCCAATGAGGGGTAAGGATGTTGCTCTGCTGTGGACAACCTAAGACAGTCATGGTCCCTTTTAAAAAGAGAAAGGGGGAGTTGTGGCAGGCGAAACCCGGAGCCCAGGGTTATGCCACGTACATCTAAAGATGGTGACTGGCAGAGAGCAAATGGCATCCTGATTATGCCTGGAGAGAGGCAGAAAGCCTTTACAATTGGCTGTATGATAATCAGTTCAGCTGCCTAGCGCATGGACAGATATACTTTACATGTATGCTTGAGCGAGTGATCACTTGACCTTTAACAGGATTGGATGGACATATCTGATTACAAGTTCTTACACATGAGACTGCTTTTATATTGAGGGTATTATCTGAATAAACGGGAAGCTGCTTCTTGAACTTCTGAAGATTACGTGTCTTTTGTCCTGCTGGTCAGGCTGAAAGAGCAAGAAGTGGTGCCAAGCCACTTGAAGTAACCCAGGCTGGGAGCAGCAGTTTTCGGTAAGTTGCCCCCTGTCCTTGATAGATAAGGTTCACTGTACAGCTGCACATTCCTTGGAGAGATATTTCCTTTTTTTTTCCCCCATGGTGCTGGGAATTGAACCTGGGACCTTGCTGCTTGCAAGGCAACCCACTGAGCTATATCCCCAGTCCCTCAGACAGATATTTCTTAACAGCCTTGATAAGCCCTGGGGCCCAGTACATCCTGTTTGTCCTGTATTGGCTCTTGAGTATTAGCACTTGCCTGCATCCTGGTGATTAAGATAGTTCCTCATTCCTTAGTGTTTACATGCTCTTTCCTGTGGGAAGGAGTTACAGTCCAGTTCAAGAAAGGACTTGTTCATGCAATATGGCTGCACAGATGTCACCTTTTTCTCAACACTTTCATACTAACAACCTGAGCATATTCTAATACCCACATAGTCCTGCCTCTTTTCATGCCTTGTCCTCCATGGATCACTGATATAATTTTCTGCTCAGGGATCAGCTATAATTTGTTTCCTCCTTAAGTAAAGATGGGATATTTCTTTCCCTCAGGACTAACCCCTTGATTGTGGGTATTGAGATGAAAAAAAAATGTTATTTGCAAGATTGTTGTGAAAAGGAGAATTAAGAATTCCTCAGTCATTGATTGGCTTTGTCTAGGGTTGCTTCTCTGCATAGAACTTCACAGACACAAAACCTCAGGTGATCAAGTCATGTACCTTAAAGGAGCTCTTCCTGTGATGATGATATAGCCCATCCCATAGGGTGCTACTTTGTAAGCAGAAAGACCAAGGTTCAAACACCCAGCACAGAAGGATGGGGGAAAAAAAACAAACAAACAAAAAAAAAAACAAGAAAAACACTTCTTAGGAAGCCAAACTTTCGTGCTGTAAACCTTTTTTTCTCCTCTGTTATTAAAGGGAATTGACACTGTTCAAGAACTACCATTTTCACCTGCAACCAATTTCCATTGACACCTTTCAGATTGGAGCTGCACTCACAGGGAGCAGTTCATCCCCAGTCACCTGCATTGCTTAAGAATACGTGTTCCTTCACATTTTTCAAACTCATTAGTTCAGATGTTACATCTAACTCATGCATGTACTATGCCCGTTTTTTTTCTACAACATCTACTGATAGGCATTGGGCACCAGGTTGCAGTGGCAGGAAATTCAAAATGACACCTCACTGGCCCTTGGCAATATAAAGACTTTTTGGACACAATCCCAGACTGCCAATGAAGGGGACTTCCACACCTGAGCATTTTCCATGAGAACCACAATGTCAACTGGAATACCAACATGTGAAGAAAAAAGACAGTCACCATGGCCCTGATTTTTCTAGTTAGTTTTAGTTTGTATTGACTTGCTTATGACTTGATGATAAATGGTAGGATTTGGGGCTGAATCCATGTTAGTTTGTGCTGATAGCATTCAGGAGAAAAGTGGAAATTTACCACCTACTCTCCCACTATCTTTGGAGCTGCAGTGTCAAAAGGAATGAAACACTTGTATAGACTCTTGTTTATTTTGATGGATGTCCTCAATGGATGCACTGTAGAAGTGGGCAAAGCATTTGTTGTTCTCATTTTTACCACAAAATTGGGAATTATTTGGTTGTGCTTTGTAGGGTAAGGGAGAAAAATATTAATTGCAAGAACTCACATTGAAAGAAGGAAACCAGAGACATTAGGCATGTGCCAGGTTGGTGGTAGGTAGAAGCAAATCAAGTAATAAAAAGCATTTGACAATTTGCTAATGTCTGTGGTACAAGTTTCCTTCTCAGTAAGTCTCATCCCAATATTCAAGAATATTTGAATATTCTTGAAGTACTCCTGTTTCTATTTTCTGGTTTTGCCCAATTTGCCCATATATTGCTACTTTTGCCTTGTAGCAGAGCTGTTTCAGATTACATTTGTGATATTGTGGAGCACTCTTTATTTTGAGAGCTGGGTTCAGTGCTGCATATTCCAAATTCAACTTGTTTAAATTGTAGTTCATGGGTATAAGTGCTGTGTTTTAAAGAAGTGTTTTCTCAAGGTACTTGTGCCAGAAAAACTATGAATCAGCATATGTATAATCAGCTGTCACTTGAAAGCAACAAGAAAGAGCCATGAAATTGCAAGGGCTTCGAGGACCTTGCAAGGGGAATTAGGTTTTGTAATGATGGTTGCTTACAGAATGAACTGGCAGGCACTACTTTCTCTATTATTAGAGTAAGTTGAACCTGAAGATGTGTCGTGGAATTTGAGGGTAGACCATGATGGCTGAATAGTTTTTGAATCTCTCTTCATTAAAGTAGGCTTTCAGCACCAATACCCTCCTGATTTTAGTGCCAACAAAATGTCTTTGCTCTCCCTCTTTTAATATTCATCTTGGAAACTTTTCATCATAGCACTTTCAGCACAGTGCATGTTCCAGTCTGAAATTATGCCATATGAGTCTGCATTTCTCATGCCACAGCAGGCTCTTGTATCATCCACTGGCTTGAAGGTGTTATACTCCTGGGGCTGCTAAGGGGAATGGTGGAAATTTTCCATAGGACCTTTTGCCATGCAGGAACTAGCCTGGTCAAGAGGATGAATACATGTGTGAACACAGATAGGCCAGGCATTTCTGCATCTCGAGGTGATTTGAGGTGTCCCTGGAATTTCCCATCAGGTAAATTTCTGAGTTCAGCCTAGGTATAAGGCCACAGTCAAGAAGGTGTGGCCCTGCAGGTTTAGTGAGCACAGAATATCTCTCCTGGCATGTCAGCACCATCCCATCCTCCATCCAACATGCTGACTGAATGACTCTCCCACAACTCCATATTAGCCTTCAGAAGAGACACCTACCATCACCTAGAAGACACACTTCTATGGTTCCAGCTGTCATCTGGCTGAATTTTCTAGGAAAAAAGGAGCAACCACCAAGATTGGGTGTAAAGTGTTCCAATTCAATGAGCACCTCAGGCACCATGCTCACTGCATGCTCCACTGCCCTGAGCTCTCACCAGCCATCCATTCAGTGTTGTTGCTAAGGCCCTAGAATACTTTCTTTACTAGGATATTTTGGGTGTGCCCAGAGATGGAGGAGCAGGTTTGGAAGGAAATAGCGCTGGAGTCAGTGCTCAGCTTGGTGATCCACGTGGCGCCAAGAACACCTCCACCCAACCATGCCCACTGGAAATGGTGGGGGATAATTGCCTGCTGTTGTGATGCCTGGTGTGGCCAAAGGAGGGCAGCGACACCATGTGGACCTGAAGTTTAGTGTTAAATGTCAGAATTCAGAGGAGTTTTCTGTCCTGCTTGTCCTGGAGGGATCCAGGGACCATGGGGCTGTGCTCTCATGGCCGAAGAGGTTAGAAACCCATTTTGGAAAACCTCAGTTCCCTGTCACTTGCTCCCTTCTTCTTTCCTCTGACCATCACTACTGAGCAGGTTCTTGTTTTCAATCTTGGTCTGAAGCGGCCAAGAGTGGAAGCTTCTCTGGTTGCCATGGAAACCGTAATGTCATCATTTTATCAGGCGTTTTTTCTTTGACCTCAGGTGGAGTCTGCAGCATGGGTGCCAGCTCACTGGAGCCACTCCTCAAAATCCATTTTGCCCAAAGCTCAGACAAACCCTCTGGGGTGAGAAACCAAATGTGTTCTCATGCCCAAGCCTGGACTCCCCAAGCTCTTCACACTGGACATGCTTGATTCATGCTTGAATTCACCCCTTCCACTTTAATTAGAAGAGCTCTCCCTTATTTTGCTCTCATGTCACAGGAGATTTCATAACCAGCTGAGGCATTCTTCTGAGTGGAATTGAATGCAACTGAATAATTGAGAGATCAGGGATATGAATTTCTGCCATTTATCTCATTGTAATCTTTCTTGATGGTTAAGTTGCAAACGTAACGTTCTGATGATTGAAAGTGGATGAGGAATGCTCTTTCTTCCAGAAAATATTGGTCCTGGGAACTCAGACCCTGAGAGCTATCACCACTTGTCTTTGCTTGTTTTTATTTCCTGACATCATCTGGCTAAGCTGCTGAGGCATTTTCTCAGTGAGTGAAGCAGGCCTTTCCCAGAAGAAACAACTTCCTCTACCTCACCCATACCTGATAATGTGGGCAAGATCCAGCACCTGCACTGGCTTGTGCATTTTGCACAGCACTCTGCTGGTTATAATTTTTCAAAGAAAAAATCAAAAAGAAAAAGAAAGAAAAAGATCAAGGAATGTGTCATTAAATTGTGAATGTAATACTAGGGATGTAATGGTGAATGATTTCCCAAATCTCCTTTCATATTAACAACCTGAGCATATTCTAATTCCCACATAGACCTGCCTGTTCTCATGCCCTGGTCTTCATGGATCACTGATATAATTTTCTACACAGGGATCAACTACAACCATTTTCCTCCATAAGTAAAGATGGGATAGTTCTTTCCCTCAGGACACACCACTTGAATGTGGATCTTTACATGCAGAAAAGGGTATTTGCAAGATTGTTGTGCAAAGAAGAATTAAGAATTCCTCAGACATTTTTTGGCTTTGTTTAATGTTGCTTCAATGCATATAATTTCATAGTCAGACGTACAGAGGTTCAAGTCACGTACCTTAATGGATCTGTTCCTTTGCTGATGATTTAGCCCATCTCATAGTGTGATTGCCTCACGTGTGGAAGGACTGGGGTTTGAATTCCCAGCACCAAGGAATGGGGGGGGGGGGAAGAAGACAAAACCCTTCTGAGCATTCAAATCTTTCATCCTCTCAACTTTTTATTTCTCCTTTTTTAGTCAACTGAATCAACACTGTTGAAAATGTACCAGTTTCACATGCAAGCAAGTTCCATTGACACCTTTCAGCAGGGAGCTATGCTCAAAGGGAGTAGTGCTTCCATAGTCACCTGCATTTCTGAAGAGTAAGTATTCATTGACATAATTCAACTCTTATTAGTTCATAGGTTACATTACTCTCATGAGTACAATCATGTGGATATTTCTTCAGCAACTTCTTCATCTGGGCAATGTGGACCAGGTTGCAGAGGTAGGAAATTCAAAATGACAACCCCACTGGTCAATGCCAATTTTGAGTCTTCTTAGATACACTCCCAGACTCTTTGCCAATGGAGGGAACTTCTACTCCTGAGCACATTCCATGTGAATCACAAGGCCAACTGGAAAAACAACAGGTGAGAACAAAAGACAGTCACCCTGGGACCTGGTTTCTCCTAGTCAGTTTTGCTTTGCATTGGCTTGCATTTGATTGATGAGAAATGGTAGGATTTGGGGATGAATCCATGTTAGTTTCTTCTGATAGCATTCAGGAGAGACGGAGGATTTACAACTTACTCTCCCAGTGTCATTGGAGCTCCAGTGTCAAGAGGAAGAATCATTTGTATTGACTCTTGTTAATTTTGATGGATGCCCTCAAGAGATGTACTGTAGAAGTGGGTAAAGCATATATTGTTCTTATGTTTACCATGGATCTGGGAATTATTGGATTGTGCTTTGTAAGGTTAGGGAAGACACAGGAACACTTTTTGCAAGAACTCAAACCAAACGAAGGAAACCAGAGACATTAGGCATGTTGCAAGTTGGTGGTTAGTAGAAGCAAGTCAAAAAATAAAAAGGATTTGAAAATTTGCCAATGCTTGAGGTACACTTTTTCTGCTCAGTAAGTCCTATCCCACATTTGAAAGTTCTCGAATCCCTCCTGTTTTGATATTCAGGTTTTATCCATGTTGGGTCTTCACTTTTGCCTTTTTAGTGGGTGGTAGCTGCAGTGCAGGTGCCATTTCTCAGGAGTCATTCCTCAAACTCTTGTTGTCCAAGGCTCGGAAAAACCCTCTGGGGAGAGAAACCAAGTGCATTTTCCAACAGAGACTGGAATCCTCAAGCCATTCACAGTAGACATGCCTGTTACCTGTCCCTTCCTCTTTAATTAGAGTAGGTCTTCCATACTTTGCACTCATGTCACAAGAGCACTGGTAACCAAGTGAGGCATTTTTCTGAGTGGGATTGAATGCAACTGAATAATTGAGGGATCATTGATATGAATTTCAGCCACTTATCTCACTGTAATGAATCTTGAGAGTAAAAGCTGCAAATATAACAAGTGGAAGATTGAAATTGGATGAAGAATGTTTTCTTTCTGCCAGAAAATATTGGTCCTGGGACCCCATACCCCAAGAACCATCACCATTTGCCTTTTCCTGTTTATATCTCCTGACATTGTCTGGCTAAGTTGCTAAGGCATTCCCTAATTGAAGGAAACTGGCCTTTCCCAGGAGAAACACCTTCCTCTACCTCACCCATACCTGAGATAATAGGCAAGATCCAGCATCTGCACTGGCTTGTGCATTTTGCACAGCACTCTTTTGGTTAGAATTTTTCAAAGGTAAAGGCCCAAAGGAAAAGTAAGAAAAAAAGATCAAGGAAGATGTCAGGAGACTCTGAATATAATAGCTGAGGATGAAATGTTGAATGATCCCAACATCTCCTTTCATACTAACCACCTGAGAAAATTTAAACTCCCACATAGGCCTGCCTCTCCCTGTGCCCTGGCCTCCATGGATCAGTGATATAACTTTCTGCTTAGGGAGCAGCTACAAACTGTTTCCTTTTTATGTAAAGATGCGATAAACCTGGGGAGCACAATTTTTCAGGGCATATTATCTTCTACCAGGCATCAAAATAAGATATGAATGTTACAATGTTTCAAAGATGAATATTTAAAAGGGATGATCTAAGGACAATCTATGTGGCAGTAAAATACAGGGGTTTTTGAGATGAAATCAACTTCAGGGAAGTGACACTATAAAAATTGTCTTCATTACAGGTCTCCCAAGTGTACAAAGATATTTCTTCAGCCTCAAACTATTACAGCAAAAGAGCAGGGAGGAACTTTGTAATATTTTGTTAAGCAAAGATAATTACTGACAGTATCTCAACCTGCAAAGAATAAGAGTCATCTTGCCAATTCTTGGACCTCTCCTGTGGTTTGCAAGGGGCAGTTGTTTACAATTATCCTGATTTGTCTGTTGTGGCACAAGACCTCTTAGGGAAGCCTTTCCTTACTCCACAAAAGTTACAGACAAACACTTAAACTCAAGCAAGTAGATATTTGGAAGTTCAGCGCTGAGTGATGTCTCTTCAAATACAGAATGCACCTCATCATCAGGGATATAAAGGAATAACATCTCTGCTTAAACAAAAAGATGAAAGCCCAAAATTGGTAAATCTTGAATTTCCAAAGCAGAGAACTTTAAAGTTTAACTAAAGATGTGATAGTAGTTTTGTACCAGGAAAATCAGAATCTAAGCATTTCCAAAATGCAAAAGACTCTTTTAATGGAATTTTCTTATATCCATTACAAACATGTCACAAACTCAATTTCTCTGATTTCATTCTTTAAAAGAGAGTTTTTTTCAAAAAGTGTTTTTTAAAAACATTACTTACCCTGCAAACCACTATTAAAAAATTCCCCAAACCAGTGCATGAAGGTGAAAACATCACATCCTTCTACCAAATCTACACAGAATGACTTCCCAACATTCAGAAAATCAAAATGTTTGTAAACATTCTTCATTTGAATTGAGACCTGATCTCCAAAGATAGAGAAAATCCAGATTCTAAATACCCACTCTGCATCCTGACATCATTAGAATCTTCAATATGTATTCAGCACAAATACACTCAAGTTCTTAAAGGAATAATATTTGCCTGATGCCCAGTGCAATCCGCTAATGAAATACAAGGCCAAAGCACCTCTCATGTCATCACCTCTAGGTTTCTGAGATGACATGTAGACTGATGTGGAATTGACTCAGGTGTACATGCCCAAGTCATTTACAGAGAGCCTGAGATAGTGTTTCGTATATCCACTAATTCCCAAACACTACTGCAGTTGATATTTTGAATTTTATACCCTTAAATACAGGTGAGCACCTTTCTTCTTCAAGAACTTGCTGATTGTCACCTGTAGCATTTTCCTTAGTATCATATAAGTTATCATATGAGATAGTTATCTCATCTCCAGGAATGCCTACTCTTAGGCAGTCCAGGTCAAAGGGGAGCACTGCTGATTCCTACCACAGTGTCATACTGACAACTCTCATTGGAATAAAAAAGTGCTATTATTCAAGCCATGCTCAATTCACTGGATTAAAGAGAGGAGAAAATATTTCAGAATTAGTGGGTTGGCATTATCTAAAGTGGCTGAGTATAGTAGGTGAGTGTGTCCTCCTCTGGTTGGACTCTGTAAAATG
Source organism: Sciurus vulgaris (assembly GCF_902686455.1). Taxonomy (NCBI): domain Eukaryota; kingdom Metazoa; phylum Chordata; class Mammalia; order Rodentia; family Sciuridae; genus Sciurus; species Sciurus vulgaris. Next base: position 15,411 of record NW_027632802.1, on the reverse strand, counting down.
CTGGGCTGGAAAACCAACCTAATGATAAAAAAAAACACATTGAAATGAAATTTTAAATTCAAATTAAAAATAATACTCTCAGAATATTAAGTTTCTTGCAAGGATCCCCAGTCTCCAACTGTTGGTGTCATGTCCCAAATAATTACCTCTGTCTATATAAGGCAGCATGTGGCTGCAACTGAACACTGAACAGTCAATTTTCCCAGTGTTCTGTGGTGGCCTGGGGCAGAGGAAAGACAGGAACACGTGGGAAACCTTATTTGCTCAGGACATTATTATGAAAGGAAATTTGTGGGTTCAGGCAAACCTGAACCCTAAGGCTGTCCAACCACACTCAACTCCTATGTCCCTCACTGCCTCCTCTTCCTTGAATTTTTCTTTCAAAATTTATAAATAACTGATATCTTGGCACAACAAGCAGCTCAGTGGAGGTGATGAATCTTTCCAATTATTTCAGGCTTGGGGAGACTGAGGAAGAATTTTCTCCAAGGCAAGGGCAGTTTTCCTAAATTACAGAAGGCCTGGTCAACTTAGCAAACATGTCTGTAAATATAAATATGCAAAGGGAAGCAGTCACTGCTTCAGTGACCCCAGGTGCAATATGTGATGGAAAATAAAAAAAATAAATAAATAAAGCATCTCCTAATTTTCATACTCCCTGTGGTTGTGCTTGCAGCAAATCTCAAGAATCATTGAACTGAGCTTAGATATAGAAAGTTACTTCCATTGAGCTGGCCATTATTCAAAATTCTGCTATTTTGCTTTTGATACTTCTGGAAGAAATGTGTAATTGTTTTTTTAACCTGTGAAATGAGAGTAAAAGAGGAGGTAGGTAAGAAATTCAGAGAGCTGGTATCCAGTTACTTGGAATTGCAAAGAGATTGCAATCTCAGCCTGGAGAGTGCAGTTTTATTCTCTACCAAGGGCCTGTTTCTGGGTCCAAGTGAGTAGCTGGTGTGACATCCTGGCTGCTCTGCAGAAATCCCCTGACATCATAGAAAGTCAAAATGAAGTCCAAAGACATCACAGTTCTCATGGTAACTAGAAACAATTCTTCTGGCTGGTTAAGACAATGTTTCAAGTCAAGTCCTGGCTAAGCAGTGATGGTAAGAGGGAAGAGAAAGGGGCCAAGACTTGGAGCCCACTGTTTTCAGTAAATGCAATCCAAACTTCTTCACCCAAGACTGAGCAGCCAGGTTATGTTGGAGACACAGCACTAGGCACCTATGGGTGATCCTGTTCTGTCCTGAGAAGTGATGCCACTGAAGTCTGACAGCCTGCACCACCATGCAGACCTACTAGATGGCAATGAACACATTTGGCCTCACCAGGAATCTTTGTTACATGGCCACTCATGTACTGCTGCAGGCAATTTTCCACCAGCAAAGCTAATGAACCTGGGAAGCATGGACGGGTTCAGGAGGGAACGAGGATCTCTCAGCCTAGCACAGGACCCAGGGCATTGCCATCCAAATCTTCCTTCCTGGTCTGAACTTCCTCAGGAGTTTGCCCTCTCAGGTAATTGTGCTAGGGCCTTAACAGGGAAATGAAATGATGAATGTTGACAGCTGATTGCTGGGGATCATTCAGTGCAGCTCAGTGGATTTGGTGATGTAAGAATTGGGAATCATTCACAAAATTTGATCAGGTTGCTGTTCCATCCAGTGGAACTGGCACAGAGAAAGGAGACACCACCAATCTTTTGTTGATGAGATTTATTGCATCCTCCCTGTTTTCCTGCCTCCTTTGTTCTGCCACTATCTCCCTTCTTCTACCCTTTCCCTCTCTCCTGCCCCAGGCTCCTAGCTTATCAACCAATTATAGCAAAGCTTTCTCTCATGCAGGAGAGCATGCAGAGGAATGTCAGTATAGCACTATATGAAATAGGAGCTGTCCACGCATGGCATGATATTAGATAGCCAATCCTTGAGCTTGGTGTTAACACATCATAAGTCTTCCAGAAACTAGTAAGCAAGCAACCTTTTTGGGTACTTCCTTATTTTGGTAGCCAGTGCCCTTTGGCTCACTGCCAGGTGCCATCTTGTCCAAGACAGCCCTCAACAGGCTCCCCCTTTTTGTTATAAAAAGAAAAGGACAGTGACTGTGCCTGTCTTAGGTGCCAGAGTCAGACTTTATCCTTACCCCTCATTGGGAGTCAAAGAGGTTTTGGCATGCTTTGATCCCTGTCTTAGGTTGGTATAAAGTCCACCCTGTGCTTACCCATCTTTGACTACCAGTCCTGTAATTGGGACAGACAAATCTGAGGATAAGAGCCTTGGTCCATGGCCATAAGGGATTGGCATACCACTAAGGCTTGCTGTCTTTGATGACTCCTTAGAGACAACAGATATCTGAGCAGCAATAATAACAGCAAGAACAACAATCCCATCATAGCAAAACTTCCCATCCATTGTTTACCAAATTATAATGCTGACTGTAAGAAGCTAATGGCTTCTAGCATACCCGGGACCTTGACCTGAGTACTATTTACCACAAATATATAATTTCTTAATAGGGTAGCCAAATTAGTAAACTCTTTAGTCCATTGTCCCATTAAGCATGCTACCAAGCTGTTTGGACAGATTGGCAGCAGCAGTAATATTAGAATAGGGTATTGGGGTAACACTTAGTGCTTGGGCATGCACTAGACAGCCCATCTGTGCAGTAACAGTCAACATGTCCACTTGTTTTTGTAGTAAGTCCACTCTTTGGTTTAGGATTAGGTTTCCCGTGGTGCGATGTGCATTGATGATTTCCTGGGCTGTCAAAACTTCAGCAGTGGCTCCTGACAGATTGTTGAGCACGTGAGCAGTAGGAATAGCAGTTCCTAGGGCAAGTCCAGCAGCAGTGGAGGCAGCTGCAGCAGCTGCCGCAGCAACAGTGATGGCTATAATGACTGAGATATCAAAATCCCTTTTTGCTCTCACGGGCAGAAAATTCCACTCACTATGATTTAAGGTCACTGGGACTGGAATGAATTTTGGAATCCTGGCAATCACAGCTTGAGGAAATAATGAAGCATCCCAACAACTAGACACATAACACTCTTGGTTAGCACAGTTAAGGACCTCCGTATCATTATTATTGTTAGTAGTAATGTTAATATAAAACTTAGAACTGTAAGACAGAATGAACACAAACGGAGATGTGACACATACAGGAGTAGGGGGGAAAGACTGATAAAAGGAGGAGCAATTGGCCACGCACCTTGTATAACTATAAGCAGGGGTCTCAACTCTCTCTACATAGGCTTGCATAATTCTGCACCTCTGTGAAGAGATAGAAAGACTGCCTCCCTGTATCATACTAATTGGACTAATGTCCATACAAGCAGACACACTACAAAGAGACCACATGGAAAGAGGAGAATAGTCATTGGTAGCAAAATTAGCATCTACAGCAGCATATCTATATGATGCATTTGAATTTCTTGAAATTTTATTAATAGATTCCCAATCTATGGCAAATGGCCCAAAGGAAAATAAGGAGTCACCTTATAAGCCATAACATCTCCTTGACACTTATCCCATTTAATAGATCCAACATTGCCATAAGAAATTGGTTTACAAGTGGGACCCCACCTAGGCTGTTGTGTATAATTTACACTACCAATGGCCTTGGTTATATTTAAAGCAAGGCCATAGTATTCCTTTCCTTGATAATACCCATAAGAAAGATTCCAATTGGAAGCAAGCTGCACACAGGGCAAGGCACCATTGGTGGTTTCTAAGGTGGCTAGCCAGAGGAAGCAAAGACTACCCCTTAACTTGAAGTTTAGACTAGTATTAAGTGGCATTACAGTGGAATCAGCTGGTAGGTGAGGGATACCTAGAAGTTCTGTACTAGGAAATAATTGAGGGAAAACTTGTGTGCCATCAGTGATATATCCCCAAAAGTTTTAGGAAGAGCAAACAACAGCAGGCTTACCACCATCACCATAACTTTGTGTTTTGGTGCCATTTTCTTTCTTATGGATAGTTCTTACCAAGCGCTCTGGGACACAGATAGGTTGTTGTTGGTCCTGAGGAAAAACACAAACAAATCCTCACCCCCAAATTAACACTAGGTCAGGTCATTTCCAGGACCCAGTCAAGGTGTCTTTCCACATTGCTTGTGGAAAAGCAGACTTTCCACTAAAATGTCTATCAGCTGCAGTACGGCCCACAGCATCCAAATTTAAAATATTGAGGATGAATAAAGCAAGGTTAAGTATGTTCTTGGGAGGGGCTATTGCCCCTATTCTCCCTTTTTGTTTAGTTAAGCAGACTTTTAATGTTTGATGAGCCCTTTCCATGATAGCTTGTCCTTGTGGATTGTAGGGTAATCCTGTAGAATGATAGATATTAAACTTTGAGCAAAACTGTTGAAATGAAGAAGAAGTATATGCAGGCCCATTATCTGTTTTAAATGATTTTGGCCATCCCATAGTAGCAAAGACTTGAAGGCAATGACTGATTACATCTTTTTTTCTTTTTCCCTGTATGGGCAGTGGCAAATATATATCCTGAGTAGGTATCGACAGTTACATGTACAAATTTTAAAGTACCAAATTCAGAGACATGGGTGACATCCATCTGCCATAGATGATTTGGAAGGAGTCCTCTAGGATTGACTCCAAAATGAGGAACAGATAAATGAGGCACACAGGCAGGACACTGTTTTACTATATTTCTGGCCTGTTCTTTGTAATGTTATATTTTATTTTGAGAGTAGTAGCATTGACATGAAAATCTTTATGGAAATTAATTGCTTCTTGTACAATATTAAACACATGAGGATCACAAGTAGCTGAGTCTGCAGTAGAATTTCCTTGAGTTAAAGGCCCAGGTAAGCCTGAATGTGCTCTGATATGCCTATATATAAAGGTTCTTTGTGAGCCCACAGAAGAGTTTGTACTTGATAAAAGCATTGTGTAAGTTAGATTGAGAACTAAAGGGTCCAGCTGTCTCAAGCTGGGGCACAAGCTGGACAATATAGAGACTGTCAGTATAAATATTTAAAGGTTTCTCAGGAAATGCTTGTAAGGCAGTTATTATTGCTTCTAATTCAGTTTTTTGAGCAGACTTATGAAAAGTAATAATAGTCTGTACTTTATCAGAAACTACTGTAGCTGTACTGGAGGAGCCATCTCTAAAGATTGCATTTGCTGCTGGGATAGGTTGAGCCTTAACAACCTTAGGGAAAATAACAGGATGTCTTTTGAAGAAGCTGACAATAGGTGAACTTGGGAAATGATTATCAAATGTGGCCATGGTGGAACAATAGACAATTGCCCAATCTTCATTATTGTTAACTAGTATTTCAATCTGTTTTGCCGTGTACAGGACAATAACTGTCTGAGGATGAACTCCAAAACCTCGAAGGGCTGTCTTAAGTCTTAATGTAACTAGATTTGCTACCATCACAGGATACAGGGAAATATTTTGGGGGGACACTGGCAAATGGACCCATATTAGGGGTCCAGTTTGCCACAATAGACCTGTAGGAGTGTATTCAGAATCTAACACTATGAGGCTAAAAGGCAAGGATAGATCAACTCTATCACTATGAGCATTTTCTAAAGCTTGTTCTACTAACCTCAAGGCTTTTCTACCTTCAGGAGTTAAATTTCTGGGGGATGTAGCGTATGAGTCTCCTTGGAGAACATCAAACAGAGGCTTAAGTTGACCAGTGGTGATTCCCAAATTTGGCCTTACCCAATTTATGTCACCTAATAATTTTTGGAAATCATTTAGAGTCTTAAGCTTTCCTGTGGCTAATTGAATTTTTTGTGGCCTAACACAGGTATCTAATATTTGATGTCCTAGAAAGGTAATAGGGCTGCAGGTTTGCACCTTTTCTGGGGCCACATGTAATCCCCATTTTCCTAGGGTTTTAATAATATCATCAAATACCCTAATAAGGTTTTCCATTCCCTATGAGCCAAAAGAATATCATCCATATAATGGGGACAATAAAGTCCTTTACAATTTTGTCTAATCTGTGATATAGCCTGGCAAATATATATTTGACACATAGTGGGACTATTTGTCATTCCCTGGGGAAGGACCACCCATTGGTATCTAGTATTAGGCCCTTCATTATTCAAAGAGGGAATGGAAAAGGCAAATCGAGGGCTATCCTCTGGATGCCCAAGAATGGAAAAAAAACAATCTTTTATGTTTACAGAGATGATATGATAATGTTTTGGAATAAAAGCTAATGAGGGGAGACCCAATTGCACCGGACCCATAATCTGCATACTGGAATTTATGGATCTCAAATCTTGCAAGAGTCGCCATTTCCTAGACTTCTTTTTTATGGCAAAAATGGGTGTATTCCAAGGGGAAGTGGAAGGAATGATATGATTTTCCTTCAATTGTTGATTAACTATTTCCTGGGCTGCCTCTATTTTTTCTTTAGAAAGGGGCCACTGGGGGACCCAGATAGGATTATTGGATTTCCATGTTATATTTAATGGTTCAGTGGCCCCTCCAGAAAACCCAGCCCCTTAGTCCCTTTGTGTCCTTTGGCTTGAATGGGGCAGGTAATACCTTGTAGATTCTTGCCTAGTCATTTTCCAGGGATATAACCTTGTCCCACCATGACTGGTAAAACGGTTGGGTTTGGACAGGAAATATTTTGTTTAACTGAGGAAGAAATGAAAACATCCATCTGTGTTAAAATGTCTATTCCCCAAAGAGTGACAGGCAGGTGAGCTAATACATAAGGTTGGAATGTCCCTCTTTTCCCATCAGGGTCCTCCCAAGATAATACAGCTGAATTTTGTAATGGGGTTTGGGCAAATCCAAGTCCCCATAAGGTAGTACTGGATGCTGTAATAGGACATGATTTTTTCCAGTCCTTCTGTCTTATAACAGAGATGTCAGCCCGTGTGTCTATTAGACCCTTATGGGAGTACCATTAACCTTCAATTTAAGCATAGGTCTATTTTTTGTTGATTGTGCCCAAAAGACACCAGATCCTGTGTATCCAAACCCATTGTTTCCTCCAGTCCTTTGTGAACTGGGAAAAATCCCATGATGGCTAGGCAATATCAATATTTGTGTTATTTTACCTCCTGGAGAAACAATAGATACCCCTCGAGGGGAGGTTAACATAATCTTTATTTCCCCAGTATAATCAGAAGCAATGACTCCTGGAAATACTTGTAATTCTGACAGAGTTGTGGAACTCCGCCCCAACAATAATCCTACTGTGCCCTCAGGGAGTCCATGTATGTTCATGGGGACCACTTGTACTCCCATTTCTGGGGTTAGAATGAGTCGGGTGGAGGCACAGAGGTCCAATCTCCCGCTCCCTGATGTTTCTCGGGACAACGAGGAGATAGTCGGAAAGGATTGTGAGTGGGGATCTGGACTATGAGATTCTGAAAGGCCCTGTATATTTGAGGGCCCTGGGTTGGGCCCCCCTGGTGGTTTTTTGACTGTGTAGGAATAGGATTTCTCTCTATGTCAAATCTTGATGTACAAAATCTCACCCAGTGCCTTCCTTTTCAGCACCAGGAACATAGATCTGGGGCAGGTTGATTTGTCCCTTGCTCTTCTCTAGTCCTAGGTGTTCCCCTGGGTTTTAATCCTATGGGCCCTTCAGGGCAGTCTCTTCTGAAGTGCCCTTCTTGCCCACACTTAAAGCATATTATTCCTTTAGCTCTTTATTGCCCCTAATTTGGCCCATGAAGAGCAGCAGCTATTACTTGTCCTGTAATGACTGCATCATTTACATTCCTGCAGACCTTTATATAAGTACTTAAATCTTTATTTTTTCATGGTCTTATAGCTTCTTTACACTATCTATTTGCTTGCTCATAAGCTAATTTTTTTTTGTTTTTATTAAAGGCATAGCTTGTTCTGAATCCCCAAATACACTAGCAGCAGTTTGGATTAATCTATCAACAAAATCTGCAAATGGTTCATTACTCCCCTGAATCACCTTGGACAAATGCCCCTGTAAATCTCCTGTCCCTTGAATTAACCTCCAGGCTTTAGTGGCAGCAGCAGAAATTTGTGTGTACACCCCAGGATCATAAATAATCTGCTGTTGAATACCTTCATAGTTTCCTTCTCCTGTCAGCATTTCTACATTTCTTTGGGGAAATCCTGCAGCAGCGTTACAGCATGCCGTTTCTAATTAGGCTTCCTGCCATGCAGTCTTCCACACTAGGTACTGCCCCCCTGATAGCACAGCTTTACATAGCCTTTTCCAATCATCAGGCACTAGATTTAGCCCCGATACTGATTCCAACATACTAATTGAAAATGGGGCCTGTAGACCATATATAGCCACTGCCTCCTTAAAATTTTTTACTGTTTTGAAATCCAGAGGTTGTTGGAATCTTTGTCTATTTTGGTCCTCTAGCAAAGGAAAGAATTGTGGGACTGCTGATGTTTCCTTAAGGGGGGTTTCTTCTCCCTGATTTATAGCATGAGCTAACTCCTCCCAATGGTACCTTGGGGGATATAGGGGTCAGGCTGCTTTGGGGAGAGCTGCTGCCTCCAGGTAGGGATTGGTATTCCTTCCCAGTATAACTGATGGGGGCGACCATGTCCTTGATGCTCTTTCTAATTCCTCCCCAATAAGCCCCTCCTCCTCTTCTTCCTCTTTATGAGAAGTTACACTTAGTTGTTTCTTTATCTCTTCCAGACACATATTTCCTTTTTTTACTAAAGTTATTATTTTATCTTTTTCAGATGTTAGACATTTTTAATGAACTGCCACATGGGAAAAGTACCTCCAGGTAACGGGGATTGCTTTTGTGTTTTAATAAGATCCTCTTTATCATGTTCCCATTGTGGAATATTTAGGACTCCCTCTTCCAAAAACCAAAGAATAGCCTTGGCCAACGTGGGTACATATGCTGTCATGGTAGATAGTTTTACGGCAGTCTCATTAGCCTTAAATACGTCTTGTATGATTCTTATCATTTGATTTCTAGACACTTGTGACCCAATTCTGGAGTTATGAGACCTCCCTTTACTGGGGTTATGTAGACTCCCTTTACTGAGGTATGTGATCCCCTTCACTGGGACTGTGGAGTCCTTTTCACCAGGACTGTGGGGTCCCTTCACTGGGACTGTGGGGTCCCTTACACCATGACTGTGGGGTCCCTTCACCAAAACTGTGGGGTCCTTTTTACCAGGACTGTGGGGTCCTTTCACCGGGACTGTGTGACCTCCACCTTATACACTCTGGCCAGAGATTTCCAGGAGGTTATCCTACAGTTTTCCTATAGCTTACTTTAAGTTACTTAGTTTTCCTATATCTTACCTTAAGTTACTTGCCTGGGAGGACACAGAAGGAGAAAGAAGTTCCCCATACAGGCCACCACTTGTTCCACCCAGCGGAACCAGCGTGGTGAAAGGAGATACCACCAATCTTTTGTTGATGAGATTTATTGTGTCCTCCCTGTTTTCCTGCCTCCTTTGTTCTGCCACTATCTCCCTTCTTCTACCCTCTCCCTCTCTCCTCCCCCAGGCTCCTAGCTTATCAGCCAATTATAGCAAAGCTTTCTCTCATGCAGGAGAGCATGTAGAGGAATGTCAGCATAGCACTATATGAATCACAAGCTGTCCACATGCGGCATGATATTAGATAGCCAATCCTTGAGCTTGGAATTAACATGTCATAAGTCTCCAAGGAACTAGTAAGCAAGCAACCTTTTTGGGTACTTCCTTATTTTGGTAGCCAGTGCCCTTTGGCTCACTACCAGGTGCCATCTTGTCCAAGACGGCCCTCAACAGGTTCCCCTAATATCTCTTGAAGTCCAAACACATGAGAGCTAGAATCTGTGAAATTTGACATGTAAGTGTAATGTGGTGATTCCTGAGATGCCTTGTGAGGAGAGGAGGGAGTGAATCACGTAGCATGTGTGATGGAGGTCTAGAAGGAACTAGCATGGTGGGGAGATATACTGTACACTCACCAGCTGCCAGGCGCCACTTACCTTGCTGCTGGTCCATAAGTAGACTACTGTCTAGAATTCTCTTGTTATCAGTTTTCAAGGGGCCCTTGAACTTATCTTTTAAGGACAGGTATCTGGCCAATGTGTCTTTACATAAATGTTCAAACTCTTGCACTTACTACTGCCAGTCTGGTGCAATGCCATCTTTGACAATGCCATGGGTCTTTTTAGCAGCCTCTGGAGGATGAAGGCTACAGTCTAGTTCCCTATATACAGGCACAAATATGCTCCTATAAAGTGAATGTGATGGATGAACCCATGGCCTGATACTGACAAGAGGAGCACAATTTTCCAGAGCATATCATCTTCTAACATGCATCATGGTAAAAGAGAGGAATGTTATAAAGTTTCAAAGCTGACTATGTAAAATTTGATAAGCTAAGGACATTCTGGGGACCAGTAAATCACAAGGGTGTAGGAGATAAAAACAAACTTCACTAAAGAGACACTATAAGAATTGTCGTTTTTAAAGGTCTCTGAAAATGTACAACAACATTTCTTCAGCTTCAAACTATTATAGCAATACATCAGCAAGGAACTGGAACATTGTTCTGTAAGCAAAGATAATTACTGACAATAACTCAGCTTCCTTAGAATAAAAATTATCTTGCCAATTCTTGGGCCTTTTCTGAGACTTGCAAGGGACAGTTGTATACATTTCTGCTGATTTGACTTTTCTAGCACAACTGCTCTGAGGAAAGTCTTTCCTTACCCCACAGCACGTACACAAAAGCACTAATCATAAGCAAGGAGATATTTGGAAGTTCAGCACTGAATGATGACTCTTGAAATAAGAGTGCACCTCAACACTGAGATATAAAGAAAAATATGATACCAAAATACAAAAATGAAAACTCAAGATGGGAAAATACTAACTTTCCAAAGCAAATAATTATAAATTGTAACTAAAACGTGATAGATGTTACCTACCACAAAAAGCAAAATCTAAAGTATTTCCAAAGCACAAAATCATTTTTAGTAGAATTTTCTTATATCTACCAAAAACATGATGCAAACACTATGTCTCTGATGTTATTCTTTTAATTTGAGTTTTTTCAAAAGTGTTTTTTTTCTTAATTTCTTACTCTGCAAAGCACAATCAAAAAATCCCCATAACCATGGCAATGATGAGATCACCACATCCTTCAAACCAATCTAATCTACACATCGTGGCTTCCTAACAATCAGGAAATCAAGAAAAGTCTATAAAAATGCTTCATTTGAATTGAGGCTGGATCTCCAATGGTACATGGAAAACAATTTTTGAATACCCACTTTGTGTCCTGACTGACATTAGCAGAAAATAAAATTGTAGTGTATTCAGTACCATCACAATCTATTTCTCAAAGGAATAATACCTGCCAATGCACAACAAAATAGGCAGAGAAAATACAGTGCCAAAACAACTGTCTTTTGTCACCATCGCTAGGTTTCTAAGTTGATATTGAGGTTGACTTGGAACTGGTCCAGTTGTGCAATTCCAATTCATTTGCAGAGAATCTGGGATTTTGCCCCAGAAATCCACTACTTCCCAAACACTACTGCAGTTGATACTTTGAATTTTATGCAACCTGTAGGTGAGCACCTTTCTGCCTCAAGAAATTGCTGATTAAATCCCAACTTCAGTATTTTCATCATTATCATATAACTTATCAATTCCTGAGAGTTGTCTCATCTCCAGGGTTGCCTACTCCTAGGCATTTTAGGTAACGGGCAACACTGATGATGCCTACCACAGTGTCATGCTAAAAACTCAATAGAATGAACTTTCACTTAAAATGCTACTTTTCTAACCGTGTTCTTTTTATTTGATTCAACAGAGAAAAAAATGCTGATTAATTGGATGGTTCACATTATCTGAAATGACTGAGTATCCTAGGTAACTGAATCCTCTTCCAGATGAACTCTATGAAATGCTGTGCTGTAGTAGCAAACAAAGGTTATACCAAATTCATTTCATTAATTTTTAAATTTACACTAAAAATAATCTTCACAAAATCATTAGTTTTTTACATAGACCACTAGTCTTTAAGGGTTGGTCTCATCGCAGAAAGATTTATTCCTTTCTCCTTAAAGAGGCTGAATACTGAGCAGACAATATGCCCAGTGGTCTGTGATAGCTTGGGGCAAAGGAGACAGATGTTGGAAAACTTATGTGCTCAGGACTCTATTATATAAGGATATTATGAAGTTCATGCAGACCTGAACCCCAAGCTTTTACAACCACAATCAACTCTGATGTGTCCCTCATTGCCTACTGCTTCTGGAATTTTTCTTTCAAAATTTCTAAACCAAAGATACCTGGGTAAAACAAATGGTCCATTGGAGATGATGGATCTTTCCAATGATTTCAGGTATGGGGGAGGTTGAGGAAGAATATTCCCCAGGGCAAAGACAATATTCTTAAATAATGAAAAGCATAATCAACATAGAAAGACATGTCTGTAAATATAATATGCAAAGTGAAGCAGCGATGGCTCACTGCATTAGTGACCTCAGGTACAATATGTGATAGAAAATAAAAAAATATATATATAAAGCAACTCCTAATTTTATACTCCCTGTGGTTGTGCTTGCAGCAAATATTTTCAAGAAATATTGCACTGAGCTTAAGTAAAGAAAGTTACTTCCATTGAACTGACCATCATTCAAAATTCTTACACTGCTTTTGAAGCTTCTCATAAAAAATACCTAATTTTTTTATGTGTGATACTGGGTAATGAGAGTAAAATAGGAGACAGCTAATATATTCACAGTCAAGACGGCTGGCATTCAGTTACTTGGGATTTAATGGTGAGGAGGTTCCCATGTCAGGTAGGAGAGTGCAATTGGTTCTACCCCAGGGGAAGTTTCTGGGCCTGGGGCAGCATGGGTCCAAATGAGTTCCTGCTATGACATCATGGCTGCTCTTTAGATACTGCCTGACGTTACAGAAAGGTAGAATGCATCACAATGACATCACTGTTCCCATGGCAACCAAAATGCATTCACTCCTGACTGGTTGAGGCAATTATTCAAATCATTCATGGAATCAGCAGTGATGGTAACAAGGAAGAAGGGGGTTGTTGCCGCCCAGGGCAACAATCCCAATGATATTTGTTACCACTTGCAGCAACAATTGCATGGGTGTTTATCGGAGGTGGACTGGGAATAAACTACTTCTCCTATATTTAGTAATTTATAGAGGAAGATAGACTTTGAGAGGAAGAGATGCTTTGCTTAGGGGAAGAGAAACTTTGCTTATCAGGAAGAGAGACTTTGCTTAGAGGAAGTTTTTAGAGAAAGAGAGGCTTGCTACGCTTATCGGAGATCTATTTCTTCTTAGAGATCTGCTGCTTCTTCTTAGAGGTAGGTCCCGCATCCTGTGAACTAGGTGCTATCTATCTGAGGTGCTTCTTAGTGTGCATTCTGCATACTGTGATCTGTGATCTACAACCTAGAGGTGTGTTTAGTTCTCCGCTGTATGATCTGCCTTCTGTCGCTGCCTGCTACTTACTGCTTGCTGCTTCTTCTCTGTGCTAGCTGTTTCCTCCTGCTCTTCTGGATACTGCCCACTTATATTCCCTCCAGGAGGTGGAGGGCGAGGCTGCACCAGTTGAGATCAGGCAAGGAGCCAGCTGCTCTATCACGACAAAGGTTAAAATGAGCAGGCCTGAGCAGGAGCACTCAGGAACACCTGTGCATGTGTTGTGTGCATGGGCTTAATTGAATACGGCCAATGATAAATCACCTGGGTGTGCTTATATTAATCAATCTCCTCACTGCCGATGTGATCAAAACAACCTCTGGCTGGCTGCCAGGTGCCATCCTGATGCAGCCCACATGGCACAGCCCCCAACAGGGGGTGAGTCCTGGAGCCTACTATTTTCAACATTTGTGATCCTAACTTCTTTTCAAAGGAGCTGAGCAGCCAGGGTATGTTGTAAGAGCAGACTTATGGGCCTATGGGTGAGCCAGATCCACCCAGGGCAAGTGATGCCATGTAAGTCTGACAGCTTGCATCAATAGGCAGTCCCACGAGATGGCACTAAACATGTTTGACCACACCAGGTTTTTTTTTTTTTTTTTTTTTGTGGTGCTGGGGATCAAACCCACAGCCTTGTGCTTGCAAGGCATGCACTCTACCAACGGAGCTATCTCCCCAGCCCCACACCAGGCATTTTTGTCAAGTGGCCACCCATCTACTGCTGCAGGCAATTTGTCCCCAGCATGACTAATGTACCTGGAAGGACTGATGAGTTCAGGAGGGCTCAAGGATCATTTAGCCTTGCATGGGCATCAGTGCCATTGCCCTCACAATATGCTCTTCCTTAAATGGGCTCCCTAGGACTTCATCCATTGATGTACCTGGTCTAGCACTTTACCAGGTAAAAGGAATGATGGCTATTGACAACTGAGGGTAAGGGCACATCCAGTAAAGCTATGTGGGTTCATTCATGTCTGAATTGGGAATCATCTACAAAATCTCATGAAGTTCCCCTCATTTTTCTTGAGTACACAACACAGAGTTGGAAAAAGTAAAATTTGACCTATAAGTGGATGGTGGTTATTCCTGGGATGTCCTGTGAGAAGAAGAGGGAGTGAGTAACTGAGCACATGTAATAGAAGCCAGAAAAGAGCAGGCAAGTGAGGAGAGATGTCCTGTGCATTCTCCAAATGCCAGGCACTACTTCCTTTGCTTCTGGCCCACAACTAGCCTTTGGTCTGAAATTCCCTTGGTATGAGTTTCCAAGTGGTCCTTGAACTCAACTTTTAAGGGCAGAGATATCTGACCAATGTGTCTTTACATAAGTTTTCAACCTCTTGTTCTTATTAATGCAATTCCAATGCAAAGCCCTATGTGACAACAACAAGGGTCTTTTTAGTATCCCCTGAAGGATGCAGACTAAAGACTAGTGTCCCACAAACTGGCAAAAATATGCTCCTATAACATAAATGTGATGGATGAATCCAGGGCCTGCTCCTGACATGATGAGCACAATTTTCCAGAGCATGTCATCTTCTACCAAGGCATCAAAATTAAATAGAGGAATGTTACAAAGCTTCAATGCTGAATATATAAAAATAACTGAGCTAAGGACATTCTGTGTGGCAGTAAAATACAGGGGTGTTGAGGATAAAAATTCAGGGAAGAAATACTCTAAAAATTGTCTTTGTTAAACCCCAAAGGACATTTTTTCATCTTCAAACTACTATAGCAATACAGCAAGAATGAACTTTGAGATCATTTAAGTAAAGAAAATTACTGAAAATAACTCCATTTGCAAAATATAAGAATGATGTTGACAATTCTTAGAACTATCCTGTGGTTTGCAAGGGGCGGCTGTTTACACTTATGCTGATTTTGCTTTCCAGGCACAAGACCTCTGAGAAAAGCCATTCCTTACTCCACAGTAATTACACACAAACACATAAACTTAAGGAAGGAGATATTTGGAAGTTCAACATCG
>NW_027632803.1:0-52569 GCF_902686455.1 Sciurus vulgaris | reverse complement strand
AAGGATGGGAAAAAACCTACCACACACATGGACCCAGTAAAAAAGTGGGGGTTTCCATCCTTATATCAGATAAAGTGGACTTTAAGCCAAAGTTAGTCAGAAGGGATAAAGAACGAAATTTCAAACTGCTTAAGGGAACCATAAATCAGGAAGATATAATAATAGTAAATATTTATGCCCCAAACAGTGGTGCATCCCTGTACATCAAACAAATCCTTCTAAATTTCAAGAATCACATAGACTACAACACAATAATTCTGGGCAACTTTAACGCACCGCTGTCACCACTAGATAGATCTTCCAAACAAAATCCAACCAAAGAAAAAATAGAACTCAATAACAAAATCAATACCCTAGACTTAATAGACATATATAGAATATTCCATCCATCAACGAGTGGATACACTTTCTTCACAGCAGTACTTGGAACCTTCTCGAAAATGGACCGTATGTTATGCCACAAACATATGGTCCCTTAGGAAATATGCAAAAAAATATGCAGCCCTTAGGAAATGCAAAAAAATAGAGATATTCCCTTGTGTTCTATCAGATCATATTGGACTGAGAATAGAAATCAATGACAAAGTGAAAAAAAGGAAATTACTCCAACACTTGGAGACTGAGTAATATGCTATTGAATGAAACATGGATAATGAAAAACATCAGGGAAGAGATTAAAAAAATTCTTAGAGGTCAATGAGAATGATGATACAACATATCGAAATCTCTGGGGCACTATGAAAGCGGTACTAAGAGGAAAATTCATTGCATGGAGCACATTAAAGAAAAGAATGAAAAGTCAACAATTAAATGACCTAACATTACAGCTCAAAGTCCTAGAAAAAGAAGAACAGAATAACAGTAAAAGTAGTAGAAGGCAAGAAATAATTAAAATCAGAGCTGAAATCAATGAAATTGAAACAAAAGAAACTATTCAAAAAATTGGCATAACAACAAGTTAGTGTTTGAGAAAGTAGACAAAATAGATAAACCCTTAGCCACACTAACAAAGAGAAGGAGAGAGAAAACTCAAATTACTAAAATACATGATGCAAAAGGAAATATCACAACAGACAGCACTGAGATACAGAACATAATGAGAAGCTACTTTGAAAATCTGTATTCCAACAAAATAGAAAGTACCGAAGACACTGACAAATTTCTAGAGACATATGCTCCTCCCAAACTGAACCAGGAGGACATACACAATTTAAACAGATCAATATCAAGCAATGAAATAGAAGAAGCCATTAAAAATCTACCATCAAAGAAAAGCCCAAGACCAGATGGATTCTCAGCCGAGTTCTACAAGACCTTCAAAGAAGAACTCATTCCAATACTTCTCAAAGTATTCCAGGAAATAGAAAAGGAGGGTACCCTACCGAACTCATTCTATGAAGCTAATATCACCCTCATACCCAAACCAGGAAAAGACACATCAAGGAAAGAAAATTTTAGACCAATATCCTTGATGAATATAGAAGCAAACTTCCTTAACAAAATATGGGCAAATCGTAACCAAAAACATATTAAGAAAATCATACACCACGATCAAGTGGGGTTCATTGCTGGAATGCAAGAATGGTTTAACATCCATAAATCAATAAACGTAATCCATCATGTCAATAGACTTAAGGATAAGAATCATATGGTTATTTCAATTGACACAGAAAAAGCATTTGACAATATACAACAGCACTTCATGCTGAAAACATAAGAAAAAATAGGGACAGTAGGAGCATACCTGAACATTGTAAAGGCTATTTATGCTAAGCCCATGGCCAACATCATTCTTAATGGAGAAAAATTGAAACCATTCCCTTTAAAAAGAGTAACAAGACAGGGATGTCCTCTTTCACCACTTCTATTCAATATTGTCCTTGAAACTCTAGCCAGAACAATTAGGAGGACTAAAGAAATTAAAGGGATACGAAAAGGAAAAGAGGAACTTAAGCTGTCACTATTTGAGGATGACATGATTCTATATTTAAACGATCCCAAAACCTCCTCCAGAAAATTTCTAGACCTCATCAATTAATTCAGTAAAATAGCAGGCTATAAAATCAACACACATAAATCTACATCATTTTTATATGCAAGCGATGAAACAGATGAAAGGGAAATGAGGAAAACAACTCCATTTGCAATAGCCTCAAAAAAATAATAATAAATGGGTATCAATCTAACCAAAGAGGTAAAAGATCTCTACAATGAAAACTACAAAATATTGAAGAAAGAAATTAAGGAAGACTTAGAAGTTGGAAAGATTTCCCATGTTCTTGGATAGGCAGAATTAATATTGTCAAAATGGCCATACTACCAAAAGTGCTATACACATTCAATGTAATTCCAATTATAATCCCAATGAAGTACCTCACAGAAATAGAGCAAGCAATCATGAAATTCATCTGGAAGAATAAGAAACCCAGAATAGCTAAATCAATCCTTAGCAGGAAGAATGAAACAGGGGATATCGCAATACAAGAACTTCAACTATACTACAAAGCAATAGTAACAAAAACAGTATGGTATTGGCACCAAAATAGACAGGTAGATCAATGGTATAGAATAGAGGACACAAACCCAAACTCAAATAAATACAATTTCCTCATACTAGACAAAGGTGCCAAAAATATGCAATGGAGAAAAGATAGCCTCTTCAACAAATGGTGCTGGGAAAACTGGAAATCCATATGCAACACAATGAAGCTAAACACCTATCTCTCACCCTGCACAAAACTCAACTCACAATGGATCAAGGACCTTGAAATCAGACCAGAGACCCTGCATCTTATAGAAGAGAAAGTAGGTCCAAATCTTCACCTTGTTGGCTTAGGATCAGACTTCCTTAACAGGACTCCCATAGCACAAGAAATAAAAGCAAGAATCAATAACTGGGATAGATTCAAACTAAGTAACTTTCTCTCTGCAAAGGAAACTATCAGCAATGCGATGAGAGGGCCTACAGATTGGGGGAATATCTTTGCCACTCAAACTTCAAATAGAGCAATAATTTCCAGAATATAAAAAGAACTCAAAAAACTCTACAATTAGAATACAAATAACCCAATCAACAAATGGGCTAAGGAAATGAACAGACACTTCACAGAAGAAGATGTACAAGCAATCAACAGATAAATGAAAAAATGTTCAACATTTTTAGTAATAAGAGAAATGCAAATCAAAACTAACCTAAGATTCCATCTCACCCCAATTATAATGGTGATTATCACGAACACAAGCAACAATAGGTTTTGGAGAGGATGTGGGGAAAAAGGTACACTCATACATTGCTGGTGGGACTGCAAATTAGTGCAGCCACTCTGGAAAGCAGTGTGGAGATTCCTTAGAAAACTTGGAATGGACCTACCATTTGACCCAGCTTCCACTTCTTGGCCTATACCCAAAGTACTTAAAATCAGCACACTACAGAGATACAGCCATAGCAATGTTCATAGTGGCTCAATTCACAATAGCCAGACTATGGAACCAACCTAGATGCCCTTCAATCAATGAATGGATAAAGAAACTGTGGTATGTATATACAATGGAATATTACTCAGCTATAAATAATAATAAAATTATAGCATTTTCAGGCAAATGGATGAAATTGGATAATATCTTGCTAAGTGAGATAAGCCAATCTCAAAAATCCAAAAGAGGAATGATCTCACTGATAAGCGGATGATGACACTTAATGGGGGTTGGGAGTGGGACAAGAATGGAGAAGGAGGGACTGTATAGAGGGAAAAGAGAGGTGGGAGGGGTGGGGAGTAAGGAAAAAATAATGTAATGAATCAAACATCATTACTCTATTTAAATTTATGAATATGCAAATGGTATGCTGTTACTCCACGTACAAATAGAAACAACACGTATCCCATTTGTTTACAATAAAAATAAATTAAAAAAAGAGAGCTCAGATTTTTGCTGCATATTCCAAATACAACTTGATCAAATTGTAGTTTTTGGGTGTAAGTGCTGACCTGTAAGGAAAGCCTTTCCTTATGGTTCTTGTGCCAGAAAAGATACGAATCAGCATATGTATAATCAGCTGTCCCTTGAGAGCAAAAAAAAAGAGCCACAAATTTGCAAGGGCATTGAGGTCCTTGCAAGAATTAGGGTCCAGAATGATGGTTGCTTATAGAATGAACTGGCAAGTACTACTTTATTTGTAGACTATGTTGAACCTGAGGACATGTCATGGAATTTGTGGGTAGACCATGAAAGCTGAGTAGTTCTAGAGTGTCTCTTCACTGAAGTAGGCTTTCAGCACCAGCACCCTTCTGCTTTCTGTGCCCACAAAATGTCCTTACTCTCCCTCTTTGAATATTCAGCTTGGAAGCTTTGCACCATTGCACTTTCTTCATGGTGCATGTTCCAATCTGGCATTATACCCTGTGATGCTGTGCTCCTCATGCCATCAGCAGACTTCTATATCACTGCTTGTAAACTATATCCTCCTGGGGCTGGTAAGATGACTCATGTCAAAATCCCTCAGGGCCTCGTGCCAGGCAGGCACTAAACTAGTCACAAAAATGAACAGTTGTGTTAACAGAGATAGGCTAGATATTTTTGCATCTCGAGGTGTGTTGAGGTGTCCCTGAAAATTCCCAGCATGTAAATTTCATGCTGCCTAGTTGTAAGGCAGAAGCCAAGGAGGTGCAGCTTTACAGGTGGGATGAGCACAGAACATCTCTCCTTGCTTTTCAGCATGATCCTGTCTTCAGAAGAACAAGCTGAGTGAATGACTCCCACATCTCCACATTAGTCATCAGAGGAGACACCCATCTTCACTTAGAAGACCCACTTTCCAGGTTCCAACTGTCTCCTGTCTGAACTTTCTAGGAAATTAGGGGCAACTCTATGCATTGAGTGTGTAGTGTCCCAATTGAAAGATTACCTACGCCACCATGATCAGAGCATGTTCCACGCCCTTGAACTCTCAACAGCCATCATTCCATGTGGTTGCTAGGGCCCTAGGCTAGTTTTCTGACTAGAAAATTCTGGGTGTGCCCATTCCTTGTGGAGCAGATTTGGAAGGAAATATCGGTCCAGCCAGTAATCAGTTTGGTGATACTCATGCCTCCAAGTACACTTCCACCCAACCTGGCCTACAAGACCTGATGGGGGATGTTGCCTGCTGTCATGATGCCCGGTGTGGCCAAATGATAGCAGCATCACCTAGCGGACCTGGAGTTTAGTGTGAGCTGTCAGAATTCAGACAGTTTCCTTGTACTGCCTGGACCTGGAGAGATCCACTGACCATGGGGCTGCACCTTGCACACTGCCTGGCTCCTTGTCTCATGGCTGACAAGGTTAGAATCACATTTCTTGAAAATCACAGGTCCCTGGCACTCACTCCAATTTTCTTTCCTTTGATCATCACAAGTGAGCTGGTGCTTGTTTTCAATCTTGGTCTGAAGCAGCCAGAAGTGGAAGCATCTCTGGTTGCCATGGAAACCATGATGCCATCTTGCTGTCATGCCTTTCCTCTGTGACCTCAGGCTGTATCTGCGGTGCGCATGCCATGTCATGGGAGCCACTCCTCAAACTCCATGTGGCCTAAGGCTGAAGAAAACTCTCTGGGGAGAGAAACCAATTGCATTCTCCAACTGGAGCCTGGAATCCCGAAGTCATTCAGATCCGATCTTCTGGATGCCTGCCCCATGCACCTGGAATACAGGAGGTCTCCCATCTTTGGCTCTCATATTACAGTGGCACTGGTAAACAAGTGAGGGGTTGTTCTAACTGAAATTGAATGCTATTGAAATCAGGAATATGAATTTCAGCCCTTATCTCACTGTAATGAATCTTGAGAGTAAAAATTGCAAACATACCCAGTGGAAGATTGAAATTGGTTGAGGAATGTTTCTTTTCTGCCAGCAAATATTTCTCCTGGGAACCCACACACCGAGAGCCATCACCACTTGCCTTTGCTTGTTTATATTTCCTGACATCATCTGGCTAAGTTGCTGAGGCATTCCCTCATTGAATAAAACTGGCCCTTCCCAGGAGTAACACCTTCCTCTACCTCACCCATACCTGAGATGATAGGCATAATGATTTCTCTGAGTGAGTTCCATTCTGGCCTTACCTATGTATCAAACCAACACTATTGTGGACACTTGGAGAGATGTGGATACTTCATTTTCAAAAATCCATAATAGTAGTTTGGTGCTGCCATGCAGACAGGTTCTTCACCAATTTCTGAAAACCAAAAACAATTAAAATACATGTCAATTTACAAAACACTGAGGACCTCAAACTACCACTCATCATCCATCATTTCCACACCTTTTTACAAGAGTCTGAGTTCTTATGGGTGATGTAGGAGGTCCAGGATTTCTGACATGTTTCTGAACAGCACATGGGAAGCACATACATAAGTTGTTCAGATTCTTCTCTGATATGTCATTGGCTGCTGTCTTTTGACAAGAGAGAAAACCTCCTAGGACAATTGAATCAGGTGCAATCCATACATTCAAGGGACTTTGTAAAATACATCCAAGGATAATTTCTCATCATTATAGAGGACTTCTTTAGACCTTTTATGGAAGCATTCTAGACATACCTGAGGTCAGTGAAATTTTGGCTCAAGGGTTACTCAAAAAGTTTCCAAAACCTTTGAGCCCAATATGTGAGAACCCCTCTCAAAAAGACCTCCAACATTTCTAGATTCTGTAGTCAAGCTACCACTTCTATGTTTTCTCTTTTTTCTCTGGGTTCTGCCATGAACCTCATCTCAACCCCCATTGCCCAGGATCTTCTGAGTCCTTTGGTTGAACAACCCTCACGCACAAGTGCTCTGCATCTGCTGGGCCTTCTTGATGACAGAACTTCTCCTAATATTGACCAGGCTTCTTTGTAAAAGCTGTAAATTTCACCTAGCATATGCTTAGTCAGTCCCCTTTTGTTCTTGTTTGAGAGCTCCCCTCACCTAGTAGTGGTCAGTTTTTTCTGTTTATTTTTTTGAGTTCCCTAACCATTCTTTCTTCATTCCTCTCTGTGTCTTTTTAATGAGTGCCACTCACATTATTGTGCTCAATTTTTTTCTCTATCCTATTCCAGGTTCCTCAATGTAATTCTTACTCAGTTTTCTCTTGGTACTTTGGTTGAGAGACATTTACTGACATGTTCCATCTTTTCTCAGTCCTTTCATTAATATTTTTTCAGACTACATTACTAAAGGTCATCTTAGTCCTTTCCTGAGGGTCACTCAAACAAACAGTTCCTGATAGCTGTCTCATCTCCAGGAAGTCCTATTTCTAGGCAATCCAGATAACAGGGAAAGAACTCCTGGTTTCTACCACAGTGTCATGCTTAAAATTTTCATTGGATTAAACTTTCACTTAAATTTCTGCTTTTCCAACTGCATTGATTTAACACAGGAGAAAATGTTGAGGAATTGGAGAGTTGTCATTATCTGAACAGACGGCTTATGGTAAGTAACTGGATCCTCTTTCAGTTTGACTCTGAAATACTTCACTGGAAAACCAATGCAAGTCAACACCAAAGAAATTCTAATGAATTTTTAATTTCACATTTAAAATAGTATTCTCAAATTCCTTAGTTGATTAGAAAGGCCCACAGATTTCAAGGGTTGGTGCCATGGGAAAAATATTTAACCCTGCCTATGTAAGAAGGTAAAGCATAGTAGATGAACACTGAGCACACAATTTTCCAAATGGTCTGTGGTGTTCTGGAGAAAAGGAGAGGAAGGCACCTGTGGGAAAATTTATGTGCTCAGGACATAATTATATAAGGAAAATTTGGGGTTCATGCAAACCTGAACCCCAATCTTAGAAGCACAATTAATTCCTATTTTCTCCACATGGCCTCCTCCTCCTGGAATTTCCCTTTCAAAATTTCTAACCAGCAGATATCTAGTCAAAAATATGTCCCAGTGGAGGTGATGGATCTTTCCTATTATTTCAGTTACGTGGGTGGCTGAGGAAATAGATACTTCAGGGCAAAACCAGTTTTCCTAAATTAGGAAAGGCCTAATCAACTTAGAAAAATGATGTCTGTAAATATAAACATACAAACAGAAGTGGCTCATAGCATCAGTGATCCCAGGAACAATATGCATTGGCAGAACAAAAAAATAGTGAAATTTAATTTTATGCTCCCTGTGGTTGTATTTGCAACAAATCTTTTTACTAATCACTGCACTGAGCTTAGGTCTACAAAGTTACATCCACTGAACTTCCCATCATTCAAAATACTTCTACTGTAATTTTAAAAACCTTAGAAATGCCTAAGGTTTTTAACAGCAAACCTGTGAAATGAGAGTAATAAAAGTCCAAAGGACTGGCATCCAGTAACTTGGGATTGAAGGGTAGGAGAGTTAACTTTGTTTTTCACCCCAGGGTGTGTTTCTGGGCCTGGGGCATCATGGATTCATATGAGTGCCTCCTGTGACATCCTGGCTGCTCTGCAGATATCTCTTGATGTCACAGAAAGGCAGAATTCAGCATTATATCACTGTTCTCATGGTTACCAGAAAATCTTCCCCTCCAAACTGCTTGAGACAATGATTCAAGTAAAGTGGCAGCTCAGCAGTGGTGTTAACAGGGAAAAGGAAGGGGAAGAGTTCCAGAGTCTACTGCTTTCAACCAATGTGATCCTAACTTCTCCACCCAATTGCTGAAAAGCATGGTTATGTTGTTGGCTCAACCCTGCAGGTCTATGGGCAATCCAGATATGTCCAGGGCTATTCATCAACCTGAAGACTAACAGCCTGCACAAACCTGAAATCCCACTAGATCACACGTTTGGCCACACCAGGCATTTTTGCCACATGGCCACCTTCTCCTGCTGCAGGCATATGACCACCAAGACAAGTTTACCTGGGAGGGTTGGATGGGTTCAGGAGGTCGTGAGGATCACTCAGCCTAGCACTGACCCCAGTGGCTTTGCCACCCCTGTCTGTTCCTCCCAGTCTGGGCTCCCATGGAATTTTTCCAGGTGACAGAAGTGATGTAAGGCCAATCCAGAGAAAAGGAATGATGGCTGTTGACAGCTGACGGCAGGGGAGCATCCAGTGCAACTCAGTGGATTCAGTGATGACTGAATTGGGAAACAACCACAAAATCTGGTGGGGTTCCCTTCATTTTTCTCAAATGTCCAAACACATGAGAGCCAGACATTTGAAATTTGACCTGTAAGTGGAGGGTTGTTATCCCTGTGATACATTGTGAGAAGAGGGAGTGCATCACTGGGCACATGTAATGGAGGGGAGAAAACAGCTAGAAAGTGAGGAGAGATGTCCTGTGCACTCGCCACCTGCCAGTTCACAATTGCTTTGATGCTGGTCCACAACTAGATTGCACTCTGAAATTCTCTTGATGAGAGTTTCTATGAGGCCCTTGAACTCACCTTTTTAGGGCAGAAATATTTGGCCAATGTGTCTTGATAGAAGTGTTCAACCTCTTGTGCTCACTATGCCAAGGGTCCTTTAAACAGGCCCTGGGAAATGTAGACTACAGCCCAATACCCCAGAACCTGGCAAAAATATGCTCCTATAATATGATGTTATGGATGTTAAAAGGGAATGATAGTGACTTGATGAGCACAATTTTTCCAAGCATATACTCTTCTAACATGCTTCATGATGAAAGAAAGGATTGTTACAAATATTAAAAGGTGAATATGTAAAAAGAGATGAGGTAAGAGTAGTGTGTGATGCACTAAAACACAGGATGTTTGGAGTACAGGAGTAGTTGAATGTACACCAACTAGAGTGTACAGATCCTTAAAAATTGTCAGTTTTAATTGTCTCCCGAAAAATACAAGGACATTTCCTCAGCTACAAACTAGTATAGGAATGCATCAGGAAAAACTGCAAGATCATTCAATAAGCAAAGGTAATTACTGACAATAACCCAACTGTAAAGTACACAAATGATCTTGCAGATGCTTGCAAAAGACTGCTGTTTACACTTATGCTGATTTGGCTTTTCTGCCATAAGATCTCTGAGGAAAGGTTTTCCTTACTCCACAGAACTTACACACAACCACCTAAACTTAAGCAAAGAGACATTTGGAAGTTCAGTACTGAATAGTGTTTCTTAAAGTAGAAAGCACACCTCAACCCCAGGGATGTAAAGAAAAAAAAAATCTGCTCAAGTACAAAAATAAAAATCCAAAATGGGCAAATCCTGAATTTCAAAAGTAGAAAATTTTAAAGAGTAACTGAAGATGTGAAAGACATTAAATACCAGAAAAAAATGGAATGTAAAGCATTTTGTATAAAAATACAAAATCCATTTTTATTGGAATTTTCTTATATCCACCACAAATATGCCACATACTCATTCTCTCTGATTTTAATCTTTATGTGAGTTATTTACAAAAAGTGTATTTTTTTAAATTATTCCTTACCCTGCAAAGCACAATCAATATTCCAGAACCATGGTAGAGATGAGAACACCACAACCTTCACCCAAATCTACACAGCATGGCTCCTAAAAGTCCACAAAGTCGATAAAAGTCGGTAAAATAGCTTCATTTATGAGTCTGGATCTTTAGTGATACAAGGAAACCAGTTTTTAAACTCACTGTGTCACCTGTTTGACATCAGCAGAAACTAAGAAATGTATTCAGCACCAATTTACTCAATTTTTAAAGGAATAGTTTCTTCTCAATGCACAGAAAAACAGATTTAGAAAATGTAGTGCCAAAAAACAGCCCTTTGTGTCATCACCTGCAAATATCAGAGCTGATATTTAGGTTGACCTGGATCTGGTCCAGGTAACAAATGCAATTTATTTTGATAGAGCCTGGGAGTGTTCCCCAGAATTCTGCTGCTTCACAAACATTATTGCAGTTGACAATTGGAATCATACCATTTAATAGAAGTGAGCACCTTCAATCTTTATGATCTTGCTAATTAAATTCCCACTCCAGCATTTTCCTGAGTATCATATAACCTATCAGCTTTTGATAGTTGTCTCATCATGAGTAATGCCTACTCTAAGGCAAATCCAGTCATGGAGGGAGCAATGCTGATTTATAAAACAGTGTTATGATGAAAACTCATTGTAATTTACTTCCATATAAAAGTGATACTTTTCCAACTGTGTTCTATTCACTTGATTCAACAGGGGAGAAAATGTTGAGGAATTGAAGTACTTACATTATCTGAAGACACTGACTATGATAGGTGACCAGATACTCTTCTGATATGACCTGTGAAATGCTTGACATTAAACAAAACCAAGACAAAGCCAAGCACAGTCTAAAGAATTTTTAATTTTATATTAAAATAATCCTTTCAGAATCCTTAGTTGTGTAAAAAGTCCCACTGTCATCATTCATTGGAATCAGAGTAATATTCATTCCTTTCTATTTAAGTAGAAAAATGGATTCAGCAGAATCTTTTGCCCTGCACAGAACAGGATTGCCCACAAGCCCCTGGAGCTGTGCCTCCAATATATACTGGCTCCTCTGCTCATGGATAGAGATGTGAGGATCACATTTGTTGAAAGCACTAGACTCTGTGTCTTGTCTTCCTCCTCTTCCCTCTTACCATAACTGCTGAGCCAGGACATGACTTGAATCTTTGACTCCAGTATCCAAGAGGGGAAGCTTCTCTGGTTGACAAGATAATCATGATGGCATTGCTATGACTCTGCCTTTCTGAAATGTCAGGAAGTATCTGGAAAGCAGCCAGGATGTCTCAGCAGGCACGCATTTGGGCCCTTTTTGATGCAGTTCGGAAACACCACCAAGGGTGAAAAACAAAATGCACTCTTACCTGAGCCTGAAATCTCCTTGCCTTTCAATCCCTTGTTGCTGGAAACAAGCCCTTTTGATTTTGATCATCTTACCTGTCTCTTCTTTTATTCCCATTTCACAGGATCACTGTTAAGAAACCAGGCAATTAGTTGAGAAAGATAGAAACCAGGACAGCAAGATTTTGAATGATGGACAGTTCAATGGAAGTAACATTCTGGACCTAAGTTCTGTGCAATAATTCTTGAAAATATTTGTTGCAAAACAAACAACAGAGAGAATAAAAATTAGGTGTTGCACTTTTTATGCTGCCATCATATATTGTACCTAGTGTTACTGATGAAGTAAGCCTTCACTGCTTCACTTTTCATTTTTATATTTACAGACATCATCTGAGCAAGTAAAATAGGCCTTCCTTATTTAGAAAAACTGACTTTGTGTTAGAGTACCTACTTCCTCAGTCTTCACATTAATTGAAATAATTGGGATATTCCATAACGTACACTGTGCTGTTTGTTTTGCTCAGATATCAACTGGTTACAAATTTTTAACAGAAATTTCCAGGAGGAGAAGGCAGTGAGGGACAAGTAGAAATTGATTGTGGTTGAAAAGTCTTGGGGTTCAAGATTGCCTGAACCCTAAAATCTCCTTGAATAGTAACATTCTTAGTACATTAGTTTTTACACATTTGTTGTCCTCTGACTTGCCCCAGGCCACCACAGACCATTGGAAAAATTGTCTGCCCAATGTTCAGTTATAACCATATTCCTCCTTAAATAGATGGTGTTGATTCTTTCCCCTTGAAACCAACACTTGATGACAGTGGGACTTTCCATGAAAATAAGGATTCTGAGATGATTATTTTAATGTGAAATTAAAAATTTAGGGGTTTTCAAGATGGCGGACTAGAGGATGGCTGCATTTCATGTTGCTCCAGGACTCAGGATTCAAAAGAGGAGATATTGAGAGACTTGGGACCAACTCAAAGCAGCTGGGTGAGTCTCTCCCATTGGGGAGGCATCCCGGATGGGATGGTAGTCCCAGAACACAGGGAACTTTGTGAAGTAGAGCTGCCCGGTGAGACACCCCTCCCACCAATGGAGCAGTGAACTCGGACAACTGGGAGCATCATAGAGGAGGCCGCTCAGCACAGCACTTGGACTCAGAGCAACCACTGGGGCTCTGGGAGGCTGCTCAGAGGAGGAGCTGCAAGGAGAGCTGTTTGGACTCAGAGCAACCACTCCTGAACATTGGGACCTTCCCGGAGGAGGAGGAGGAGGAGGAGCACAGCGAGGTGCTTGGACTCAGAGCAACTTGCACCAGAGCTACAGGTGGTTGCTAGAGAAGAAGCTATGCAGAGAGCTATTTGGACTCAAAGCGACCACTACTGAACACCGGGACCTGCCCTGAAGAGGAGGAGGAGGAGTGCGGCGGGTCACTTAGACTCGGAGTGATTGCACCAGAGCTACAGGCAGTTGTCAGAGGAGGAGCTGCACGGTGAGCTGTTTGGACTCAGAGTGACCACTCCTGAACACAGGGTTGCTGCCTGGAGGAGGAGCACGGTGGGCCACTTAGTCTCGGAGTGGCCACACCAGAGCTTGGGGTGACTGCTGGAGGAGGAGTGCTTGGACTCAGAACGACTCAGAGCCACCACTTCTGAACATCAGGGGGGCTACTTGGAGGAGGAATGGGGCGGGTCACTTGGACTTGGAGTGACTGAACAGGGCTACAGGCGGTTGGCAGGAGGAGGAGGCATGCAGTGAGTTGCTTGGACTCCTAGTGACAGCTCTGGAACACCAGGTGTCTGTCCAGAAGAAGAGGCATGCGGAGAGTCACTGGGATTCAGAGCGATTGTACAGGCTCCAGGTGGCTGCTCAGAGGAGGGGCCACATAGCCAGGCAATTAGGTGCATAGCAGGGTTCCGGGACCTAGGAGCCTTCTTGGTGGAAGAGCCGCACAGAGACACACTTGGGGCAGAGCAAAGGTTCCAGGACTGTGGGCAGATTCTCTGAGAAGAGGCAGCCTAAGGAGACTCGTCTGCAAAGGGTGAGGCTCCCAGGACCTTGAGAACATTGCAGAGGAAGGCAACCCAGCCCAGGCAGTAGTTTTAGATTGAGGGGAACCTCTAGGAGGGGAACTGACCAGCGAGACCTCCCCAACAGGTGAGTCTTCCCTGCCACATGAGGTTTTCCCACAAGGACGGTAAAACCAGAGACACAGGCCCAAACAGGCCTTGCCTCATCCCACAGCCTAGTTCCCCTTTGGATGACCATTGGTCAACAAGTGGAGGCACCTCTGCCCACTAACAGGGAATATATCCCACCTGAAGGCCACCACCCCTAGAGAGGCAGCTTCCTTGTGGAGCACCACACTATCAACTTCCTCCAAGACTTCAGCCTACTGAAGACTAAGAGGGGATATACTAGAAATATTCAGGGATATTATAAGTCAATAGAGGAAATCTGCAATATCTCAACAGTCCACTGATACCTGAAATATGAGAAAACAAGGGAAAAAAATGCCCCAAACAAATCTTTTATACATCAATAAAACCCAATGACAGCATGGCAGAAGAAATGACAGAAAAGGAGTTCAGAATGTACATAGTTAAAATGACCAGGGAAGCAAACAATGAGATGAAAGAGCAAATGCAGGCACTGAATGATGAGATGAAAGAACAAATGCAGGCATTGAATGATCTCACCAAGCAACAGTTAAAAGAGCAAATACAGGAAGCAATAGATCATTTCAATAAAGAGTTGGAGATATTGAAAAAAAAAACAAACAGAAATCCTTGAAATGAGGGAAACAATAAACCAAATTAAGTACTCCATAGAAAGCATATCCAATAGGATAGAACACCTGGAAGACAGAACCTCAGACATTGAAGACAACATATTTAACATTGAAAACAAAGTTAAGCAAACAGAGAAGATGGTAAGAAATCAAGAACAGAATGTACAAGAACTATGGGATATCATGAAAAGGCCAAATTTAAGAATTATTGGGATTGAGGAAGGCTTAGAGAAACAAACCAAATGAATGAACAATCTATTCAATGAAATAATATCAGAAAATTTCCCAAATCTGAAGAATGAAATGGAAAATCAAGTTCAAGAGACTTATAGGACTCCAAATACACAAAATTACAACAGACCCACACCAAGGCACATTATAATGAAAATATCTAACATACAAAATAAAGACAGAATTTTAAAGGCTGTGAGAGAAAAGAACCAAATTACATTCAGGGGGAAACCAATACGGATATCAGCAGATTTTTCAACCCAGACCCTAAAAGTTAGAAGGGCCTGAAACAACATTTTTCAAGCCCTGAAAGAAAATGGATGCCAACCAGTGTAATATTACTCAGCTATAAAGAATAATAGAATTATGGCATTTGCAGGCAAATGGATGAAATTGGAGAATATCATGTTAAGTGAGATAAGCCAGTCTCAGAAATCCAAAAGAGGAATGATCTCAGTGATAAGCAGATGATGACACATAATGGGGGGTGGGAGGGGGACAAGAATGTAGGAAGGAGGGACTGTATAGAGGGAAAAGAGAGGTGGGAGGGGTGGGAGGAAGGAAAATTATAACAGAATGAATCAAACATTATTACTGTATGTAAATATATGAATATGCAAATGATATACTGTTAATCCATGTAAAAACTAAAACAACATGCATCTCATTTGTTTACAATAAAAATAAATAAAAAAGAAGTATTTATCTGCCTGCCTAAGATCCAGACCTAAGCACGGAGGCTTCTGGATTACAGAAACTCTTAGGCTAAGTCCAGTCTCTTCTCAAGTAAGGAGGAAGCATCTCTAGCTAACAGGTGACAGTAAATTACATGAAGTAAAACATGAAAAATTAAAGTCAGGAAAGCTAGGGAAACCCTTCTGTCATATCCATTTTCTGCACAAAAACAGACACAATCAGCATTGAGGATCTGCTGGTGACAGGTCAGTCACATCTGTAATTCATTCTTTCCATAGTACTGCATTCAGATGATGATTTACTTTCAGATGCCTTTGCTCATCTAATATTCTAAAATCTTCCACAGACTAAAAATAAGTATAGTAACATCTTCCAATCCCAGGAAGCTTTTATAACTCAACAGTGTTAGCTTGCAAAATGGGCCAAATTAAAAAAAAAAAAAAGAAAGAAAGATTTTAGAGAAAAACACATCCAAAATTATCTCGCCTGAAATAAGATTCCTTTTTGTACACGACATTGCTTTTCATAAAACAAGTTCTCATTTAAGGGAGGCAACCGAGAAATGAACCATGAAAAAAGACATACCTAAAGAAGTCATTATTTATATAAAGAATCTCGTTAAGAAAGATCTGTGTTCTAAATGAATTATTTTTCTTCACATTATCTCATATCTCTTCATGGCTAGGTGAAGGCTAATGAAATCCAAATCTAGCTCTGAGAAAAGATTAGCATCATGATTTTATTTATTTAACTTATTTTTACTCCTGTGAACTTTTACTCCCAGACCTCGCCTCCCATGAATCATAGCAGAATAATAAATTGAAAGCAAATGTTCACATAAGAAAACCCAATATATTAAAAAACAAAAAACAAACCTCAACTTGCATTGCAAAATGTTTTGTGTTGCGATCACCAGAATAGATCCTGCAGTACCTTTAAATGATTATGAAAGTACAGTAGTTTAATATGTACTGGATAGTATAGTTTCTTAAGCATACACAGAATAAGATAAGAAATGCAAATAAATGCAAAGTGAAAAAAAAAAAAAGAAAACTTCTGTCCTCAACACATTAGACTATCCTCCAGGAGGAGTTCAGCAAATTATTAGTAGATTTAGAAGAATGGTAAAGATGATAACATCTAGTTTTTTTCCCTTTAAAATATTAATAAAAATATATCATTTTTGAAAATCAAAAGCAAAACCAAAATCAAGACAAAACAAAACAAAGCAAGCTTTGGAAGCTTGGTAAGGCCCTGAGCAAATTAGCAGACCCCTGTCTCAAAAAAATAAAATTTGCTGAAGATGTGGCTCAGTAATTAATTCTTCATACCAAAATAAATAAATAGGAAGGGAAAAGAGAGGGATAAACAAAAATACTGCTGAACAAATGACAGTGTGTGGCATTTATCTGGACCTTGATTCAAGCAAACTATTAAACAGAAAGGGACAATATTAAGTGAAATGCAAGAAAATGAAGCATTTTTATCCTTTAGAACTACATGTTTAAACTGTCAAATATGCAATCCTGTAGTAGTGATCGCTACGTATATGGAAATGTATCTCACCATGCTTTCATGAATGTGTAAAAGTTTGCTTGATAAAAAAAAATAAAACAAACAGAAGAATTGGTACAGTGCAGCCTGGGAGGGATGATTTTTCTAGGATCACAATTTAAGCAGAAGAGACTATGGTCCAAGTAATGATATACACTCAGAAGGCCTGGATCCTACTCTGGTCCTGTTCTTCCTTGCTGACTCACCTTGGACTGCAGACACACCTCACAGAAGTGCAGTCCTTCATGTATGCATGGGGACAGTCTACCCACCCCGCATGTTTGAATGGTGCTGCAAATCATGAACACTGATATTTTAGGTGCTGGTGATTATATAAAACCCTGTGTAAATCTATGGTGACAGAGAAGTCATGACAGAGTATTCACAAGGTGTGTTGCTGGTTTCATTGGAAGAAAGACAGCTCAGTCACTCCACACAAACAACCCCTTATCCAACAAACATGGGAAAACTCCAAGGACACTGCAGATGACGTTTATGGGGAAAGGCACAGTTAACTGGCAAAGGTCAAATGCAAAGGTCAGCCATACAGCGCTTGAGGCAATTAATTGGCCTGTGTTCTCACTGCTGACCAAGATGAATTCAAATGAGGTTTTCCGCAAAGAGAAACAAACATTAAGGCATGCCTGTGAGACCTCCCCTTCTGAGAAAAAAATGTTTACTTCAACCAAGTAAAGACATCATGAGCCCACAGATCACCACCTCTGGCAGAGAACTGTGAATAGGGTAAAGTGACCAACAGAGTTTGAAGTCAGACTCTGAGATCTCCATCTGGGGTCCTCCCCTGGGCAAGGAGTGTCTCACCTGAGTATCTCATCATCTATAAGCTGGGAAACACCACCACTGACAAAGTGGTCCAGAGGATAGAATGGGAATAAGTGGGGGTGCTGGAACCATCCTTAAATATAGAGAAGGTGCTGAAGGCCAGAGCTGTCCCTTGCACTAAGTGACTATGTAATAGGTACCTACCTTGTATCAGGTCAGGAGGTATATGATGCTGTCACTCATTCCTATTACCAGGAATGCTACTCTTGCTACCTTTTTATAAGGCAAAATAAACTTTTAGGTAGACACCATCATATCAGGAATATAGAAGGTATTTTAAGGAGAAAGGGGTTAATCCACAAGAGCACAAAATAATCTTAAACACTGCACTCCTAAAGAGTGCCAAATGCATGAATAAAAATCTGATAAAAAATAAAGAGGAAACCTGTAATCTCAGTAGCTTGGGAGGCTG
Source organism: Sciurus vulgaris (assembly GCF_902686455.1). Taxonomy (NCBI): domain Eukaryota; kingdom Metazoa; phylum Chordata; class Mammalia; order Rodentia; family Sciuridae; genus Sciurus; species Sciurus vulgaris. The sequence goes on along the minus strand of NW_027632803.1, from coordinate 34,298 downwards.
AGGCACTAGGATCATGAGTTCAAAGCCAACCTCAGCAATGGCAAGGTGCTAAGCAACTCACTGAGAACCTGTCTCTAAATCAAATGCAAAACCATACTGGAGATGTGGCTCAGTTCAATCCCCAGTGTCAAAAATACTATATATTTTTTGAGATCGCAACACTCCTCTCATTTAAAAGGTAAAGAAAATTTGTAAGGGTTCAGATTTTAACACTTACAAACTTGTCCTAATTTAGTTTATGGAACACTCCACTAAAACCACAAGCCAATTTTTTTATTGGTTCCCAGGGTATAAGGAGGAACACTTTCACAACAAAAACTTAGTCTAAACCACAAAACTCTCAATAAAATTAAAAGGATTCTAATTCTACAAACTATATTCTCTGATCACAAGAGAATTCATTTAGAAAGTGCAACCATAATATTACTAAAGATCCTAAGAATGTTTAGAATACAGAAATAAGGAAAGATTACAAACAACTTTAGGCCTACAAATTCAGGATTTTTTTTTTTAAATAGACACATTACCTAAAAGGCAAGAAATATAAAGGCTTACATGAGAAAGAGATAACCTGTACAATGCTGTATCTGTGAAAGAATTTGAGTTGGCTGAAATATTTCCATTTAATCTAGGCTCAAGTGGGTTTACTGGTGAACTTAACAAATTATTTTTTAATGGAGTGCTAATTAATCCCAGGGCATGACACACAGGAATAAAATGCTGCACCACTTAGCTTCATCCCTAGTGGTTTTAACTTTGAGAGAAATTCTCATTAAATTGCTGAATTGGGCATTTAACTTGTAATCCTCCTGCTCTTAGCATTCAGGGTACCTGAGATTACAGATGTGCACCAATGTGCCCAGGTTTTCTAAGCTTTAAACCAGCATAATTCAAGAACACATATGCAAAACCTCTAAAAAATTTAATGAATTGATCCTGGCACAATACACCATGACCAAGTAAGTATTATCCTAGGAATGTAAAGATGGATCAGTCTTTTAAAATCAATAATTTTCTAATAAGATGCAAAACAAAGTGTTGGACATAATTTGATAACATGATAAAAACGCATCACACTAAAAATAAAAGGAAAGTTCTGGAAGTTTTATCAAGTTCAATAAAGATAAGTAAATAAAACTAGACTCTGAAAGAAAATAAAGCTAAGTCCAGAATCAACCCAATTGTCTACATAGAACATTCTACTTAAAAGCACCTATAAGGAATAAATCATTTTAAAAATGTGATCACGGAATGTAAGATCTACAGGAAGATCAACTGTATTTATCAAGAAAGGAGGGAAAGTGAAGGCATGAAAAAATTTTATGAGCCACGTCAAACATAGAAATAAAAACCTCACCTTGCAACTCAAGGCCCTGGGCTTGATCCCCCCAGTACTGCCAAAAAAAGAAAAAAAAAAAGAAAAAAAAAAAAAAAAGAAAAAAGTAAAAGAAAAGAAATTAAAAAAAAAAAAAATAAAAACCTCAGTGAGAAAATAATCCATATCCATCAGAGTGAAATAAAAACAAATTCTGGTGGAAATGCAGAGAAACTGGATCACTTTACTTATTGTTGGTGGGAATATAAAATTACACAGCACCTTTAAAAATAGTCTGGCACTTTATTAAACAACTACACATGGGTCCCAGTAATGGCTCTTCTTGGCATCCATCGCAAGGAAATGGAAACAGCTCCACAAATATCCCAATATAAATATCCCAGGGCCAGATTCATAAGCACCCAACAAACTGGAAATATTCTCATGAACTTTTGATGGTGGCCAATGAAGCACTACTCATCCATGCCACAGAATACAACTGAGCAATAACATGGAAGAATCTACTGACAGACACAGCAACCTCCTTGGAAAATGTTGCTAGGTAACAAGAGCCAATCCACAAAATTAATACAATCTATAATTTACTCACACACATTGTTGAATACCTAGCATTACAGGCATGCATCACTGTGTACAGAATTTACAAATAATTGAAGGAGGAAATAATACCAGTTTACCCAAAAGTCTTTGCAGAGGATGCTTATGATATAAATCTGAATCTTGAATATGATAAAGTCACATATGATAAATCTGCAGAAGCATGTACACATGCTAGTATATGTAACACTTGTTAATCTGACTTAAAATTTGTTAAGCTGGAGCACACTGGGGCCAACTTCCTAATTGTGCCAGTATACTAGTTATGTGAGATGGTTTACCATTAGGAGAAATAGAGTGAACTATGCATGTTTGATTTATTTCTTATAACTGTGCATGAATTTTCACCTACTCCAAAGTAGTGTTTTAAAAAAAAAAAAAATAGTTATAAGAAGTTTGAAAATACTGGAGTTTTAAGTCCAAGAAAAATATATTTCAAACATAAACTCTAACATTATAACTTTGTTCTTTCCTTTTATCTGTATTTCATAAATATTCTTTAATAATTAGAATATTTTTATTGATGAAAGATTGAAACAGAATTAAATGTACAAATTCTGCAAACATACAAGTTATGTGAAAAATCAAAAATTAATATTACTGCAAAAATTATTTTAATCAATTGTATTTCTAAATTGTAACAATAAATATCAACAAATGATTTTTTGGTAGTTCTGAGGATGGAATCCAGGGCCACTCACTAACCCAGTCACCTTTAATTTTATTTTTGTGACACGGCCTCGCTAAATATTCCAGGCTCACTTTTACTTCTGTTGCCATCCTCTTGAGTAGCTGGGAATGCAGGCAAGGCTCTTTGCACTCAGCAGAAATTGAACTTTAAAATAGCATCATTTACAATAGATATCAAAAATTTTAGTACTCATAAGTTTCACAACCCATCAAAGAAACATTAATATAAAAACCTGAGGGAGATTTAGCATGGTGTGGGCAATAAAGACAGGATGGAAAAGGAGGATGTCAAAAGCAAGTCCAGTGAGAGAACAAAGAGTGTCTGCCAATAAGGCCAAAATTCTAGCTGACAAATGTGTCCCAGGACATGAGCAGAGACACAACAGAAAGACTAAAACAGATATGTGGGCATGGGAATTGGAAGCAACACTAAAGAAAAGAGAGAATGGAGACAGAGGAGATAGAAAAAGGAGGAGGGCCCAAAACCTTTGAAAAGAACAAGTCAGTACTTTCCTATAGGAGTCCAGGCTCTGGCTCTGGGGCCCCGTCTCTTCAGAGGAATCTGTTACTTTATTACCTTTGCTATTGTAGAAAACCTGCTGCCTGCTTGCTATCTACCTATCCTATTCAATGCAAAAAAAAAATATATATATATATACATATATATATATATATATATATATATAATTTTTTGACCAAAATTACTCAACAGCTAAGTTTTGAAGTGCTTGCTTACCATCTGTGACTAATGGGTTAGATATCAAGCACCATATACATTAAAAGATAAAATAAAATAAAACAGTTATTAAAAATTTATTCAAGACCTATACCCAGAAAACTATGCATGTAAACCTATATTAAGAGAAATTTAAATGACTTAAATAAATTGAAAGATGTGTCATGGTCATAGATTAAATATTTTTTCTAAATCTCAATTCTTTCTTACACTAAGTTATTAATTTTTTAACTCTAAACATAACCCCAGCAAGCCTTGTGAAAAAGCTGAACCTAAAATGGAGTGAAGGAGTAAAGAGTATAGAAGAGTCAAAACAGCAGCAAAGTTGGAGGAATAGCACTACCTAGTTCCAAGATTATTGCAAAGCTCAGCAATATCACAGTGTGTAAGGAAAATGAGACAAGTGAAGATAGCAGAGGACACAAGCAGACTCACACTTAAGTGGTCAAGCAAGTTTTGACAAACTTGCCATGTCAATGGGAAAAGGAGAATCTTTTCCACAAATTGATGTAGAAAAAACTTTGTAACCATATGCAAAAATAAATAAAGAAATAAATTAGTCTCAAGCTCTGCCTCACACACTATGAGCAATTAAGTGGGAATGATCATAGATCTAAATGTAAGTGTTAAAAATATAAAACCTTCTAAAACAAAAGATAAAAATCATCACAACCTCGGTTTTGGTTGACTTATGTAAAATACAAACAGCATGAAGTACGAACGAATAAGAGGACTGGATGTACTTCAGTGGTGTAGCACTTGCCTAGCATGCTTAAAGGCCCTAGACTCAATTCCCAGTACAAGAAAAATACATTAGCAATAAATGAAAGGACTGTTGACTATGAACATGGACTGGTGACAAGGTGAAACAGCTGTAACTTTGTACAGGGTGGTAAGAATGTAATGTGGTTATCTGGAAAAAACTTGGCAGATTCTTAAAGTGTCAACATATTCCACTCCAGGGCGTCAACAAAGAAAAATTAGAGTTCTGCATGTATATTATATGTGCATAGCAAATGTGAATGAGTAATTGGATTAACAAACTTAAATATACACAATCAGTACTAAAGAAGAAGAAAATAATACCCACAAGATGTGAAAGTCAAAATTACACAAGAAGATAGACAAGAATATGAAAAATGTATGATCATATAATGTATTAAAATTTTAGAGTGAGAAAAGGCACAGCAGCAGTTTCTTGCAAACAAGGAGGTAGTAAAGGTGGAGAAAGAAACTTCTGGGGCAAATGGATACATTTATTATCCTGGAAGTGTTGAAGTTTTCTTAGGGCACAACCTAAATGCGTGCAAGTTTTTAGAACTCAATTATATCTCAATAAAGTATATGCAAAAACCTTAACAAGTCATATATTACAAAGTTTAAATTAAAAAAAGACCAACAAACTAAAGATTTGAATAGGAAGATAACCACAAGAACAAAACAAGTATTTCTAAATAGCAAAAGACATTTATGTACAAACAAGTTATTAGGTAATGGTATAGCGTATCATTGTCAAGGCAGATCCTGGGACACCATAGTTGCTTCTACCACAGGTTCAAAGCTGTTTTATTGTAACAGCAAAATGTTGTTTGCCTTTTTTCTGATTCTCCCAAGAGTGAATAGTTGAATTGTCCACAGGTTACATGACACAAGTTGAACATAAAATATAGAAAGAGTGGAATCCAGCTGTACTTAGCCAAACAGCAAGCTTTGCAAAACTTTACAACAATGCCACTCTTTCCACTGATTATTTTTGGTGATCAATATATATTTTACTAAAAAATACTATGTGTGTTAACATGTAATATGTTAAAATATTTTAAGTGAATGTAGTCCTTTTTAAATTCTCAATTTGAATTCCAAACAGGGCAAATATTGATAGATAAATTAAGGTTCTCTGGGATTTTCAGTGCTGGGGAAGAGCTATTAGTTTACCATCAAATACTACTCAGGCAGGCCCCTCGAGAGGAATAATTGCCCTTCTAAATTCTGGCCTGCTGGTGTAGAATAAACTTTGGATTCTCCCACCTTCTGAGTGCAGTCTTATTGTTTTCACAATAGTTTATGGAAAATAATATTCCTACAAGATATTCCCCAAGGAAAATTAGAGAGACAAGCACCTTTCAGGAGGGAGGGACAATTAGCCAACCATTGACCTCCCAGTAAATCTTTTCTTAATAACAATGCACCCTGAAGGAAAGGGGCGGATACAGAATTCAGGGCTCTGGACTTTGAACTTCCCCCACTGCAAAATAGTCCTAAAAGGAGGCACAGAAAATTATCAAAACTCTGGGAAACAATGGATCTCAGAGAAAGAAAAGCAATGGGCAAGATTTGAGTACTTATCCCTCAGGATCTGGACTCCTATTTCCCCAGATAACAATATGTTTCAACCTTTTAACAACTACCTTCCTAAGCTAAAATTTTAACCTGCACAACTTGGTCCCTGACTGTGCAAACTCCATGTCCATAGTGTCCAATAAAACTCTAAAACCCAGAGTCCTTTTGTAACCCGCAGGCCATCTCCATACCCAGAAAATGGGTCCTAACAGTGCCTGATCAATTGACTTTTCTGTAGACTAAAGTAAAACTTGCTGATCTGAAGTTTGGGTCCCGTCTCCTGTGTCTGTCATCTGTGGGCCATGAGCTTACAATCATTTTCCCTGTTCTTTCCCACGTTTGCCTGATAAGAAATGGTTACAACACTATATAAGAGCTCCTCCCCTAGAACAGTGTCCCCTGGGGCGGTACTTTCATTCATCAGGCTCAAATGGGGATAGGGGAACATGGAGTTTTAATATACCCTTCCACACTCAGGTCTTGTCCAGAAGGTCTGGGGACAGTGACAAAGCTCAACCCCAGCATGGCCTGAGGGTGAAAGGTCACAGAGAACTTGGTGACCTGGAGTGTACAGTACCTTCTCAATCCTGTCTAGGAAGAGCTCTTTTGCACACGTTCAGCTGTCCTACAGCAAGCCTCTTGCCCTGAATCCCAACAAAATCACTCTGTCCACATGAGCACTGAAAGCCTGCAGCCACTCAAGCAGTTTGGTGGTCACAAAAGAAGCCATCACCACACACCTGGCACCACATGGACCAGTGCTGGCAGCTTTCCTTGGTGATGCCACCCATGCTTCCTAGCTTGTAGGGCTTAGAGTTCAGGTACTCCACAATGGTGAGGCAGGTTACCAGGTTAATGCCGCTGAATGACGAGCCAGGGAGCTGAGTCATCTCATCCTTATTTACCATAATCCCATTGCCATGACAACACCTGCTACTAAAGGACTTATTGCCATGACAATTCTCACCGCAGGATTGGCATTACAAAATGACCAAGGAGGACCGAAGAGGGCAGCATTCTAATTTGGCATTGTAAAATAACCAATGGGACAATATAGGACACTATTCTAATCAGGTGTTACTAGATAACAAATGGGAGTAAATTGGGTGAGGCCTTCAATCAGTTCTGTGTAGGGAATAGAATACCTCAGAGTCAGCACGTAAGACAAATTTGCAGACTTGGGAATCCTGAACTTCTCTTGCTCAGTCCACTCCACTTCACCACACAGTGCTGTTTTCACCTTTGCTTTTAAAACCAAGGACCTGGGCCCCAAGTGCACACCCCAACTAGCATTTGTACTTGTTATCTTTTCTATGGTTGAAATGCACCAACGTTAAAAGCAAGTGAAAGAGAAGCCATGCAGAGAAGGGAGAAGAGATAGGACTGCATGGAACATGCAATAGGGAATGTTGGTCTAAAGAAGAAAGAAAAAAACTTCCCCAAATATTAATGATAATTATTTGGGAATGCAGACTTCTGCAATGATGGTACTGTTAGGTAGAAGTTCAGGAACACCAAGATGGTGGAGGCAGATTACAAGAAAAATGCAGAACAAGACAGGGAATTGAGCAATCACAACTCTATAAGTCCCATTGTCATGACAACTCCCACCACTAAAGATTTATCACCGTGTCAACTCCCGCCTTAGTTATGGCATTATAAAACAACCAATGGTGATGAAGTGGACAGTATTCTAATTAGGTTTTCTAAAGTAACCAATGGGGAAAAATTTTGACACTTCTAATCTAGTACTACAAGATAAACAATGGGAGGCAATCAATGGGAGCAATCAGGTCTATATAGGGAAGTGAATGCTTCATAGCCAGGCATATAAGACACTGATTTCTGGACTTCCTAAATTTGTGGACCTTGAACCTCTCTCTCAGTCAACCCACTGCACTCCACCCTGAGTTGTGTTGCCTGCGCCTTCACCTTCACTAATTCCATTCTTGCCTGTTACTTCTAAGTGTCTTCCTCAGTTCTTTCTTTAGGACATCAAGGACTTGAACCCCAAATTGTAGACCAAAAATAATGGTACCTGAGTGCTGCATTGAGGATATTCCTCCTATTGTAAACTGTGGACAAAGAGGTTGAGGCAAGGACAGAAACTTAAAGGCAAAACTAATGAGGATTTTTACATCAGCTATTTAAACACTAAACCTTAGCCACCATGGTTAACACCAAGAGTGGCATCAATCTGAGACTGCTCAGATAATGGTTGGGCAGATCCTTATAGAAGCACTTTTTGTATAAAGTTGTGGTGGTCTCTGTGCAAGTTGTGATTATGACACAGTACATTTTGATAGTCACTAACAAGTGAATATTTCCCTCTCTCTCACAATATTCAGTTATAGTTAGCCTGAACAACAAATCAGGGGTGATGATGCTGGAGCTTGAGACATCAAGATCCTCTATGCTCATTCCTCAGATTCTTGGTCATCTTCACAGGTTGCAGGTGTAAGAGAAGAGGTATGCAGTTGAGACTGGCTTAAAAATACTTTTGTTTATGCTTTATCGAAAATCCCACTAGTTGGCTATTGCACTGTTGCCAGCTCTTGTACTAAACCCTGTTTTTTACCCCTCATGCCTGGAATACAGAGGCAGTTGGGTTTGACACTGTTATCCGCTCATTGGGGTGGCAGATGCAGCAGCAACAGACAGGTAGGAATCTCCCAGGCCTGGTGTCTGTGACTCTCCTCTGGTGTTGCATATTCTTGGAAGGGCTATGAGAACACTACCATTGAGCAGAATCAGTAGAAAGCTATGGAAACTAATTAGAAAACACTTCTGCCCAGTCAGCTGTCCTATATCAACTCCCCCAATCCCTGGCATTTATCTGTTCTCATTTCATTTATTCTTTCCCTTGTTAGCCTGCACACACACTAGTGCAGCCCTCCCTACCTCTGCCTGTCTCAGGTGCACCAACATCTCTGTTTGCAAGTATTCATGACTCACAGTGTCTCTTTTTAGCCAGCAGAGTCAAGTGATTCTGCATTTTCTGGTTTTTCTTTCATCACCTGTCACTGTGATTCCTAAATATGGTTAATCATCCCTGGCTCTCTAAACCCTTGGGGGGAGTGAGTCACAGCTCTGACTGTCACAGTTCCTTGGCAGAAAGGTGCTGTAATTCACATTGACTTAACCTATACTCTCTTTGTTGGATATTTTCCTCCACTCTTGTCTTCCAGGCTCTGCCATCACCATCAGTTTTCTGCAGAGTTTGGATGGTTATGCCTGCAGGCAGGATGACATGAAACTGCTTTGTTGGGTTGTGGGAGTAGGAGCCACAGGAAAGACGGGAAGAACCAGTGTTTTTTTTTTTGTTTTTTTTTTGTTTTTTTTTTTTTTTTTTTTTTTTTTTGGTGCTGGGGTTTGAACCCAGAGCCTTGTGCTTGAGAGGCAAGCACTCTACCAAGTGGGTTCTATCCCCAGCCCTGAACCAGTGGGTTTTTTGAATTGTCATTTGTCCTCCAGCCTTCTCTACAGAACTGTCTATATCTTCACCTCAACTTTCACTTTTTTCTCTGTGTGCATTTTCTTACCCTCAGCTGAGTGGAGAGCTGCCAAGGAGTGATTAGGTCAAAACTGCAGCAGTACCTTGGTTTCTTCTTCAGGTACATCCCTCCTCCTCCACCCTTCTCTATACACAGCTCAAAGAAACTTCCACCCAGTCACTGAGAACTCAGACCTCGGAGAGGCTGCAGGGAAATTATGCTCATTAGGATTAGAATAGAAATGTCACATTTGCTAAAGCTGCTGCAAAGAAATGGGGGCAACTCCTTCCTTCTCCCAACTATACTTTTCAATGTCCAAATCCTCCACCTGTTCTACATGGTAGCATGATAAAAGGTAACAGCCTGAGTGGAGACTACCCTGTCCCATGTCTTCTATGGAGATAAATATTGGGTAAAAATTTTCATAAAAATACTTATGGTGCATATGCTTTAAAATCTTTCTTTGCATTTATTTTTAAATAGTGGAAATTGAACCAAAGGGCACATAAACACTGAACTATACCCCTAAGCACCCCCTTTTTTGCGGTGGTCTAAGTTGTGCAGTCTGACCTCAAACATGAGATCCTCAGCCTCCCAAGTCACTGGTATTATAGGCATGTACTACCATACCTGGCTAGTGTTTTAAATCTTTAATTTTGATATTTATGAATTTTGTTACGGAAATCCATCTTTTCCAGTTCTTGCAAGTGATGGAGAGCTGCATCAAGAAGAGTATCCATCCATGTCACTCTGTCCAAATCATGTCTAATCTTCCTTCTTCCTAGAATTATTATTTGGAGAAGAATTTGAAAGACCCCTGCCCAGGCCCACCAATCTGGGCCTTGGTTACATCCATTCACTTTCCAGTTCTCTACCACCCATAACATGCCTCCTGGCCATCATGTGGGGTATACAAAGGACCTGATGTAGGCTCAGATGCATGTGCATCATGTCCAGTACAGTCGCATGTGTCAGACCTCCTTTTCCCACCACCCAGCATATCTACTATGCCCATCAGAACCAATGTGATCTTCACTAGAGGTCACCCATCTGGTGAGGTATATGTGGATAGCAAGGAACCATTGCCTTCAGACACTACCTGTCACTCAACCCATGTGAGGCAAATGTACACCATCAACAGCAGCTCATGCCAGCACTGAGCAGCAGCAAAATTAAACCCAAGATAATTGTATTGACTGCTTGGGTAGGAGATCAAATCTCCTCAAACAACTACCAACCACACAGGGGCACATCCACTGGACAGTCATCTTCAGACCAAACCCAGGGCAGCTTTGTTTCCGTCTCTCCCTCACACACCACAGCCTCTTAGCATTCATGTTCCTCTATTTCTCATATTTGCAATTCTGTACAAAAAAAAAAAAACAATTTTCTTTCCACCTAGCAATATACTGATAGAAATCAGACATGTGAAGAAATTTCTAACCCTTTTCTTGGAATAAAATGGACAATCCCAGGTGTCACTGCTATTCATTGGGGGTTATTTGAATGACTCATCAAATTTTTATAATTTCTTCAAATATTCTGTTACCTAAGGACTAAGTTGTAAGTTACAGTTTAAAACATGCTACATAGGTAATAGAAAGTGTGAAGAAGAAAGTAGCATACATAGACTCATAACATTTATCAAAGTAAAAGAAAATAAGAAATGCTAGTACTGTCTTTTGCAAACTCAAGAAAAATTAAACATATAAATTCCCAGCCTTTCAGCACACAAAAGAGCAATGCTGTGGACATTGTTCTGCATCATCTTGTTTTTCCATTTACAACCCTAACCCTAAGTGTTGGGACTAATAACACCTTAACTAACTCAGGCTGACTCCTTACTCGTTGGTGAGTGAGCAAGATCAAGACCTCAAAGGCAGTTTCAAAAGTTAATGACAATAATCAGACTACCATCAGGGATTGACTAACAACAGTTCTGGGAATAATCAGCTCCTTCTTGCCATCTAGTCCTATGGGACTCTCACCTGCGTGAACCCCCTGGGCCTTGCTGACCTTTAAGCTGATTGGTTCCCACCTAGCCTCCACCCTACATAAAAGCTGTGTGACTTCATCAATAAATGAGTTTCTGCTGTGACTGGTCTCCCTGATGCAGGGGCGCCTGGCTCTCCTTACAGTGCTTGACAGAATTCCACTGAAGGGTGATTGCAAAGACTCATCCTAAAAGGATTGCATGCCAGATGTATGCCTCCCTAGCTTGGATGTTACTCTGTGGAGTTTTCCAAATAATATATTACTCACTTCAGTCTGGGGATCTTGCTAGAGGTGATGGGAATAATTCTACAAATTTCCAGAAAAACATCATGGAGACAAAACACATGTTGAAACCCTGTGATGATTAACCTCACAACAGCAGAATGTTTTTATTATGTCAAAAACCAAACACTGCATTTACTGGCACAGACAGAACCTGTTGGGGCACAGAAATTTATAGATAACAATGTTTCCCCAAGTTCTAAGCACAAAGCACCTCCCACAGTAGCTACTAGATATGGACCAGCTTATTTTATCAATGACAAGCCCTGGTGATTAAGTAAGGATAATCTGTAAGGTTACTGTTTTCTCATAATCTTTCAGTAAGAACAATTTCTGCCTATGCTTTGGAAACTTCTTTGATTTTATTAGTCACAAGCCTGTCATCAAAGCCTGAAGAAAAATGTATATAAACCCAGCCTTCCCCAGAATAAAGTGGGAATGATTGCACCAGAACTAGAGTCTGTGTCTTTTTTTTCTCCATCCATTGCCGACGCTGTCTCCCCATGCCCCCTTACCAGTGTGGAACCCATGGACTCCTGCTAGGGCTGGACCCCGGCACCCTGACAAATCTGATTGTCCTCTGCCCAGAGGGCTGGGGGGCAGTAAGTGGGCCCTACCTTTCCCAGTCTGACATTGTAGGGGAGTGTCCCCTTCCCTTGTCACTGGTTGAGAAGAGCAAGGGGGATAAAGACCCCAACACCTAAGCCTTTTTGAATGATCACTGACTATTCTATGCTAGGAGATAGTCTGGATCCTTCATCTGAAAGTGACATTATTTAATCTTTGGAGTGCCTATGAAATAGGCAATCCTGTTACCTTCCTTTTGTGGCCAAAGGAAGCATGCCATAATGATTTCAAACCCTCATTGAAGTTAACAGCTAGATCCAGAATTTAAACCAGACCACTGAGCCCAGGTCTTAGCTTCCACAATCACAAGGGTGTCACCTTCCCTGGTTTTATTGGCCCTATTTGATTATTACCTACAATTTGTACTTCGTTTTTCTGTTGACTTTTTCTGTGGTACTGGGGATTGAATCCAGGGATTTGTTTATGATAGACATTCTCTCCACCTTTTATTTTTTAAAAAAATTCACTTCAGTCTTAAGTTAATATATTGTTTTAAAGAAGCAGAATAGTAAAAGGAAATAATTTATTTATTGTTATTAGATTCTTCCAAGTGACTACTGCTTTTCAGGACTTCTAGCTTCTCTATTGGTGAAATGAGAATGATGAAGCATGGAGGAGCACCCTATGTTGTGATCCTTGAGTTTACAGTGAAGAGTAGAGTATATGCAGGGGAACACAAATGCTTGGATCAGACCCTGGCACAGATGCATGTTGGTTCTTTAAGAGCAGGACCTGCCTGTCCTATAGGGAAAGGCACAATCAGAAACTATATCACTCCATTCTTCTGGAAGCTCCTGGTGGCCTGGCAGCAAGCATAAACAGAGGGGAGTTATGGTGTCTATGGCACTGAACATGCTGTGTAGCCCAAAGTCTCTTCAAGGTTCAGAGGTAGTTAGGAATGGGGCAGGAGCAAGCCCACACAGGATAGAAGGTAAACGCATTGGGGTGTGAATTGCCTTTTACTCCACCTTGTCATATTGACTGACAAGTTCCATTATCCTGCACAAAGTTGGCAGGCATGTTAAGGCCTATGGTCCCCTCACGCACTTTTTCATACCTAGAAGATGTGCACACTCTCTTCAACTTTTACTCTTGAAGAAAGAAGTGGGTGCTAAGATCTCAGCAGGACTAATCTTGTCATGTAAATCATGTGTTTTCCTTGTGTGGGACAAGCAAGGAGTTTAAAGTCAAGCCTGGTCAATGCCCTGAATAAGCCTGGCTTCTGGGTGAGTGTGATCCCTGAAGTTTCCCCGATCCATGACATGGTCTAAGGCTTGTTCAGAGTTCTTTCTCTCACATTGACAGCACATGCCAGTCATGGTTCAAAAACCTTCTGTCCAGGATCTCACTGCACCACCTTAATCCCCTGAGATAGTAACCTTAAAGAGAAGGAAACTGAGGCTCAGAAACTTAAAGTGAATTACAAACATAGAAATTCTTTTTTTTTCATGATTCAGTGAGATTACTATTGTCAAATTGGTAGTTTTTTTTTTTGACTTGGAATTTTACTTATTTATTTTTTTATTGTAAACAAATGGGATACATGTTGTTTCACTGTATATGGAGTAAAGGCATACCATTTGTGCAATCACAAATTTACATAGGGTAGTGTTATTTGATTCATTCTGTTATTTTTCCCTTCCCCCACCCCTCCCATCCCTCTTTTCCCTCTTTATAGTCCTTCCTCCATTCTTGTTCCCCTCCCTACCCCTAAACCTGACCCTTACACTAACCCTTCCCACCCCCCATTATGTGCCATCATCTGCTTATCAGTGAGATCATTCTTCCTTTGGTTTTTGAGATTGGCTTATCTCACTTAGCATGATATTCTCCAATTTCATCCATTTGCCTGCAAATGCCATAATTTTATCATTCTTTATGGTTGAGTAATATTCCATATACCACAGTTTCTTTATCCATTCATCATTCGAAGGACATCTAGGTTGATTCCACAATCTGGCTATTGTGAATTGAGTACCTATAAATATTGATGTGACTATATATCTGTAGTATGCTGATTTTAAGTCCATTGGGTATAGGCTGAGGAGTGGAATAGCTGGGTCAAATGGTGGATCCATTCCAAGCTTTCTGAGAAATCTCCATACTGCTTTCCAGAGTGGCAACACTAATTTGCAACCCCACCAGCAAGGTGCAAACATAGAAATTCTAAATAAAGTATTTGAACCTACCTGTTCTAATGATGCCTTTGGTAATCAGAGAGGAACAGCCTGTCCTCACATCTAGTAAAGTACCTGGGGATCTGGGACTAGGATCTTTGGGAAGAAAGTTCATGAAATGTAGTAAGTCCAGAGAAAAAATTCTCCCTTTTCTCTGAAGTGAGCAGGTTTAAGCTTAGGTTTATTTCTCCTGTTATCATTGAATATGTACTGCCCTATGTTTATGATGTTTTAAAATTCTTTAAAATCTTCTGTGTGTCAACAGTGATGTTCCAATTCATTAAAATTAACCACCCAACTCCCATTTGCTAGTGAGTGACAGCATGATCTAAAATATTTTCTATTATTTGTGGGTCTCCAGGTGAAAATGTGCACATAAGTGGAGAATTCTAGGTCAAGCCATTTTGATAAATTAATATCCTAAAGCAGTTTAATATTATTCATATATTTATTCATTAAAATTCACTTACATGTGCTCTTTATAACTAAATACTTGCTATGGATTTTCTGTGAAATGAAAGTCAAGTTTCACAATAAATGCTCTTTTTTGGTATTTAGTAAAAGTTGCAGATTGTATTTATATGAAAGCATTTATAAATAATATATCTATGGTTGGTTAAATTCCTTTATTTCATTTTATAGACTACATTTCATTTTGTAGAAGAGGTTTCCTCACTTCACATAACACTGTTTTATTTTTGTCCATATTTCATGAACATATGACAATTCCATTACTTTACAAAATAGGACATTGTTGGAATTAAGATATGCATGATTCTTGTTTCTATTGCCAATACAATTTTATATGCTTTTACTTGTTTGTATAAATACTATACCTTTTAAAATGAATTTTATATTTTTTATCCAGATTGATATTTTAACATGTGTATGTATATAGTAATGTAATTTTTTTTATATGTGAATGTAATAGGGATAGGATCCAAGGGTACTCTAATAAAGGGCAATATCCCCAAGCCCTTTCTATTTATATTTGGAGAGAGGTTCTCACAAAGTTATGGAGGATGGCATTGTGTTTATTACCTCACTGGCTCAGAATTACAATAGTAATTCTGGATTATATGCATGCCCTTTATATATAATTTATGAATTTGTTCTTATTTATAGGATGAAGATCATAATATTTTAAAAGGTACCTTTCAAACATTTTACAATTCTTTTTACTTTTATATGTTGTTTGAAATTTTAGTTGTGATCAAAACCACAAAACAACACTTGCTCTCCCACTATATTGTGCATACTGTTTAGCAATATTAATTCAAATTGTCAGAAAATATATCTATAGAATACTTACACCTCAAAAATCAATAAATATATTTATATGTAAACAAGTGCTTATTTCTGTCTTCTATCATTAATGGAATTCCCATTTCTTTTCAGAAGTTTTTTTGAATGTTTGCTTTTTTTCTTTCTTTTTTTTAGTTGTCTTATATATGTAGAGTTCTCCCATATTTTACTTTGTGGAAGTGACATATTTCTGTTAACATAATGTACTGAAGATTTATCCTGATTATAGATTTTGCAAAAGTTTACTACTTTTTAACTTGAAAAATATTTTGTGGTTTCTATATTCCAAATTGCTACATCCACTCATTTCAGGTGATATTTTTTTTGCTTCCTCATAGTAGTTCTGTTGATTAATGCTGCAATAAAATTTTGTGTTCAAATGCCTTAATTTGTTGTATATGTGAGGCCTTATTACACTCAGAATTCACTATGTCCATCTGTCTTAATTGATGTTACTATTACAAATTAAATTTTACAGTTTTTATTGTTCTCAAATCATGAAACAACACTCTCCCAATTTTGTTTCATTTGGAATATTTTTGATATATCCATAAAATTTTGAGATTCAATAAAATTTCTAGAAAAATTTTTTTCTGTCTTTGCAAAAAATATCATTGGGAGTTTGAGGGATATTTACATGGAGTCTCAAGATAACTTTGAGAAGTGCAAAGATCTTTTAATTTTATTTTTCAATTCTGGAAAAAGAGTATATTTAAGACTGTTCAATCAATTGCCACATATGTGTGGATTTTTAAACATCTTCTCCTCTTTTGATTTTTAGCATTATTCTCTGATGATCAGAAAATAATTGGCATTATCTAAGTATTATTGTCATAGGCTGTGTAAGGAAGGGTTTTATTGTCTGTCAAATTTGTTTTCTTGTAAAACCTTCTAGACACACATATATATTTTCCTCTTTAAAATTTTGTCTATTTTTTTTCCTTAAGATTTCCTACCCTCTTAAAACTTGTTGAATATCCATTGTATTATCATCCAAAATCTACCTGTTATTTCCAGATCTCTGTGTCTTTGGAGATAGAAACAGTTTTCACACAATCTTCAAAGAAGCCAGAAATATTGGTGTATGTTTTATATTTCTTTTATTCTACTGAGAGTGAAGGCAGCTTATAGATTTTTTACCTTAATTGCACAATGCTATGTAAGAAAGGAGAAAAGACTTTGGTTGATAAAAGTAAGATACATTCCTTCTCTATACTATATTGCTCTCCATAGAAATATAGTCATCTTTGATATTGTGCTCTCTACAATAATTTGTGTAATTTTTTAACCTATTTATGACTGTACATTTTTATGTAACATGTTTCTGAAGTAATGATTACCTTGGTTTACTAATCTGCTACACTGCTGATGTCCTAACATTGATAATTCTGCTACAATTTTCTGTTGTATATACACAATATATTCATCCCAGTCTACTAAGTAATTTTCTTAAACTTTCATTTATTTCAGCAATGACGTCTTATAATACCAAAGAACTTTCACCAGACCAGGACATAAGACATATACTTCAAATAGTGATTAATGGAAAATGTTAGAAGTGCGACCTTGACTATTTACAACACAGGACAATATGGAAAACTTTAAGTGAGAGTTAACAGCAGAAATTATATTTTCAAAAATCATGCCTCATTCACCAGCAGAGAATTCATACTGGAGAGAAGTTGTGCAAATGTAAAGACTGTGACAAAACTTTTAATGCAAAATCAGACCTTATTCACCATCAGAGAATTGATAATGGGAAGAAACCTGACCAATTTACAGAATGTGGCAAAGCTTTATATCAAAGATCATACCTTACTCAACACCAGAGAATTCACACTGGAGAGAAGCCCTATCAATGTAAAGAATGTGGCAAAGCTTTCTGTGAAAGATCACAATTTATTAAACACCAGAGAAATCATACAGGAGAGAAGCCCTTCGAAAGTACAACATGCAACAAAGCTTTTAATGACAAGTCATACCTTATTTGTCATCAGAGAATTCATACTGGAGAGAAGCCCTACCAATGTAAAGAATGTGGCAAAGCTTTCTATCGAAGAGCATGCCTTACTCAACACCAGAGAATTCATACTGGAGAGAAGCACTACCAATGTAAAGAATGTGGCAAAGCTTTCTCTCAAAGATCATACCTTACTCAACACCAGAGAATTCATACTGGAGAGAAGCCCTACCAATATAAAGAATGTGGTAAAGCTTTCTGTCAAAGATCACAACTTACTAAACATCAGAGAAATCACACAGGAGAGCAGCCCTTCAAATGTACAACATGCAACACAGCTTTTAATGACAAATCGTACCTTATTTGTCATAAGAGAATTCATACTGGAGAGAAGCCCTACCAATGCAAACAATGTGGCAAAGCTTTCATTGCAAAGTCAAGCCTTGTACGCCATCAAAGAATTCATACAGGAGAGAAGCCTTACAAGTGTACAGCATGCAACAAAGCCTTTAATGAAAAATCAGACCTTAGTGACCACCAGATAATTCATACTGGAGAGAAACCCTACCAATGTAAAGAATGTAGAAAAGTTTTCTGTCAAAGATCACAACTTACTAAACATCAGAGAAATCATACAGGAGAGAAGACTTTCAAATGTACAACATGCAACAAAGCTTTTAATGACAAGTCATACCTTATTTGTCATCAGAGAATTCATACTGGAGAGAAGCCCTACCAATGTAAAGAATGTGGCAAAGCTTTCTATCGAAGAGCATGCCTTACTCAACACCAGAGAATTCATACTGGAGAGAAGCACTACCAATGTAAAGAATGTGGCAAAGCTTTCTCTCAAAGATCATACCTTACTCAACACCAGAGAATTCATACTGGAGAGAAGCCCTACCAATATAAAGAATGTGGCAAAGCTTTCTGTCAAAGATCACAACTTACTAAACATCAGAGAAATCACACAGGAGAGCAGCCCTTCAAATGTACAACATGCAACACAGCTTTTAATGACAAATCGTACCTTATTTGTCATAAGAGAATTCATACTGGAGAGAAGCCCTACCAATGCAAACAATGTGGCAAAGCTTTCATTGCAAAGTCAAGCCTTGTACGCCATCAAAGAATTCATACAGGAGAGAAGCCTTACAAGTGTACAGCATGCAACAAAGCCTTTAATGAAAAATCAGACCTTAGTGACCACCAGATAATTCATACTGGAGAGAAACCCTACCAATGTAAAGAATGTAGAAAAGTTTTCTGTCAAAGATCACAACTTACTAAACATCAGAGAAATCATACAGGAGAGAAGACTTTCAAATGTACAACATGCAACAAAGCTTTTAATTACAAATTGTACCTTATTTGTAATCAGAGAATTCATACTGGAGAGAAGCCCTACCAATGTAAAGAATGTGGCAAAGCTTTCATTGCAAAATCAAACCTTATTCACCATCAAAGTTTTCATATAGGAGAAAAGCCTTACAAATGTACAGCATGCAACAAAACTTTTAATGACAAATCGTACCTTATTTGCCATCAAAGAATTCATACAGGAGAGAAGCCTTACAAATGTACAGCATGTAACAAAGCCTTTAAGGAAAAATCAGACCTTAGTGACCACCATAGAATTCATATTGGAGAGAAACCCTACAAATGTAAAGAATGTGGCAAGGCTTTCTATCAAAGAGCATGCCTTACTCAACACCAGAGAATTCATACTGGGTAGAAGCCCTACCAATGTAAAGAATGTGACAAAGCTTTTAATGTAAAATCAAACCTTATTCGACATCAGGGAATTAATACTGGTGAGAAGCCTTAGGAATGTTCAGATTGTTGCAAAACTTATCGTAAAAAATATGACTAATTAACCACCAGGGAAATCATACAAATGCAAAAAATATGATGAAGACTTTGATGGAAAAGTATACATTTCTCACTAGCAGAGAAATCATACTGAAAAGAAGTCCTATAAATAAAAAGAATGTGACAAACATTTATTTGTCAACAATTATTTTTAATTGTTTCCAATTAGTTATATATGACAGTAGAATGCATTCAGAAAAATTGTACACAAGAGGAGAACAAATTCTTCCACAGACTGCAAGGGTTGCAGAAACAAAGGTAGTGTAATCACACATTTATTCAGGATAATGATGTCCAGATTATTTTACTGTCATTCCCCTCCTTACACTGATTACTTTCCCACTACCTTCCACACGATCCAGACTCTTCATTCCACCTACCCCCCATTATGAATCACAATTTGCCTGTCAGAGAAAATATGTGACCTTTAGTTTTTTGGGTTTCACTCATTTCACTTATTGTGCTAATCTCTAGATCCATGCATTTACTGGAAAATGCCATAGCTTTCTTTTTCTTTAAGTGTGAATAGCATTCCATTGTCTGCATATAGTACATTTTCTTTATCCATGCATATGTTGAAGGCTATCTAGGTTGGCTCCCTAGTTTAGTTATTGTGAACTGAGCTGCTAAAAACAATGATGTGGCTGAGTCACTGTAGTATGCTGGTTTTAAAACCTTTGTGTGTTTATATCAAGGAGTGGGATAACTGGGTCAAATGGCAGTTGCATTCTATGCTTTCTCAGAAATCTCAATAAAATTTCCAGAATGGTTAAATCAATTTGTAGACCAAGCAGCAATGCATGAGTGTACCTTTTTCCATGTATCCTCAGCAAAATATATTTTTTATGTTTTATTTTTTAAAAATTATTGTTGTAATAGGAGTGGGATAAAATCATAAAGTGGTTTTGAGCTGCATACCTCTAATGCTAGAGATGATGAGCAATTTTTCATGTTAGTTGATCATTTGTAACTTTTCTTCTATGAAGTATTGGTTCAGTTCATTACCCCATTTATTGATTGAGTTTTTGTGTGTGTGTGTGTGGTGCTGGGGATTGAACCCAGGGCCCTGTGCTTGCAAGGCAAGCACTGTACCATCTGGGCTACACCCCCATACCTGATCATGTTATTTTTTATGTTAAGTGTTTTGAGTTTCTTATATATTCTGTAGATTATCATTTTATCTAAGGTGTATATGGTAAAGATTTTCCTCCATTCCATAGGCACTCTCTTCATTTTACTGATTGTTTTCTTTGCTGAGAAGATTTTTATTTTGAGTCCATCCCTTTATGATTACTTGAATCTACTTCTTGTGCTTTTGGAGACTTTTTAAGGAGGTCAGTTTCTAAGTTGACTAGGTGGAGATTTGGTCCTACTTTTTCCCTCTATTATGTACAGGATCTCTGTTTTAGTGCCTATCTTTACTCACCTTTTCATTTGTTTGTCTACAGGGTTAGAGATAGAGTTATGATTTCATTTTGTTATATATTTTCATTTTCTCCACCACCATTTGTTCAATAGGCTATCTTTTTTTCAATGTATGTTTTTGGTGCCTTAATTTGGTATGAGAAAACCCTATTTATTTGGTTTTGTCTCTGTGTGTTCTATACCATTGTACTACATGTGTATTTTGGTGCCAATGCCATGCCATTTTTGTTACCATTACTCTGTAGGTCTGCATTGTGATACCTCCTTCTTTACTCTTCTTACTATGTAACACTTTGCTAGTCTGTGTCTCTTGTTTTGCAAATAAATTTCACAATTGCTTTTTTCAGTTCTGTGAAGAATGTCATGGGTATCTTAGTAGGAATCACATTAAATCTGTAACAGTCTTGGTAGTATGATCACTTTGACAATATTAATTCTGTCTATTCAAGAGCATAGGAGATCTTTCCATCTTCTAAGGATTTCCTCCATTCTCTTATGTAGGATTCTGTAGTTTCCATGGTAGAGATCTATCCCCTCTTTCATTAGGTTGATTCCCATTTTTTTGAAGTTATTGTGAATGGACTACTTTTAATAATTTCTCCTCCAGTTGATTCATCACTGATGATTAGAAATGCATTTAATTTATGGTATTGGTTTTATACCCTGTTATTTTTCTGAATTTGTTTATTAGGTGTAGAAATTGTCTCATGGAGTTTTTGGGTCTTTTAATGTAGAAGTGTGTCTTTGGAAAATAATGATATTTTACATTATTATTTTTCTATTCATATCCCTTTAATTTCTTTCATGTGTCCAATTGCTTTGGCTAGAATTTCAAGGAGTATGTCAATAAGAAGTGAAAGAGAGCATTTGTTTCCTCTTCCAGTTTTTATGGGGAAGTCTTCATTTTTTTCTCTATATAGAATGATGTTATCCTTTGACTTAGCATTGAAGATTTTCTATGCACTATGTTCCTACTATCCCTTGTTCTTCCAGTGTTTTAAACATGAGTGGATCTGCATTTTGTCAAATATATTTTCTCCATCTATTGAGATGACCATATGATTCTCAACTTTAAGTCTATTGATGTGATTAATTATGTTTATTGATTTCCATATGTTGAACTAACCTAGCATCTCTGGGAGGAACCCCATTTGATTGTGAAGCACCATCTTTTAAATGAGTTTCTATATGTGATTTGACAGAATCTTTTAAAAGAATTTTTGGTTCTTGTTCATCATCGATATTGATCTGAAGTCTTCACTTCTTCATGTGTCTCTGTTTTTTTTTTTTTTTTTGTATCAGCACAATATTCATAGAATGAGTTAGGAAGGGTTCTCTTCTATGTAATGGTATAATTTGAGGAGTATTGGTGTTAATTCTTCTTTGAAGGCATTGTGAAACTCAGCTGAAAATTCATCTCTGGAATGTGGCTTTACTTGGTTTGTAGAATGTTGATAGCATCTTCAATTTAATTGTTTTTATTGGTTTGTTTACATTGTGCATGTCCTTATGATTCAGTTTGGGTAGTTTCTTTGTCTCTAGAACTTTGTCAAGGTCTTCATAATTTTTTATTTCATTGAAGTATACATTTTCAAAATAATTTTATTTTCTTCTGTACTTTAGTAGTTGTCCATCATGGTATTCCCTTTATATCATAATTTTAGTAATTTGGGTTTTTTCTCTCTCTTTCACTTCAATGTGTAGCTAAGGACTTATCAATTTATCTTCTCAAAGAACCAACTTTTAATTTTCTGAATCTTTTCAATTGTTTCTTTTGTTTCAATTTCATTAATTGCAACTGTGGTTTTAATTACTTTCTGTCTTCTACTATTTTGGTGTTGATTTGTTCTTCTTTTTCTAGCAATTTGAGATGTAAAGTTAGGTCATTTATTTATTGACCTTTAATCTTTTAAAGAATGAGCTCAATGCAGTGATCTTTACTTTTAGGCCTGTCTTCATAGAGTCCCAGACATTTTGATATGTTTTTTAGGTGTTGTCACTTACACCTAAGTACATTTTTAAATTTTCTTCCTGATTTGTGTTGCAGCCCATTTTTTATTTAGGCTCCAGGTGATGGAGCAGCTTTTATTTTCATTTTATTATTGATTTCTAGTTTCATTCTGTAATGATCTGATAGAATGCTGGGTAGTATTTCTGTTTTTTGTATTGGATAATCATTGCTTTGTTTTGTAACATATGGTCTGTTTTAGAAAAGAATACATGTGCTGCCTTTGTGTATTTGATTGATGAATGAAATATTCTCTATATGTCTGTCAGGTCTAAATTATTGATTGTATTATTTAATTCTATGGTTTCTTTGCTTAGTTTTTGTTTGGAGGATCAATCCAGGGGAAAGTAATGTGTACTAAAGTAAATGAATATTATTGTTTTGCATTCTACTTGCTTCTTGAAGTTGAGAAGAGTTTGTATGTAGATGCTCCATTTTGGGGGAAATATATATTTAGGATTGTTATGTCTTCTTGATGTATGATTCCCTTAAGCAGTATTAAATGTTCTTCTTTATCCCTTCTAAGTTTGCCTTGAAATCCACTTGATTGGATATGAGGATGGAAACCCCAACTTGTTTATGAAGGCCATATATATTATATGTTTTTTTTTCCCAAACTTCACCTTCAGTCTGTGAGTGTCTTTGAGTGTCTCGGTTGAAAAATCAGTTGAAAACTAAATTGGCTTTTCCCTACATGTAATTTGATTTCTTTTTCTCACAGATTTTAAAGTCATCTTTATTCTCTATGTCAGTTATTCTTATAATTTGCTTTGGTGTGGATCTCTTGTAATTGTGTATACTTGTGGTCCTGTAAGTCTCTTGTGTTTGATTTCCCATATCATTCTTTAAATTTGGGAAATTATCTATTATGTCATTGAAAAGACTGTTTATTTCTTAGACTTTTATCTCCATGCCTTTATCTATTCTGATAAATCTTAAATTTGGTATTTTTATGCTATTCCATATTTCTGAGAAGTTCTGTCCATTTTTTTTTTTATCTTCTCTGGGTAATTGAATTTTAAGGGTATATATTTTGTCTTCTTTGTCTCAGGTTCCAAGTTCCAAGTGGTCTAGGCTGTTGGTGATGCTATTAAATTTGTAATTTGGTTTATTGATTCCTTCATTTCAATAATTTGTGCTTGGTATTTTTTTCACAGTTTTTAATTCTTTATTGAGGTGATCTTTCATTTCCTGTATTTTTCTTTGATTTTACTCCTTATTCTACACTTTACTTCACAGGTCAGTTTGAGTATGTACACTCTAAACTCCTTCTCTGGCATTTCTTCTAATGTGTTGTCAGTTTGTTAAGCAAATAGTGTCCAGCCTGCTAACTCAGTTGCCTCTCCTATGCTTTACACAGGATCCCCCTGTGCATAGTGAAAGCCTCAGTGGCCAAGATTATTATAAGAATTCTATATTTTCTTAGATATTGTCAGGAGGCATGAGAAAGGCTATCTCACAGGCAATGTTAGACCAGATCATGGCCACTGCTTGGCAGTAGATGGTTAAGATTGAGGTCTGCATCATTCACTGGTGCAGTTGAAGTAGCTGAGGTCTTTGGTATCTTCTCTTGGCATCTGCAGTTAGCTGAAATAAAATGGAATCAATCTTTAGGACTTGTGGTCTAGTGTGTGGACTATAGCTGCCTCACAGCAATTCATCTCATGTACTGTTTTTTTGGACAACAGCTTTATTGAGTTGTGATCTTCCCACCATGAAATTGACTTCATTAGCACACCCACACTATTGTGCATGCATACAACTGCCTGTCAGAAATTTTCCTTTACTCTTAAAGAAAACCCTGTTCCCATTTTTAGTCATTCCCATTTATAACTCTTCTCTAACTCCAGAAGCCATGAGGCTTTGTCTCAATGATTTGTCCATTCTGAACACTTAATACAGAAGTAATATTCAGTGCATGGCCTTTTGACACCATTCACGACCTTAATTCAGCTCTCTTTTTCTTTCCTCTTGCCCTTTTTTGGTCATCATTATATTTCACTGAGTCGTTTAATTGGTCCATTTTCTGGTCTGTGATCTTTGGAGTAAAGAAAAGGAACTCCTTCCTTCAACAGGTATTTGTCAGATGCCCTCTTTATGTCACATTCCATGGGTTTCTGTTCTCACTAAATCCACAGTCTGCTAAAGGCACAATGAAAAACATGAGAAAAGCACACACATGAATGTAATCAAATGATCAGAGAAGCACTGTCGAAGGATAAATATTTATACCAAAATTTGAAAGAGACCTCAGTGACACAAAGAGATTGGGCTAAACATTTGGTAAACCATTTGAAGCCAAGTTTGTCAGGAGTCAGATGAGTTCCAAGGTTTGAAAGGAAGCCAGAATTGCTGCATTGCTCTTAGTAGGGTGTCCCAGGTGAGAGGAGCAGGGCCATGGTCACCTGGCTCTTTTTGGTGTGAAACAGGTTTGGATTCTTCCAGGTGGAGTGCTATGATCTGAATTGGTTTAAGAAAAACTTGCTGCTCCTTGAATAATGAAATGCAAGGGTCAAATTGGAAGAAAATACTTGGAAAGATTCTTAATATGTCCTATCCATTGGCACAGGCAGCCTTGGTTAAGACAGGATAGAAGAAATGAACCAGAGTGGACACATCAAAAAGCTATGCCAAAATGAGATTGGACAGGTATTAAAGATGGGTTGAGTTTAAAGTGAAGTCAGCACCTAATTTGAGCTCTTTGGTATACATTTCTCTAAAGTTAATCTGGATTCAAATGGATTTGAGACATGTATGAAAACCCTCAGCAGAAAGATTAACTGGACATTTACATACACGCAGGTATAGAGCTCACAGGAAAGCTGGGACTGGATTAGCAGGTGTGGTATTCATCAGTGTGGAGGGAGTATTTGAAACCATGTTAGTAGACAAACCCTTCTAGGGTGAGATTCTAGAGAGAAGAGATGCAAACTCAAATAATCTACATTCATAAAAGAACAGAGATAAGATTCCACAGAAGTGTGGATGAGAAGGTATCAGGGGAGCCTGGTGGCATGCAATCAACAGAAAGCAGACTTTTCAGCTAATTTCAGCTTTATTGAGGAGTCTTGAGTCAATAGGAGGTGAATTCTGTATAAAAGAAATGAATAAGAAATCAGCAAAGCAGAGGTAGAGTTTGGGAGGTATGAGGAAGAAAAGTGAGAAGAGAGGATGGGACTGGGGAGCCTATCTTTACAGCATTCATTATCTTTGGGTAAAACATGAACATAACAGACTCAGCTCCACAACCTGGTTAAGAAAACGTACAGCTCCACCCTTGGCAAAGATATAAATTGAAAAGACCCCTGGGGAAAAATGTGCTGTAGACTGATTAGAATGGTAAAAATAGACAACCATTGTAATACTAGTTCATGCTTCATGCAGATTGATTTTTCATGTTTTAATGCTTTGTTTTATTGCTTGCCGGTGGCATGCACTGTTTTACCTTGGAAGGTTATAAGTGAGGGGGTATCTTCAGAATTAGCTTTTGAGAGCATGGATCTTTGGTTCTTCAGTCTAGACTTGCCCATTATTAGAAAAGAAAAATTATGATATCTGAGAGATAATTTATGTCCTCTGGTGATATACACAATATTTATATTTTCTAGTTGGGGTCTATAACTTAATGCATGAACCAATTTTGAGAATGGTCTATGCTGAGTTATTTTGGTGTTTAGAAAATCACCTTTGTGAAGACTGTGCTCATGGTCATTTTAACACCTCTCCTTCAATCTGTGAAATCATTGAGAAAGCATTATTGCCCAATTTAGTGATCTAAGTTACAATTTACCTGTTCTCTGTAGAATTTGCATTCTCTCTGCAAATCTATCATGCCAAGTACATTGAACAACTAAGTCACTTTCAATACATTTATTAACTTTTTCTTAATTTTAAAATGGACAAATAAAGAGAAATCATAATCTTGATTGAAGCTGCTGTATGTGGGTTAACATTACTGAGTTAGACTTCAGTTAAATTTAAAAGAATTTTATCTGTACAAATAAATGTGAAACAATAGTCACATTAAATTTGAAGAGAAAGAGGCATTGGTACTCTGCCTTTGGCTTATCTTTGGTGCTTTATTTTGGGTAGACTGTCTAGCTGTCTGGTGCTTGACCTTCACCTATTACACTCTTTATGAATTTGCATAAATTGTAAATTCCGTGAGTATAATTTAGCCACTTTTTTACATTGTAAAGAAGTAAATAATTGTGGCAGTCATGTAATTTTTGACAGCATCCAGTGATTAAATTCAAAAAAAATACTATTTCTGAATTGTTCATGGAAAATGTCCCTGATTAGTACAATTTTGCTATCTTACTATTCTTCTTAACATCGTTAGGAGTACATAACTAGTAAATATTCAAAAATGTAAGTGATCAAAATGGTAGCTAAGAATGTGATCTTGGAAACCAGACTGCATGGGTTTGAATTCTGTCTCTGACACATCACAGCATGTGCCCTTGGGCTCATGACTCAGACTCTCACAATAAAATCTTCCATCTCTCTGAGAACATAAATCATACCTTTGACCGGTGTCTCCATACTGTATATGCTAAGTACATGTTATTAGATTATTGCAGTATCACATATTTTTTATCAAATACGTTTGTTATATTTAATAATGGCAACAAAGCATATGGATAGTAATGCAAAGGAGACACCAGGGCATAAAACTTTAAGAATGGATAAATTTCAGTACTCTGTGGCAACACTGAAGCTACCTAGAAAAAATTACTGGGTGGTGGTGGTAGTGTTCATGGTTTTAGACATCCATTGGGGGTCTTGGAACATATCCCTTGAGATCAGGGGTTGGGACTTCTTTGCATGTTTCCAACAAAGGTAGGGACAATGGTGAAATTATTCTGTTGTTAATACGAGCAACTCTAAGAAAGAAAAATTTCATTTTGTACCATGAAACTGGAAGTGTAAAAATTATTGCCTTAATCCTTTTGTGAACAAGAGTCCAAATTCTTAATAACAGTATGTAGAAAGGAAATATTAGTACTGAAATTCTGTGAGATGATTTGTAGTTTATGCAGGTTTTAAAGATATTTTCTGAGCCAGGCTCAGTGGCACACACTATAATCCCTGTGGCTCAGGAGGCTGAGGCAGAAGGATCACAACTTCATAGAAAATTCCTGGTATGTTCCTTGGTATGGAACTGGGAGTGAGAACCTTGCCTTCTCTTTGCTTCTTTTCCTTGCCTTAGACATTAACATTGGAAGTGAAGCAAAAAATATTTTGTCCTCTGTGTCCTCCACATGTGTCTCATGCTAACATGTTAAAGCTACATAATCTACCTGTGTGTGTGACTGCACAGATGCACATGTATGCGTCAGAAAACAACTACACCCATTTGGTAATGTATGCATCAGAACACAACTACACCCATTTGGTTTCTCTTTGGACTTTCATAATTAGATGGGATAGTTTTAATTTGATTACTAAATAAATAATGATGTTCACATATTTTAAAATCGATTTGAGTGTAAAATTATTTTCTCCTTGCTGTGTCTCAAGTAAAATAATACTGATTTTTAGTGTAAGATTTGTAATGAAAATAAATTATCTCACATCAGAGAAATGAAAGTCCATGTTTTTGTCCCCAAGTGGAGTAGTTTCAGGTAGAAAATAAACAAGCTGAAACTTGTTTCATACATTCCTTTACCCCTTTTAACATTTTTAACTAAAGAAAATGTTTAAGAAATAGAATTTATTCTTGGAACCTATCTCGTTTGTCTCCTTGTTTTGTTGCTTTACTGTGAATCTTTTCTTTTAGAAATTTCTGGCATTTCATGTTGCTCCAGGACTCGGAATTCAAAAGATGAGATATTGAGAGACTTGGGACCAACTCAAAGCAGCCGGGTGAGTCTATCCCATTGGGGAGGCATCCCAGATGGGTCAGTAGTCCCGTAACACAGGGAACTTTGCAAAGTAGAGCTGCCCGGCGAGACACCCTTCCCCCCGCTGGAGCAGTGAACTCGGACAACTGTGAGCGTCGTAGAGGAGGCCGCTCAGCACAGCGTTGGGACTCAGAACAACCACTGGGGCTCCAGGCAGCGGCCCAGAGGAGGGGCTACGAGGAGAGCTGTTTGGACTCAGAGCGACCACTCCTGAACACTGGGGCCTGAGCGGAGGAGGAGGAGGAGGAGGAGGAGGAGGAGGAGGAGGAGCAGTGCAGCGAGGCGCTTGGACTTGGAGCGACTGTGCCAGAGCTACAGGTGGTTGCCAGAGGAGGAGCTGCTTGGTGAGCTGTTTGGACTCAGAGCAACCATTCCTGAACACCAGGGCCTGCCCTGAGGAGGAGGAAGAGAAGCGTGGCTGCTTGGATTCAGAGTGACTATACCCAAGCTACGAGTGGTTTCCGGAGGAGGAACTGTGTGGCAAGCTATTTGGACTCAAAGCGACCTTTCCTGAACACCGGGATCTGCCCAGAGGAGGAGGAGGAGGAGGAGAAGGAGCATGGTGGGGTACTTGGACTCGCAGTGACTGCGTTGGAGCTCCAGGCGGCTTCTCAGAGGAGGAGGCGAGTGGTGAGTTGTATGGACTTAAAGCGACCGCTCCTGAACACCGGGGGGATGCCTGGAGGAGGAGCACGGTGGGTCGCTTGGTCTCCAGTGGCTGCACCAGAGCTCTGGGCTGTTGCCCAGAAGAGACCTGCAGCAGGTCACGTGGACTCAGAGCAACTCAGAGTGACTCACAGTGACCACTCCTGAACACCTGGGGGGCTACCTGAAGAAGGAGGAACAGGGCGGATCACTTGGACTTGGAGTGACTGCCCAGGGCTACGGGCAGTTGATGGGAGGAGGAGGCTCGCAGTGAGTTGCTTGGACTCCTAGTGACCACACCAGAACACTGGGTGGCTGTCTGGAGGAAGAGGCGTACAGCAGATCTCTGGGAAATGGAGCGATTCCACGGGGCTCCAGGTGGCTGCTCAGAAGAAGGGCTGCATAGCCAGGCGCTTAGGTGCAGAGCAGGATCCCAGGACCTAGGAGTCTTCTTGGTGGAAGAGCTGGACAGAGACATGCTTAGGGTGGAGCAAAGGTTCCAGGACTGCGGGCAGACTATCTGAGGAGAGGCAGCCTAAGGAGACTCATCTGCGAAGGGTGAGGCTCCCAGGACCTGGAGGTAGGGCCGGGCCCCTGGGAACGTTGCAGAGGAAGGCAGCCCAGCCCAGGCAGTAGTTGTAGTTTGAGGGGAACCTCTAGGAGGGGAACCGACCAGCAAGACCTCCCCACCAGGTGAGTCTTCATTGCCGGTTGAGGTTTTCCCAGAAGGACTGTAAAACCAGAGACACAGGCGCAAACAGGCCTTGCCTCAGCCCACAGCCTAGTTACCCATTGGATGACCATTGGTCAACAAGTGGAGACACCTCTGCTCACTAACAGGGAATATATACAACCTGAAGACCACCACCCCTAGAGAGGCAGCTTCCTTGTGGAGCACCGCACTATCAACTTTCTCCAAGACTTCAGCCTACTGAAGGCTAAGAGGGGATATACTAGAAATCTTCAGGGACATTATAAGTCAATAGAGGAAATCTGCAATATCTCAGCGATCCACTGATACCTGAAAAACATGAGAAAACAAGGGAAGAATATGCCCCAATCAAATCTAGTTGTTACATCAATAAAACCCAAGGTCAGCATGGCAGAAGAAATGACAAAAAAGGAATTCAGAATGTACATAATTAAAATGATCAGAGAAGCAAACGATGAGATGAAAGAGCAAATGCAGGCTTTAAATGATTGCACCAATCAACAGTGAAAAGAGCAAATACAGGAAGCAAAAGATCATTTCAATAAAGAGTTAGAGATATTGAAAAGAAAAACAAACAGAAATCCTTGAAATTAAGGAAACAATAAACCAAATTACGAACTCCATTGAAAGCATATGCAATAGGATAGAACACCTGGAAGAAAGAACCTCAGACATTGAAGACAAAATGTTTAACCTTGAAAACAAAGTTGAACAAACAGAGAAAATGATAAGAAATCATGACCAGAATCTCCAAGAACTATGGGATATCATGAAAAGGCCAAATTTAAGAATTATTGGGATTGAGGAAGGCACAGAGAAAAAAAAACAAAGGAATGACCAATCTATTCAATGAAATAATATCAGAAAATTTCCCAAATCTGAAGAATGAAATGGAAAATCAAGTTCAAGAGGCTTATAGGACTCCAAATAAACAAAATTAAACAGACCCACACCAAGGCACATTATAATGAAAATACCTAACATAAAAAATAAAAACACAATTTTAAAGGCTGTGAGAGAAAAGAACCAAATTACATTCAAGGGGAAACCAAAATGGATATCAGCAGATTTTTCAATCCAGAACTTAAAAGCTAGAAGGGCCTGGAACAACATTTTTCAAGCTCTGAAAGAAAATAGACACCAACCAAGAATCTTACACCCAGCAAAACTTACCTTTAAATTTGATGATGAAATAAAATCTTTCCATGATAAACAAAAGCTACAAGAATTTACAAAAAGAAAGCCAGCATTACAAAACATTTTCAGCAAAATATTCCATGAGGAAGAGATGAAAAACAAAGAATCAAATCAGCAAAGGGAGGAATTAACCTAAAGGAATTGTCAAATAAAGAAGGAACAAAGTTGTGTCAAATAAATAAATAAATAAAATTTTAAAAATGAAACAAACGACAAGGAAACCAAATCATATCTCAGTAATAACCCTGAATGTTAATGGCCCAAATTCATCAATCAAAAGGCATAGACTGGCAAATTGGATTAAAAAGAAAGATCCAACAATATGTTGCCTGCAAGAGACTCACCTCATAGAAAAAGATACCCATAGACAAAAGGTGAAAGGATGGGGAAAAACATACCATGCACAAGGACTCAGCAAAAAAGCTGGAGTATCCATCCTCATTTGAGTTAGTGTGGACTTCAAGCCAAAGTTAGTCAGAAGGAATAAAGAAAGACATTTCATACTGCTTAAAGGAAGCATAAATCAGCAAGATATAACAATCATAAACATCTATGCCCCAAACAGTGGCTCATCCATGTATGTCAAACAAATCCTTCTCAATTTCAGAAACAAAATAGACCATAACACAATAATACTAGGTGATTTTAACACAACTCTCTCACCACTGGACAGATCCTCCAAACAAAAATTGAATGAAGAAACCATAGATCTCAATAACACAATCGATAATTTAGACTTAACAGACATTTATAGACTATACCATCCAACCAAGAGTGAATACACTTTCTTCTCAGCAGCACATGGATCCTTCTCTAAAATAGACCATATATTATGCCACAAAGCTAATGTTAGCAAATACAAGAGGATCGAGACACTACCTTGTATTCTATCAGATCGTAATGGATTGAAGTTAGAAATAAATGAAAGAGTAAAACACAGAAACTATTCCAACACCTGGAGATTAAACAAAATGCTATTACATGATGAATGGATAGCAGAAGATATTAGGAAAGAAATTAAAAAATTCTTAGAGGGAAATGAGAACAAAGAAACATCATATCAAAATCTCTGAGATATTATGAAAGCAGTAAATAGAGGGAAATTTATTTCATGGAGCACATTTAATAAAAGAAGTAAAAATGAACAAATAAACAACCTAACACTACAGCTTAAAGCCCTAGAAAAAGAACAGTCCAGCACCAAAAGTAGTAGAAGACAGGAAATAGTTAAACTCAGAGCTGAAATCAATGAAATTGAAACAAAAGAAACACTACAAAAAATTGACTAAATCAACAGTTGGTTCTTTGAAAAAATAAACAAAATTGATAAAACTTTAGCCACAATATCAAAGAGAAGACAAGAGAAAACCAAATCACTAAAATTCGGAATGAACAAGGGAATATCAAAACAGAAAGGATTGAAATACAAAACATAATTAGAAGCTATTTTGAAAATCTATACTCCAAAAAATAGAAAATTTCAAAGACATTGACAGGTTTCTAGAGACATATGAATTACCTAAACTGAACGAGGAGGACATACACAATTTAAATGGACCAATTTCAAGTAATGAAATAGAAGAGGTCATCAAAAGCCTACCAACAAAAAAAGTTTGGTACTGGATGGGTTCTCAGCCGAGTTCTACAAAACCTTTAAAGAAGAGCTCATTCCAATCCTTCTCAAAGTATTCCGTAAAATAGAAGAGGAAGGAAACCTAACAAACTCATTCTATGAAGCCAATATCACCCTGATACCTAAACCAGACAGAGACACATCGAGAAAAGAAAATTTCAGACCAATACCTTAATGAACATCGATGCAAAATTCGCAACAATATTTAAGCAAATTGCATACAAAAGTATATTAAAAAGATAGTGCACCTTGATCAAGTAGGTTTCATCCCAGGGATGCAAGGTTGGTTCAACATTTAGAAATCAATAAATGTAATTCACCATATCAATAGAATTAAAATCAAGAATCACATGATTATTTCAATAGATGCAGAAAAAGCATTTGATAAAATAGAGCATCGCTTCATGCTCAAAACACTAGAAAAAATAGGGATAGTGGGATCATTCCTTAACATTGTAAAGGCCATCTATGCTAAGCCCATGGCTAATATCATTCTAAATGGTGAAAAACTGAAAGCATTCCCCCTAAAAACTGGAACAAGGGATGGATGCCCTCTTTCAACACTTCTATTCAATATCGTCCTTGAAACTCTAGCCAGAGCAATTTGACAGACCAAAGAAATTAAAGGGATACGAATAGGAAAAGAAGAACTCAAACTATCCCTATTTTCTGATGATATGATTATATACTTAGAGGAAACATGAAATTCCACCAGAAAACTTTTGGAACTCATAAGTGAATTCAGTAAAGTAGCGGGATATAAGATCAATGCAAATAAATCTAATGCATTTTTATATATAATGATGAATCTTTGGAAAGAATAATCAGGAAAAATACCCTATTCACAATAGCCTCGAAAAAAATAAAATACTTGGGAATCGATCTCACAAAAGAGGTGAAAGACCTCTATAATGAGAACTACAGTACAGTAAAGAAAGAAATTAAAGAAAACCTTAGAAGATAGAAGACCTCCCATGTTCTTGGATAGGAAGAATTAATATTGTCAAAATGGCCTTACTACCTGAAGTGCTATACAGATTCAATGCAATTCCAATTAAAATCTCAATGACATACCTTATAGAAATAGAGCAAGCAATTATGAAATTCATCTAGAAGAATAAGAAACCCAGAATAGCTAAAGCAATCCTAAGCAGGAAGAGTGAAGCAGGGGCTATTGCAATACCAAATCTTCAACTCTACTACAAAGCAATAGTAACAAAAACGACATGGTATTGGTACAAAAATAGAAAGGTAGATCAATGGTACAGAATAGAGGACACGGACACAAAAACAAATAAATACAATTTTTTCATACAAGACAAAGGGGCCAAAAATATGCAATGGAGAAAAGAGAGCCTGTT
>NW_027632804.1:0-57950 GCF_902686455.1 Sciurus vulgaris | reverse complement strand
TTGATTTTGATCATCTTACCTGTCTCTTCTTTTATTCCCATTTCACAGGATCATTGTTAAGAAACCAGGCAATTATTTGAGAAAGATAGAAACCAGGATAGCAAGATTTTGAATGATGGAAAGTTCAATGGAAGTAACATTCTAGACCTAAGTTCTGTGCAATAATTCTTGAAAATATTTGTTGCAAAACAAACAACAGGGAGAATAAAAATTAGGTGTTGCACTTTTTATGCTGCCATCATATATTGTACCTAGTGTTTCTGATGAAGTAAGCTTTCACTGCTTCGCTTTTCATTTTGATATTTACAGACATCATCTGAGCAAGTAAAATAGGCCTTCCTTATTTAGAA
Source organism: Sciurus vulgaris (assembly GCF_902686455.1). NCBI lineage: Eukaryota > Metazoa > Chordata > Mammalia > Rodentia > Sciuridae > Sciurus > Sciurus vulgaris. The sequence continues at coordinate 57,600 of NW_027632804.1, read as the reverse complement.
AAACTGACTAGTACCTAGGTCCTCAGTCTTCACATTAATTGAAATAGTTGGGATATTCCATAACATACACTGTGCTGTTTGTTTTGCTCAGATATCAACTAGTTACAAATTTTGAAAGGAAATTTCCAGGAGGAGAAGGCAGTGAGGGACAAGTAGAAATTGATTGTGGTTGAAAAGTCTTGGGGTTCAAGATTGCCTGAACCCTAAAATCTCCTTGAATAATAACATTCTTAGCACATAAGTTTTTACACATTTATTGTCCTCTGACTTGCCCCAGGCCACCACAGACCATTGGAAAAATTGTCTGCCCAATGTTCAGTTATAACCATATTCCTCCTTAAATAGATGGTGTTGATTCTTTCCCCTTGAAACCAACACTTGATGACAGTGGGACTTTCCATGAAAATAAAGATTCTGAGATGATTATTTTAATGTGAAATTAAAAATGTAGGGGTTTTCAAGATGGTGGACTAGAGGATGGCTGCATTTCATGTTGCTCCAGGACTCAGGATTCAAAAGAGGAGATATTGAGAGACTTGGGACCAACTCAAAGCAGCCGGGTGAGTCTCTCCCATTGGGGAGGCATCCCGGATGGGATGGTAGTCCCAGAACACAGGGAACTTTGTGAAGTAGAGCTGCCCGGCGAGACACCCCTCCCGCCGCTAGAGCAGTGAACTCGGACAACTGGGAGCATCGTAGAGGAGGCCGCTCAGCACAGCGCATGGACTCAGAGCAACCACTGGGGCTCTGGGAGGCTGCTCAGAGGAGGAGCTACAAGGAGAGCTGTTTGGACTCAGAGCAACCACTCCTGAACATTGGGACCTTCCTGGAGGAGGAGGAGGAGGAGGAGCACAGCGAGGCGATTGGTCTCGGAGCGACTTGCACCAGAACTACAGGTGGTTGCTAGAGAAGAAGGTATGCTGCAGAGAGCTATTTGGACTCAAAGCGACCACTACTGAACACCGGGGCCTGCCCTGAAGAGGAGGAGGAGGAGTGCGGTGGGTCACTTAGACTCGGAGTGATTGCACCAGAGCTAGAGGCAGTTATCAGAGGAGGAGCTGCGCGGCGAGCTGTTTGGACTCAGAGTGACCACTCCTGAACACGGGGTAGCTGCCCGGAGGAGGAGCGCGGTGGGCCACTTAGTCTCGGAGTGGCCACACCAGAGGTTGGGGTGACTGCCGGAGAAGGAGTGCTTGGACTCAGAAAGACTCAGAGCCACTGCTTCTGAACACCAGGGGGGCTACTCGGAGGAGGAATGGGGTGGGTCTCTTGGACTTGGAGTGACTGAACAGGGCTACAGGCGTTTGACAGGAGGAGGAGGCATGCAGTGAGTTGCTTGGACTCCTATTGACAGCTCTGGAACACCGGGTGTCTGTCCAGAGGAAGAGGCATGCGGAGAGTCACTGGGATTCAGAGCGATTGTACAGGCTCCAGGTGGCTGCTCAGAGGAGGGGCCATATAGCCAGGCGATTAGGTGCAGAGCAGGGTTCCAGGACCTAGGAGCCTTCTTGGTGGAAGAGCCGCACAGAGACACACTTAGGGGCAGAGCAAAGGTTCCAGGACTGTGGGCAGATTCTCTGAGGAGAGGCAGCCTAAGGAGACTCGTCTGCAAAGGGTGAGGCTCCCAGTCCCAGGAGGTAGGTCCAGGCCCCTGAGAACATTGCAGAGGAAGGCAGCCCAGCCCAGGCAGTAGTTTTAGATTGAGGGGAACCTCTAGGAGGGGAACTGACCAGCGAGACCTCCCCAACGGGTGAGTCTTCCCTGCCGGATGAGGTTTTCCCACAAGGATGGTAAAACCAGAGACACAGGCCCAAACAGGCCTTGCCTCATCCCACAGTCTAGTTCCCCTTTGGATGACCATTGGTCAACAAGTGGAGGCACCTCTGCCCATTAACAGGGAATATATCCCACCTGAAGGCCACCACCCCTAGAGAGGCAGCTTCCTTGTGGAGCACCACACTATCAACTTCCTCCAAGACTTCAGCCTACTGAAGACTAAGAGGGGATATACTAGAAATACTCAGGGATATTATAAGTCATAGAGGAAATCTGCAATATCTCAGCGGTCCACTGATACCTGAAATATGAGAAAACAAGGGAAAAAAATGCCTCAAACAAATCTTTTTACATCAATAAAACCCAATGACAGCATGGCAGAAGAAATGACAGAAAAGGAGTTCAGAATGTACATAGTTAAAATGACCAGGGAAGCAAACAATGAGATGAAAGAGCAAATGCAGGCACTGAATGATGAGATGAAAGAGCAAATGCAGGCATTGAATGATCGCACCAAGCGACAGTTAAAAGAGCAAATACAGGAAGCAATAGATCATTTCAATAAAGAGTTGGAGATATTGAAAAAAAAAAAAAACAGAAATCCTTGAAATGAGGGAAACAATAAACCAAATTAAGAACTCCATAGAAAGCATATCCAATAGGATAGAACACCTGGAAGACAGAACCTCAGACATTGAAGACAACATATTTAACATTGAAAACAAAGTTGAGCAAACAGAGAAGATGGTAAGAAATGATGAACAGAATCTACAAGAACTATGGGATATCATGAAAAGGCCAAATTTAAAAATTATTGGGATTGAGGAAGGCTTAGAGAAACAAACCAAAGGAATGAACAATCTATTCAATGAAATAATATCAGAAAATTTCCCAAATCTGAAGAATGAAATGGAAAACCAAGTTCAAGAGGCTTATAGGACTCCAAATACACAAAATTACAACAGACCCACACCAAGGCACATTATAATGAAAATACCTAACATACAAAATAAAGACAGAATTTTAAAGGCTGTGAGAGAAAAGAACCAAATTACATTCAGGGGGAAAACAATATGGATATCAGCAGATTTTTCAACCCAGACCCTAAAATCTAGAAGGACCTGAAACAACATTTTTCAAGCCCTGAAAGAAAATGGATGCCAACCAGTGGAATATTACTCAACTATAAAGAATAATAAAATTATGGCATTTGCAGGCAAATGGATGAAATTGGAGAATATCATGTTAAGTGAGATAAGCCAATCTCAGAAATCCAAAAGAGGAATGATCTCACTGATAAGCAGATGATGACATATAATGGGGGGTGGGAGGGGGGCAAGAATGTAGGATGGAGGGACTGTATAGAGGGAAAAGAGAGGTGGGAGGGGTGGGGGGAAGGAAAATTATAACAGAATGAATCAAACATTATTACTCTATGTAAATATATGAATATGCAAATGGTATACTGTTAATCCATGTAAAAACTGAAACAACATGCATCTCATTTGTTTACAATAAAAATAAATAAAAAAGAAGTATTTATCTGCCTGCTTAAGACCCAGACCTAAAAACGGAGGCTTCTGGATTACAGAAACTCTTAGGCTAAGTCCAGTCTCTTCTCAAGTAAGGAGGAAGCATCTCTAGCTAACAGGTGACAGTAAATTACATGAAGTAAAACATGAAAAATTAAAGTCAGGAAAGCTGGGAAACCCTTCTGTCATATCCATTTTCTGCACAAAAACAGACACAATCAGCATTGAGGATCTGCTGGTGACAGGTCAGTCACATGTGTAATTCATTCTTTCCATAGTACTGCATTCAGATGATGATTTACTTTCAATTGCCTTTGCTCATCTAATATTCTAAATATTCTTCCACAGACTAAAAATAAGTCTAGTAACATCTTCCAATCCCAGGAAGCTTTTAACTCAACAGTGTTAGCTTGCAAAATGGGCCAAATTAAAAAAAAAAAAAAAAAACAAGAAAAATGAAAGATTTTAGAGAAAAACACATCCAAAATTATCTCGCCTGAAATAAGATTCCTTTTTGTAGACAACATTGCTTTTCATAAAACAAGTTCTCATTTAAGGGAGGCAACCGAGAAATGAACCATGAAAAAAGACATACCTAAAGAAGTCATTATTTATATAAAGAATCTCGTTAAGAAAGATCTGTGTTCTAAATGAACTATTTTTCTTCACATTATCTCATATCTCTTCATGGCTAAGTGGAGGCTAATAAAATCCAAATCTAGCTCTGAGAAAAGATTATCATCATGATTTTATTTATTTAACTTTTTTTTTTACTCCTGTGAACTCTTACTCCCAGACGTCGCCTCCCATGAATAGCAGAATAATAAATTGAAAGCAAATGTTCACATAAGAAAACCCAATATATTAAAAAACAAATAACAAACCTCATCTTGCATTGCAAAATGTTTTGTGTTGGGATCACCTGAATAGCTCCTGCAGTACCTTTAAATGATTATGAAAGTACAGTAGTTTAATATGTACTGGATAGTATAGTGGCTTAAGCATACACAGAATAAGATAAGAAATGCAAATAAATGCAAAGTGAAAAAAAAAAAAAAGAAAACTTCTGTCCTCAACACTTTAGACTATTATCCAGGAGGAGTTCAGCAAATTATTAGTAGATTTAGAAGAATGGTAAAGATGATAGCATCCAGTTTTTTTCCCTTTAAAATATTAATAAAAATATATCATTTTTGAAAATCAAAAGCAAAACAAAAATCAAGACAAAACAAAACAAAGCAAGCCTTGGAAGCTTAGTAAGGCCCTGAGCAAATTAGCAGACCCCTGTCTCAAAAAATAAAATTTGCTGAAGATGTGGCTCAGAAATTATTTCCTCATACCAAAATAAATAAATAGGAAGGGAAAAGAGAGGGATAAACAAAAATACTGCTGAACATATGACAGTGTGTGGCATTTATCTGGACTTTGATTCAAGCAAACTATTAAACAGAAAGGTACAATATTAAGTGAAATGCAAGAAAATGAAGCATTTTTATCCTTTAGAACTATATGTTTAAACTGTCAAATATGCAATCCCGTAGTAGTGATCACTACGTATATGGAAATGTATCTCACCATGCTTTCATGAATGTATAAAAGATTGCTTGATAAAAAAATAAAACAAACAGAAGAATTGGTGCAGTGCAGCCTGGGAGGGATGATTTTTCTAGGATCCCAAGTAAAGCAGAAGAGACTATGGTCCAAGTAATGATGTACACTCAGAAGGCCTGGGTCCTACTCTGGTCCTGTTCTTCCTTGCTGACTCACCTTGGACTGCAGACACACCTCACAGAAGTACAGTCCTTCAAGTATGCATGGGGACAGTCTACCCACCCCGCATGTTTGAATGGTGCTGCAAATCATGAACACTGATATTTTAGGTGCTGGTGATTATATAAAACCCTGTGTAAATCTATGGTGACAGAGAAGTCATGACACAGTATTCACAAGGTGTGTTGCTGGTTTCATTGGAAGAAAGACAGCTCAGTCACTCCACACAAACAACCCCTTATCCAGCAAACATGGGAAAACTCCAAGGACACTGCAGATGATGTTTATGGGGAAAGGCACAGTTAACTGGTAAAAGGTCAAATGCAAAGGTCAGCCAGACAGCACTTGAGGCAATTAATTGGCTTGTGTTCTCACTGCTGACCAAGATGAATTCAAATGAGATTTTCCACAAAGAGAAACAAACATTAAGGCATGCCTGTGAGACCTCCCCTTCTGAGAAAAATGTTTACTTCAACCAAGTAAAGACACCATGAGCCCACAGATCACCACCTCTGGCAGAGAACTGTGAATAGGGTAAAGTGACCAAAAGAGTTTGAAGTCAGACTCTGAGATCTCCATCTGGGGTCCTCTCCTGGGCAAGGAGTGTCTCTCCTGAGTATCTCATCATCTATAAGCTGGGAAACACCACCACTGACAAAGTGGTCCAGAGGATAGAATGGGAATAAGTGGGGGTGCTGGAACCATCCTTAAATATAGAGAAGGTGCTGAAGGCCAGAGCTGTCCCTTGCACTAAGTGACTATGTAATAGGTACCTACCTTGTATCAGGTCAGGAGGTATATGATGTTGTCACTCATTCCTATTACCAGGAATGCTACTCTTGCTACCTTTTTATAAGACAAAATAAACTTTTAGGTAGACACCATCATATCAGGAATATAGAAGGTATTTTAAGGAGAAAGGGGTTAATCCACAAGAGCACAAAATAATCTTAAACACTGCACTCCTAAAGAGTGCCAAATGCATGAATAAAAAACTGATAAAAAATAAAGAGGAAACCTGTAATCTCAGTAGCTTGGGAGGCTGAGGCACTAGGATCATGAGTTCAAAGCCAACCTCAGCAATGGCAAGGTGCTAAGCAACTCACTGAGAACCTGTCTCTAAATCAAATGCAAAACCAGACTGGGGATGTGGCTCAGTTCAATCCCCAGTGTCAAAAATACTATATATTTTTTGAGATCGCAACACTCCTCTCATTTAAAAAGTAAAGAAAATTTGTAAGGGTTCAGATTTTAACACTTACAAACTTGTCCTAATTTAGTTTATGGAATACTCCACCAAAACCACAAGCCAATTTTTTTATTGGTTCCCAGGGTATAAGGAGGAATACTTTCACAACAAAAACTTAGTCTAAACCACAAAACTCTCAGTAAAATTAAAAGGATTCTAATTCTACAAACTATATTCTCTGATCACAAGAGAATTCATTTAGAAAGTGCAACCATAATATCACTAAAGATCCTAAGAATGTTTAGAATACAGAAATAACGAAAGATTACAAACAACTTTAGGCCTACAAATTCAGGATTTTTTTTTAAATAGAGACATTACCTAAAAGGCAAGAAATATAAAGGCTTACATGAGAAAGAGATAACCTGTACAATGCTGTATCTGTGAAAGAATTTGAGTTGGCTGAAATATTTCCATTTAATCTAGGCTCAAGTGGGTTTACTGGTGAACTCAACAAATTATTTTTTAATGGAGTGCTAATTAATCCCAGGGCATGACACACAGGAGTAAAATGCTGCACCACTTAGCTTCATCCCTAGTGGTTTTAACTTTGCGAGAAGTTCTCATTAAATTGCTGAGTTTGGCATTTAACTTGCAATCCTCCTGCTCCTGGCATTCAGGGTATCTGAGATTCAGATGTGCACCAATGTGCCCAGGTTTTCTAAGCTTTAAACAAGCATAACTCAAGAACACACATGCAAAACCTCTAAAAAATTTAGGGGGGTTTCAAGATGGCGGCCTAGAGGGTGGCTGCATTTCATGTTGCTCCAGGACTCAGGATTCAAAAGAGGAGATATTGAGACGCTTGGGACCAACTCAAAGCAGCCGGGTGACTCTCACCCCCTGGGGAGGCATCCCGGTTGGGACGGTGGTCCCAGAACGCAGGAAACTTTGTGAAGTAGAACTGCCAGTGAGACGCCCCTCCCCCGCTGGAGCAGTGAACTCGGACAGCTGGGAGCGCAGTAAAGGAGGCCGCTCTGCACAACGCTGGGACTCGGAACAACCACTGGGGCTTAGGCGGCTGCCCAGGGGAGAAGTGGCGAGGAGAGCTGTGTGGACTCAGGACACCGGGGCCTGCACTGAGGAGGAGGAGGAGGAGCGTGGCCACTTGGATTCGGAGTGACTGCACCAGAGCTATAGGCGGTTGCCAGAGGAGGGGCTGCGTGGTGAGCTGTTTGGACTCTGACCACTTCTGAAACCCGGGGCCTGACGGGAGGAGGAGGAGGAGGAGGAGGAGGAGCGCGGCGGGTCCTTTGGACTCGCAGTGACTGCATTAGCGCTCCAGGCGGCTGCTCAGAGGAGAAGGCGAGTGGTGAGTTGTTTGGTCTTAAAGTGACAGCTCCTGAACACAGGGGGGCTGCCTGGAGGAGAAGCGTGGTGGGACGCTTGGTCTTGAGTGGCCGCACCAGAGCTCCGGGCGGTTGCTCAGAGGACCCATGCAGCGGGTCACGTGGATTCAGAGCCACTCAAAGGGACTGCTCCTGAACACCCGGGGGGTTATCTGGAGAAGGAGGAGGAATGGGGAGGGTCACTTCGAATCGGAGTGATTGATTGCCCCAGGCTACGGGTGGTTGGTGGGAGGAGGAGGCACGAAGTGAGTTTCTTGGACTTCTAGTGACCGCACCGGAATACTGGGCGGCTGTCTGGAGGAAGAGGCCTGTGGCGGGTCTCTGGGACTCAGAGCGATTGTTCGGGGCCACAGGTGGCTGCTCAGAGGAGGGGCCACACAGTCAGGCGATTAGGTGCAGAGCAGGGTCCCAGGATCTAGGAGGCTTCTGGGTGGTAGAGCCGCACAGAGACAGGCTTAGGGTGGAGCGAAGGTTCCAGGCCTGTGGGCAAATTCTCTGAGGAGGGGCAGCCTAAGGAGATTCATCTGCGAAGGGTGAGGCTCCCAATCCCAGGAGGTAGGGCTGGGCCCCTGAGAACTTTGCAGAGGAAGGCAGCCCAGCCCAGGCGGTAGCTGTAAATTGAGGTGAACCTCTAGGAGGGAACTGACCAGCGAGACCTCCCCACTGGGTGAGTCTTCCCTGCTGGATGAGGTTTCCCCACAAGGACAGTAAAACCAGAGACTCAGGCCCAAACAGACCTTGCCTCAGCCCGCAGCCTAGGTCCCCTTTGGATGACCATTGGTCAACAAGTGGAGGCACCTCTGCCCACTAGCAGGGATTATACACCACCTGAAGGCCACCACTCCTAGAGATGCAGCTTCCTTGTGGAGCACCGCATTATCAACTTCCTCCATGACTTCAGCCTACTGAAGGCTAAGGGTGGATATATATAGAAATCTTCAGGGACATTGTAAGTCAATAGAGGAAATGTGCAATATCTCAGCGGTCCACTGATACCTGAACAATATGAGAAAACAAGGAAAGAAAATGCTGCAAACAAATCTAGATGTTACATCAATAAAACCCAATGACAGCATGGCAGAAGAAATGACAGAAAAGGAGATCAGAATGGACATATTAAAATGATCAGAGAAGCAAACGATGAGGTGAAAGAGCAAATGCAAGCATTGAATGATCGCACCAATCGACAGTTAAAAGAGCAAATACAGGAAGCAAAAGATCATTTCAATAAAGAGTTAGAGATATTGAAAAAAATCCAAACAGAAATCCTTGACATGAAGGAAACAATAAACCAAATTAAGAACTCCATAGAAAGCATATCCAATAGGATAGAACACCTGGAAGACAGAGCCTCAGACATTGAAGACAAAATATTTAACCTTGAAAACAAAGTTGAGCAAACAGAGAAGATGGTAAGAAATGATGAACAGAATCTACAAGAACTATGGGATATCATGAAAAGGCCAAATTTAAGAATTATTGGGATTGAGGAAGGCCTAGAGAAACAAGCCAAAGGAATGAACAATTTATTCAATGAAATAATATCAGAAAATTTCCCAAATCTGAAGAATGAAATGGAAAATCAAGTTCAAGAGGCTTATGGGACTCCAAATACACAAAATTACAACAGACCCACATCAAGGCACATTATAATGAAAATACCTAACATACAAAATAAAGACAGAATTTTAAAGGCTGTGAGAGAAAAGAACCAAATTACATTCAGGGGGAAACCAATACGCATATCAGCAGATTTTTCAATCCAGACCCTAAAAGCTAGAAGGGCCTGGAACAACATTTTTCAAGCCCTGAAAGAAAATGGATGCCAACCAAGAATCTTATACCCAGCAAAACTTACCTTCAAATTTGACGATGAAATGAAATCCTTCCATGATAAAAAAAAGCTAAAAGAATTTACAAAAAGAAAGCCAGCATTACAGAACATTCTCAACAAGGTATTCCATGAGGAAGAGATGAAAAACAAAGAAACAAATCAGCAAAGGGAGGAATTATCCTAAAGGAATTGTCAAATAAAGGAGAAAACAAGTTGTGTCAAACAAATAAATAAACAAAATTTTAAAAATGAACCAAATGACCGGGAAATCAAATCATTTCTCTATAATAACCCTGAATGTTAATGGCCTGAATTCATCAATCAAAAGACATAGACTGGCAGACTGGATTAAAAAGAAAGATCCAACAATATGTTGCCTGCAAGAGACTCACCTCATAGAAAAAGATACCCATAGACTAAAGGTGAAAGGATGGGGAAAAACATACCATGCACATGGACTCACCAAAAAAACTGGAGTATCCATGCTCATTTCCGATAATGTGGACTTCAAGCCAAAGTTAGTCAGAAGGGATAAAGAAGGTCATTTCATACTGCTTATGGGAAGCATAAATCAGCAAGATATAACAATCATAAACATCTATGCCCCAAACAGTGGCTCATCTATGTATGTCAGACAAATCCTTCTCAATTTCAGAAATCAAATAGACCACAACACAATAATACTAGGTGATTTTAACACGCCTCTCTCACCAGTGGACAGATCTTCCAGACAAAAAATGAACAAAGAAACCACAGATCTCAATAACACAATCAATAATTTAGACTTAACGGACATTTATAGAATATACCATCCAACCAAGAGTGAATACACTTTCTTCTCAGCAGCACATGGATCCTTCTCTAAAATAGACCATATATTATGCCACAAAGCTAATGTAAGCAAATAAAAGAAGATAGAGACACTAGCATGTATTCTATCAGATCATAATGGATTGAAGTTAGAAATAAATGAAAGAGTAAAACACAGAAACTATTCCAACATCTGGAGATTACACAATATGCTATTATATGATGAATGGATAACAGAAGATATTAGGAAGGAAATTAAAAGATTCTTAGAGGTAAATGAGAACAAAGAAACATCATATCAAAATCTCTGGGACACTATGAAAGCAGTACTTAGAGGGAAATTTATTTCATGGAGCGCATTTAATAAAAGAAGTAATACTCAACAAATAAACAACCTAACACTACAGCTCAAAGCCCTAGAAATGAAGAACAGAACAGCACCAAAAGTAGGAGAAGACAGGAAATAGTTAAACTCAGAGCTGAAATCAATGAAATTGAAACAAAAGAAACAATACAAATAATTGACAAAATAAATAGTTGGTTCTTCGAAAAAATAAACAAAATTGATAAACCTTTAGCCACACTAACAAAGAGAAGAAGAGAGAAAACCCAAATCACTAAAATTCGGAATGAACAAGGAAATATCACAACAGACAGGATGGAAATACAAAACATAATTAGAAGCTATTTTGAAAATCTATACTCCAACAAAATAGAAAATTTCGAAGACATCAACAGGTTTCTAGAGACATATGAATTGCCTAAACTGATCGAGGAGGACATAAACAATTTAAATAGACCAATTTCAAGTACTAAAATAGAAGAAGTCATCAAAAGTCTACCAACAAAGCAAAGTCCGGGACCAGATGGGTTCTCAGCCGAGTTCTACAAAACCTTTAAAGAAGAGCTCATTCCAATACTTCTCAAAGTATTCCATAAAATAGAAGAGGAGGGAACCCTCCCAAACTCATTCTATGAAGCCAATATCACACTGATACATAAACCAGACAGAGACTCATCAAGGAAAGAAAATTTCAGACCAATATCCTTAATGAACATCGACGCAAAAATTCTCAACAAAATTTTAGCAAATCGCATACAAAAACATATTAAAAAGATAGTGCACCATGATCAAGTGGGTTTCATCCCAGGGATGCAAGGTTGGTTCAACATCAGGAAATCAATAAACGTAATTCACCACATTAATAGACTTAAAGTCAAGAATCACATGATTATTTTAATAGATGCAGAAAAAATAGATGCAGAAAAATAGATGCAGAAAAAGCATTTGATAAAATACAGCACCCCTTCATGCTCAAAACACTAGAAAAAATAGGGATAGTGGGAACATTCCTTAACATTGTAAAGGCCATTTATGCTTAGCCCATGGCTAATATCATTCTAAACGGTGAAAAACTGAAAGCATTCCCCCTAAAAACTGGAACAAGGCAGGGATGTCCTCTTTCACCACTTCTATTGAATATCGTTCTTGAGACTCTAGCCAGAGCAATTGGACAAACCAAAGAAATTAAAGGGATACAAATTGGAAAAGAAGAACTCAAACTATCCCTGTTCGCTGATGACATGATTATATATTTAGAGGAACCTGGAAATTCCACCAGAAAACTCTTAGAACTCATAAGTGAATTCAGTAAAGTAGCAGGTTACAAGATCAATGCCCATAAATCCAACGCATTTTTATACATAAGTGATGAATCTTCAGAAAGAGAATTTAGAAAAAACTACCCCATTCACAATAGCCTCAAAAAAAATAAAATACTTGGGAATCAATCTCACAAAAGAGGTGAAAGACCTCTACAATGAGAACTATACAACACTAAAGAAAGAAATTAAAGAACACCTTAGAAGATGGAAAGATTTTCCATGTTCTTGGATAGGAAGAATTAATATTGTCAAAATGGCCATACTACCTAAAGTGCTATACAAATTCAATGCAATTCCAATTAAAATCCCAATGATGTACCTTACAGAAATAGAGCAAGCAATTATGAAGTTCATCTGGAAGAATAAGAAACCCAGAATAGCTAAAGCAATCCTTAGCAGGAAGAGTGAAACAGGGGGTATTGCAATACCAGATCTTCAACTCTACTACAAAGCAATAGTAACAAAAATGGCATGGTATTGGTACCAAAATAGAAAAGTAGATCAATGGTACAGAATAGAGGACACGGACACAAACCCAAATAAATACAATTTTCTCATACTAGACAAAGGGGCCAAAAATATGCAATGGAGAAAAGATAGCCTCTTCAATAAATGGTGCTGGGAGAATTGGAAATCCATATGCAACAGAATGAAACTAAACCCATATCTCTCACCATGCACGAAACTAAACTCAAAATGGATTAAGGACCTTGGAATCAGACCAGAGAGCCTGCAGATTATAGAAGAAAAAGTAGGTCCAAATCTTCACCTTGTTGGTCTAGGACCAGACTTCCTTAACAGGACTCCCATAGCACAAGAAATAAAAGCTAGAATCAACCACTGGGATAGATTCAAACTAAAAAGCTTTCTCTCAGCAAAGGAAACTATCAGCAATGTGAAGAAAGAGCCTTCAGAATGGGAGAATATCTTTGCCAATCATACTTCAGATAGAGCACTAATCTCCAGAATCTATAAAGAACTCAAAAAACTCTACTCCAAGAATTCAAATAATCCCGTCAACAAATGGGCTAAGGAAATGAATAGACACTTCACAGAAGAAGATCTACAAGCAATCAACAAACATATGGAAAATTGTTCAACATCTCTAGTAATAAGAGAAATGCAAATCAAAACCACCCTAAGATTCCATCTCACCCCAATTAGAATGGCGATTATCAAGAATACGAGCAACAACAGGAGTTGGCGAGGATGTGGGGAGAAAGGTACACTCATACACTGCTGGTGGGGCTGCAAATTAGTGCAGCCACTCTGGAAAGCAGTGTGGAGATTCCTTAGAAAACTTGGAATGGACCCGCCATTTGACCCAGGTATCCCACTCCTTGGCCTATACCCAAAGGACTTAAAATCTGCATACTACAGAGACACAGCCACATCAATGTTCATAGCTGCTCAATTCACAATAGCCAGACTGTGGAACCAACCTAAATGCCCTTCAATTGATGAGTGAATAAAGAAACTGTGGTATATATATACAATGAAATATTACTCAGCCATAAAGAATGATAAAATTATGGCATTTGCAGGCAAATGGATGAAATTGGAGAATATCATGCTAAGTGAGATAAGCCAATCTCAAAAAAGCCAAAGGATGAATGATATCACTAATAAGTGGAGCATGACACATAATGGGGGGGAGGGACGGATTAGTGTTAGGGTTAGAGTTAGGGTTAGAGAGGGGGGCGAGTATGGAGGAAAGAAGTACTGTATAGAGGGTAAAGAGGTGTGGGAGGGGTGGGGGGAAGGGAAAAAATAACAGAATGAATCAAACAACATTACTCTATGTAAATTTATGATTACACAAATGGTATGCCTTTATGCCATATACAAACAGAGAAACAACATGTATCCCATTTGTTTACAAAAAAAAAAAATTAATGAATTGATCTTGGCACAATACACCATGATCAAGTAAGTATTATCCTAGGAATTGTAAAGATGGTTCAGTCTTTTAAAATCAATAATTTTCTAATAAGATGCAAAACAAAGTGTTGGACATAATTTGATAACATGATAAAAATGCATCACACTAAAAATAAAAGGAAAGTTCTGGAAGTTTTATCAAGTTCAATAAAGATAAGTAAATAAAACTAGATTCTGAAAGAAAATAAAGCTATGTCCAGAATCAACACAATTGTCTACATAGAATATTCTACTTAAAAGCACCTATAAGGAATAAATCATTTTAAAAATGTGATCACGGAATGTAAGATCTACAGGAAGATCAACTGTATTTATCAAGAAAGGAGGGAAAGTAAAGGCATGAAAAAATTTTATGAGCCACGTCAAACATAGAAATAAAAACCTCACCTTGCAACCTCAAGGCCCTGGACTTGATCCCCCCAGTACTGCCAAAAAATAAAAATAAAAAAAATAAAAAAGAAAAGAAAAAGAAACAAAGAAAAAGAAAAGTAAAAGAAAAGAAATTAAAAAAAAAAAGAAATAAAAACCTCAGTGAGAAAATAATCCATATCCATCAGAGTGAAATAAAAACAAATTCTGGTGAAAAGGCAGAGAAACTGGATCACTTTACTTATTGTTGGTGGGAATATAAAATTACACAGCACCTTTAAAAATAGTCTGGCACTTTATTAAACAACTACACGTGGGTCCCAGCAATGGCTCTTCTTGTCTTCTTGGCATCCATCGCAAGGAAATGGAAACAGCTCCACAAATATCCCAATATAAATATCCCAGGGCCAGATTCATAAGCACCCATCAAACTGGAAATATCCTCATGAACTTTTGATGGTGGCCAATGAAGCGCTACTTGTCCATGCCACAGAATACAACTGAGCAATAACATGGAAGAATCTACTGACAGACACAGCAACCTGCTTGGAAAATGTTGCTAGGTAACAAGAGCCAATCCACAAAATTAATACAATCTGTAATTTACTCACACACATTGTTGAATACCTGGCATTACAGGCATGCATCACTGTGTACAGAATTTACAAATAATTGAAGGAGGAAATAATACCAGTTTACCCAAAAGTCTTTGCAGAGGATGCTTATGATATAAATCTGAATCTTGAATAATAATCTGAGTCACATATGATAAAGCTGCAGAAGCATGTACACGTGCCAGTACATGTAACACTAGTTAATCTGACTTAACATTTGTTAAATTGGAGCACACTGAGTCCAAATTCCTAATTGTGTCAGTATACTAGTTATGTGAGATGGTTTACCATTAGGAGAAATGGAGTGAACTATGCATGTCTGATTTATTTCTTATAACTGTGCATGAATTTTCACCTACTCCAAAATAGAGTTTTTAAAAAAAAACAATTAATATGGTTATCAAAAGTTTGAAAATACTGGAGTTTTAAGTCCAAGAAAAATATATTTCAAACATAAACTCTAACATTATAACTTTGTACTTTCCTTTTATCTGTATTTCATAAGTATTCTTTAATAATTAGAATATTTTTAATGATGAAAGATTGAAACAGAATTAAATGTACAAATTCTGCAAACAGATACAAGTTATATGAAAAATTGAAAATTAATGTTACTGCAAAAATTATTTTAATCAATTGTATTTCTAAATTGTAACAATAAATATCAAAAAATGATTTTTTGGTAGTTCTGAGGATGGAATCCAGGGCCACTCACAAATCCAGTCACCTTTAATTTTATTTTTGTGACACGGCCTCGCTAAATATTCCAGGCTGACTTTTACTTCTGCTGCCATCCTCCTGAGTAGCTGGGAATGCAGGCAAGGCTCTTTGCACTCAGCAGAAATTGAACTTTAAAATAGCATCATTTACAACAGATATCAAAAATTTGAGTACTCTTATAAGTTTCACAACCCATCAAAGAAACATTAATATAAAAACCTGAGGGAGATTTAGCATGGTGTGGGCAATAAGGACAGGATGGAAAAGGAGGATGTCACAAGCAAGTCCAGATAGTGAGAGAACAAAGAGTGTCTGCCAATAAGGCCAAAATTCTAGCTGACAAATCTGTCCCAGGACATGAGCAGAGACACAACAGAAAGACTAAAATAGATATGTGGGCATGGGAATTGGAAGCAACACTAAAGAAAAGAGAGAATGGAGTCAGAGGAGATAGAAAAAGGAGGAGGGCCCAAAACCTTTGAAAAGAACAAGTCAGTACTTTCCTATAGGAGTCCAGGCTCTGGCTCTGGGGACCCTTCTCTTCAGAGGAATCTGTTACTTTATTACCTTTGCTATTGTAGAAAACCTGCTGCCTGCTTGCTATCTTCCTATCCTATTCAATGCAAAAAAAAAAAAATATATATATATATATATCAAAATTTTTTGACCACAATTACTCAACAGCTAAGTTTTGAAGTGCTTGCTTACCATCTGTGAGTAACTGGGTTAGATATCAAACACCATATACATTAAAAAATAAAATAAAATAAAACAAAGTTATTAAAAATTTATTTGACCTATGCAAAATGCATGTAAACCATGCATAATTTATTCAAGACCTATGCACTATGCACGTAAACCTTCCAGAAAACTATGCACGTAAACCAATATTGAGAGAAATTTAAATGACTTAAATAAATTGAAAGATGTGTCATGGTCATAGATTAAATATTTTTCTAAATCTCAATTCTTTCTTACACTAAGTTATTAATATTTTTAACTCTAAACATAACCCCAGCAAGCCTTGTGAAAAAGCTGAACCTAAAATGGAGTGAAGGAGTAAAGAGTATAGAAGAGTCAAAACAGCAGAAAAGAATTTGGAGGAATAGCACTACCCAGTTCCAAGATTATTGCAAAGCTCAGAAATATCACAGTGTGTAAGAAAAATGAGACAAGTGAAGATAGCAGAGGACACAAGCAGACTCACACCTAAGTGGTCAAGCAAGTTTTGACAAACTTGCCATGTCAATGGGAAAAGGAGAATCTTTTCCACAAATTGGTGTAGAAAAAACTTCATAACCATATGCAAAAATAAATAAATAAATAAATTAGTCTCAAGCTCTGCCTCACACACTATGAGCAATTAAGTGGGAATGATCATAGATCTAAATGTAAGTGTTAAAAATATAAAACCTTCTAAAACAAAAGATAAAAATCATCACAACCTCAGTTTTGTTTGACTTATGTAAAATAAAAACAGCATGAAAGAAGTATGAAAGAAAAAGTGGACTGGATGTACCTCAGTGGTACAGCACTTGCCTAGCATGCTTAAAGGCCCTAGACTCAATTCCCAGTACAAGAAAAAGACATGAGCAATAAATGAAAGGACTGTTGACTATGAACATGGACTGGTGACAAGGTGAAACAGCTGTAACTTTGTACACGGTGGTGAGAATGTAATGTGGTTATCTGGAAAAAACTTGGCAGATTCTTAAAGTGTCAACATATTCCACTCCAGGGCATCAACAAAGAAAAATTAGAGTTCTGCATGTATATTATACATGCATAGCAAATGTGAATAAGTAATTGGATTAACAACTTAAATATACACAATCAGTACTAAAGAAGAAGAAAATAATACCCACAAAATGTGAAAGTCAAAATTACACAAGAAGATAGACAAGAACATGAAAAATGTGTGATTATATAATGTATTAAAATTTTAGAGTGAGAAAAGGCATAGCAGCAGTTTCTTGCAAACAAGGAGGTAGTAAAGGTGGAGAAAGAAACTTCTGGGGCAAATGGATACATTTATTATCCTGGAAGTGCTGAAGTTTTCTTAGGGCACCACCTAAGTGCATGCAAGTTTTTATAACTCAATTATACCTCAATAAAGTATATGGAAAAACCTTAACAAGTCATATATTACAAAGTTTAAATTTAAAAAAAGACCAAGAAACTAAAGATTTGAATAGGAAGATAACCACAAGAACAAAACAAGTATTTCTAAATAGCAAAAGACATTTATATACAAACAAGTTATATTATGTAATGGTATAGCGTATCATTGTCAAGGCAGATCCTGGGACACAGTAGTTGCTTCTAGGGTACCACAGGTTCAAAGCTATTTTATTGTAACAGCATAATGTTGTTTGCCTTTTTTCTGGTTCTCCCAAGAGTGAATAGTTGAATTGTCCACAGGTTACATGACACAAGTTGAACATAAAATATAGAAAGAGTGGAATCCAGCTGTACTCTAATTAGCCAAACAGCAAGCTTTGCAAAACTTTACAACAATGCCACTCTTTCCACTGATTATTTTTGGTGATCAATATATATTTTACTAAAAAATACTACGTGTGTTAACATGTAATATGTTCAAATATTTTACGTGAATGTAGTCCTTTTTAAATTCTCAGTTTTAGTTCCAAACAGGGCAAATATTGATAGATAAATTAAGGTTTTCTGGGATTTTCAGTGTTGGGGAAGAGCTATTAGTTTATCATCAAATACTACTCAGGCAGTCCCCTCGGGAGGAATAATTGCCCTGCTAAATTCTGGCCTGCTGGTGTAGAATAAACTTTGGATTCTCCTACTTTCTGAGTGCAGTCTTATTATTTCCACAATAGGTTATGGAAAATAATATTCCTACAAGATAGCCCCCAAAGAAAATTAGAGAGACAAGCACCTTTCAGGAGGGAGGGACAATTAGCCAACCATTAACCTCCCAGTAAATATTTTCTTAATAACAATGCACCCTGAAGGAAAGGGGCGGATACTGAATTTAGGGCTCTGGACTTTGACCTTCCCCCACTGCAAAATAGTCCTAAAAGAAGACACAGAAAATAGTCCTAAAAGGAGGCACAGAAAATTATCAAAACTCTGGGAAATAATGGATCTCAGAGAAAGAAAAGCAATGGGCAAGATATGAGTACTTATCCCTCAGGATCTGGACTCATATTTCCCCAGATAACAATGAGTTTCAACCTTTTAACAACTACCTTCCTAAGCTAAAATTTTAACCTGCACAACTTGGTCCCTGACTGTGCAAACTGCATGTCCATAGTGTCCAATAAAACTCTAAAACCCAGACTCCTTTTGTAACCCGCAGGCCATCTCCATACCCACAAAATGGGTCCTAACAGTGCCTGATCAATTGACTTTTCTGTAGACTAAAGGAAAACTTGCTGATCTGAAGTTTGGGTCCCGTCTCCTGCATCTGTCATCTGTGGGCCATGAGCTTACAATCACTTTTCCTGTGCTTTCCCAAGTTCGCCTGATAAGAAATGGTTACAACACTATATAAAAGCTCCTCCCCTAGAACAGTGTCCCCTGGGGCGGTACTTTCATTCATCAGGCTCAAATGGGGATAGGGGAATATGGAGTTTTAGTATACCCTTTCACACTCAGGTCTTGTCCAGAAGGTCTGGGGACAGTGACAAAGCTCGACCCCAGCATGACCTGAGGGTGAAAGGTCACAGAGAACTAGGTGACCTGGAGTGTACCTTACGTTCTTCAATCCTGTCCAGGAAGAGCTCTTTTTCACACGTTCAGCTGCCCTACAGCAAGCCTCTTGCCCTGAAACCCAACAAAATAGCTCTGTCCACATGATCACTGAAAGCCTGCAGCCGCTCAAGCAGTTTGGTGGTCACACAAGAAGCCATCACCACCCACCTGGCACCACATGGACCTGTGCTGGCTGCTTTCCTTGGTGACGCCACCCACGCTTCCTAGCTTGTAGGGCTTAGAGTTCAGGCACTCCACAATGACGAGGCAGGTTACCAGGTTAATGCCGCTGGATGATGAGCCAGGGAGTTGAGTCATCTCATCTTTATTTACCATAATCCCATTGCCATGACAACACCTGCTACTAAAGGACTTATCCCCATGGCAATTCCCACCTCAGTATTGGCATTACAAAATGACCAATGAGGACGAAGTGGGCAGCATTCTAATTTGGCATTGTAAAGTAATCAATGGGAGAATATTGGACACTATTCTAATCAGGTGTTACTAGAAAACCAATGGAAGTAAATTGGGTGAGGCCTTCAATCAGTTCTGTATAGGGAAGGGAATGCCTCACAGTCAGCACGTAAGACAAATTTGCAGACTTGGGAATCCTGAACTTCTCTTGCTCAGCCCACTCCACTTCACCACACAGTGCTGTTTTCATCTTTGCTTTTAAAACCCAGGACCTGGGCCCCAACTGCACACCCCAACTAGCACTTGTACTTGGTATCTTTTCTATGGTTGAAATGCACCAATGTTAAAAACAAGTGAAAGAGAAGCCACGCAGAGAAGGGAGAAGAGATAGGACTGCATGGAACATGCAATAGGGAATGTTGGTCTAAAGAAGAAAGAAAAAAACTTCCCCAAATATTAATGATAATTATTTGGGAATGCAGACTTCTGCAATGATGGTACTGTTAGGTAGAAGTTCAGGAACACCAAGATGGTGGAGGCAGGTTACAAGAAAAATGCAGAACAAGACAGGGAATTGAGCAATCACAACTCTGTAAGTCCCATTGTCATGACAACTCCCACCACTAAAGACTTATCACCATGTCAACTCCCGCCTTAGGTATGGCATTATAAAACAACCAATGGTGATGAAGTGGACAGTATTCTAATTAGGTTTTCTAAAGTAACCAATGGGGAAAATTTTGACACTTCTAATCAAGTACTACAAGATAACCAATGGGAGGCAATCAATGGGAGCAATCAGGTCTATATAGGGAAGTGAATGCTTCATAGCCAGGCATATAAGAAACTGATTTCTGGACTTCCTGGATTTGTGGACCTTGAACCTCTCTCTCAGTCAACCCACTCCACTCCACCCTAAGGAGTGCTGCCTGCACCTTCACCTTCATTAATTCCATTCTTGCCTGTTACTTCTAAGTGTCTTCCTCAGTTCTTTCTTTAGGACATCAAGGACTTGAACCCCAAATTGTAGCCCAAAAATAATGGTACCTGAGTGCTGCATTGAGGATATTCCTCCTGTTGTAAATTGTGGGCAAAGAAGTTCAGGCAAGGACAGAAACTTAAAGGCAAAACTAATGAGGATTTTTACATCAGCTATTTAAACACTAAACCTTAGCCACCATGGTTAACACCAAGAGTGGCATCAACCTGAGACTGCCCAGACAATGGTTGGGCAGATCCTTATAGAAGCACTTTTTGTATAAAGTTCTGGTGGTCTCTGTGCAAGTTGTGATTATGACACAGTACTTTTGATAGTCACTAACAAGTGAATATTTCCTCTCTCTCACAATATTCAGTTATAGTAAGCCTGAACACTAAATCAGGGGTGATGATGCTGGAGCTTGAGACATCAAGATCCTCTATGCTCATTCCTCAGATTCTTGGTCATCTTCACAGGTTG
Source organism: Sciurus vulgaris (assembly GCF_902686455.1). Lineage (NCBI taxonomy): Eukaryota > Metazoa > Chordata > Mammalia > Rodentia > Sciuridae > Sciurus > Sciurus vulgaris. The sequence continues at coordinate 36,369 of NW_027632804.1, read as the reverse complement.
CAGGTGTAAGAGAAGAGGTATGCAGTTGAGACTGGCTTAAAAATACTTTTGTTTATGCTTTATCAAAAATCCCACTAATTGGCTATTGCACTGTTGCCAGCTCTTGTACTGAAACCTGTTTTTCACCCCTCATGCCTGGAATACAGAGGCAGTTGGGTTTGACACTGTTACCTGCTCATCAGGGTGGCAGATGCAGCAGCAACAGACAGGTAGGAATCACCCAGGCCTAGTGTCTGTGACTCTCCTCTGGTGTTGCATATTCTTGGAAGGGCTATGAGAACACTACCATTGAGCAGAATCAGTAGAAAGCCATGGAAACTAATTAGAAAACACTTATGCCCAGTCAGCTGTCCTATATCAGCTCCCCCAATCCCTGGCATTTATCTGTTCTCATTTCATTTTTCCTTTTCCTTGTTAGCCTGCACACACACAAGTGCAGCTCTCCCTACCTCTGCCTGTCTCAGGTGCATCACCAACTTCTCTGCTTGCAAGTATTCATGCCTCACAGTGCCTTTTTATCCAGCAGAGGCAAGTGGTTCTTCATTTTCTGGTTTTCTTTCATCACCTGTCACTGTGATTCCTAAATATGGTTAATCATCCCTGGCTTTCTAAACCCTTGGAGGGAGTGAGTCACAGCTCTGGCTGACACAGTTCTTTGGCAGAAAGGTGCTGTAATTCACATTGACTCAATCTATACTCTCTTTGTTAGATATTTTCCTCCACTCTTGTCTTCCAGGCTCTGCCATCACCATCAGTTTTCTGCAGAGTTTGGATGGTTATGCCTGCAGGCAGGATGACATGAAACTGCTTTGTTGGGTTGTGGGAGTAGGAGCCACAGGAAAGACAGGAAGAACCAGTGTGTGTGTGTGTGTGTGTGTGTGTGTGTGTGTGTGTCTGTGTGTGTGTGTGTGTGTTTGTTTTTGTGGTGCTGGGGATTGAACCCAGGGCCTTGTGCTTGAGAGGCAAGCACTCTGCCAAGTGGGTTTTTTGAGTTGTCATTTGTCCTCCAGCCTTCTCTGCAGCACTGTCTATATCTTCACCTCAACTTTCACTTTTTTCTCTGTGTGCATATTCTTACCCTCAGCTGAGTGGAGAGCTGCCAAGGAGTGATTAGGTCAAAACTGCAGCAGTACCTTGGTTTCTTCTGCAGGTACATCCCTCCTCCTCTACCCTTCTCTATACACAGCTCAAAGAAACTTCCACCCAGTCACTGAGATCTCAGACCTCAGAGAGGCTGCAGGGAAATTATGCTCATTAGGATTAGAGTAGAAATGTCACATTTGCTAAAGCTGCTGCACAGAAATGGGGGCAAAACCTTCCTTCTCCCAACTATACTTTTCAGTGTCCAAAACCCTCACCTGTTCTACATGGTAGCATGAGAAAAGGTAACAGCCTGAGGGGAGACTACCCTGCCCCATGTCTTCTATGGAGATAAATATTGGGTAAAATTTTGCATAAAAATACTTATGGTGCATATGCTTTAAAATCTTTCTTTGCATTTATTTTTAAATAGTGTAAATTGAACCCAAGGACACATAAACACTGAACTATACCCCTTAGCACCCTCTTTTTTGAGGTGGCCTAAGTTGTTCAGGCTGACCTCAAACATGAGATCCTCAGCCTCCCAAGTCACTGGTATTATAGGCATGTACCACCATACCTGGCTAGTGTTTTAAATCTTTAATTTTGATTTTTATGAATTTTATTGGGGGAATCCATCATTTCTAGTTCTTGCACTTGATGGAGAGCTACATCAACAAGAGTATCCATGTCACTCAGTCCAAATCATGTCTAAACTTCCTTCTTCCTAGAATCTTTATTTGGAGAAGAATTTGAAAGACCCCTGCCCAGGCCCACCAACCTGGGCCCTGGTTACATCCATTCACTTTTCCCAGTTCTCTACCACCCATAACATGCCTCCTGGCCATTATGTGGGGTTTACAAAAGACCTGATGTAGGCCCAGATGCATGTGCACCATGTCCAGTACAGTCGCATGTGTCAGACCTCCTTTTCCCACCACCCAGCATATCTACTATGCCCATCAGAACCAGTGTGATCTTCACTAGTGGTCATCCATCTGGTGAGGCATATGTGGATAGCAAGGAACCATTGCCTTCAGACACTACCTGTCACTCAACCCATGTGAAGCAAATGTACACCATCACCAGAAGCTCATGCCAGCACTGAGCAGCAGCAAAATCAAACCCAAGATAATTGTATTGACTGCTTGGGTAGGAGATCAAAACTCCTCAAACAACTACCAACCACACAAGGGCACATCCACTGGACAGTCATCTTCAGATCAAACCCAGGGCAGCTTTGTTTCCATCTCTCCCTCACACACCACAGCCTCTTAGCATTCATGTTCCTCTATTGTTCATGTTTGAAATTCTGTACAAAAAAAACAATTTGCTTTCCACCTAGCAATATACAGATAAAATTCAGACATGTGAAGAAATTTCTCACCCTCTTCTTGCAATAAAATGGACAATCCCAGGTGTCACTGCTATGCATTCGGGGTTATTTGAATGTCTCATCAAATTTTTATAGTTCCTTCAAATATTCTGTTACCTAAGGACTAAGTTGTAAGTTTCAGCTTAAAACATGCTCCATAGGTAATAGAAAATGTGAAGAAGAAAGTAGCATACATAGACTCATAACATCTATCAAAGTGAAAGAGAAAATAAGAAATGCTAGTACTGTCTTTTGCAAACTCAAGAAAAACTAAGCATACAAATTTCCAGCCTTTCAGCACAAAAAAGAGCATGCTGTGGACATTGTTCTGCATCATCTTGTTTTTCCATTTACAACCCTAACCCTATGTTTTGGGACTAATGACACCTTAACTAACTCAGGCTGACTCCTTACTCCCTGGTGAGTGAGCAAGATCAAGGCCTCACAGGCAGTTTCTAAAGTTAATGACAATAATCAGACTACCATCAGGGATTGGCTAACAACAGTTCCGTGAATGATCAGCTCCTTGCCATATAGTCCTATGGGACTCTCACCTGTGTAAACCCCCTGGGCCTTGCTGACCTTTAAGCTGATTGGTTCCCACCTAGCCTCCACCCTACGTAAAAGCTGTGTGACTTCCTCAATAAATGAGTTCCTGCTGTGACTGGTCTCCCTGATGCAGGGGCGCCTGGCTCTCCTTACAGTGCTTGACAGAATTCCACTGAAGGATGATTGCAAAGACTCATCCTAAAAGGATTGCATGCCACATGTATGCCTCCCTAGCTTGGATGTTATTCTGTGGAGTTTTCCAAATAATATATTACTCACTTCAGTCTGGGGATCTTGCTAGAGGTGATGGGAATAATTCTACAAATTTCCAGAAAAACATCATGGAGACAGAACACATGTTGAAAACCTGTGATGATTAACCTCACAATAGCAGAATGTTTTTATTATGTCAAAAACCAAACACTGCATTTACTAGCACAGCCAGAACCTGTTGGGGCACAGAAATTTATAGATAACAATGTTTCCCCAAGTTCTAAGCACAAAGCACCTCCCACAGTAGCTACTAGATATGGACCAGCTTATTTTATCAATGGCAAGCCCTGGTGATTAAGTAAGGATAATCTATAAGGTTACTGTTTTCTCATAATCTTTCAGTAAAATCAATTTCTGCCTATGCTTTGGAAACTTCTTTGATTTTATTAGTCACAAGCCTGTCATCAAAGCCTGAAGAAAAATGTATATAAACCCAGCCTTCCCCAGAATAAAGTGGGAATGATTGCACCAAAACTAGAGTCTGTGTCTTTTTTTTCTCCATCCATTGCCGACGCTGTCTCCCCATGCTCCCTTACCAGTGTGGAACCCATGGACTCCTGCTAGGGCTGGACCCCGGCACCCTGACAAATCTGATTGTCCTCTGCCCAGAGTGCTGGGGGGCAGTAAGTGGGCCCTACCTTTCCCAGTCTGACATTGTAGGGGAGTGTCCCCTTCCCTTGTCACTGGTTGAGAAGAGCAAGGGGGATAAAGACCCCAACACCTAAGCCTTTTTGAATGATCACTGACTATTCTATGCTAGGAGATAGTCTGGATCCTTCATCTGAAAGTGACATTATTTAATCTTTGGAGTGCCTATGAAATAGGCACTCCTGTTACCTTCCTTTTGTGGCCAAAGGAAGCATGCCATAATGATTTCAAACCCTCATTGAAGTTAACAGCTAGATCCAGAATTTAAACCAGACCACTGAGCCCAGGTCTTAGCTTCCACAATCACAAGGGTGTCACCTTCCCTGGTTCTATTGGCCCTATTTGATTATTACCTACAATTTGTACTTCATTTTTCTATTGACTTTTTCTGTGGTACTGGGGATTGAATCCAGGGATTTGTTTATGATAGACATTCTCTCCACCTTTTATTTTTTAAAAAAATTCATTTCAGTCTTAAGTTAATATATTGTTTTAAAGAAGCAGAATAGTAAAAGGAAATAATTTATTTACTGTTATTAGATTTTTCCAAGTGACTACTGCTTTTCAGGACTTCTACCTTCTCTGTTGGTTAAATGAGAATGATGAAGCATGGAGGAGCACCCTATGTTGTGATCCTTGAGGTTACAGGGAAGAGTAGAGTATATGCAGGGGAACACAAATGCTTGGATCAGACCCTGGCAGAGCTGCATGTTGGTTCTTTAAGAGCAGGACCTGCCTGTCCTATAGGGAAAGGCACAATCAGAAACTATATCACTCCATTCTTCTGGAAGCTCCTGGTGGCCTGGCAGCAAGCATAAACAGAAGGGAGTTATGGTGTCTATGGCACTGAACATGCTGTGTGGCCCAAAGTCTCTTCAAGGTTCAGAGGTAGTTAGGAATGAGGCAGGAACAAGCCCACACAGGACAGAAGGTAAACGCATTGGGGTGTGAATTGCCTTTTACTCCACCTTGTCATATTGACTGAAAGAAGTTCCATTATCCTGCACAAAGTTGGCAGGCATGTTAAGGCCTATGGTCCCCTTGGGCACTTTTTCATAACTAGAAGATGTGCACACTCTCTTCAATTTTTACTCTTGAAGAAAGAAGTGGGTGCTAAGTTCTCAGCAGGACTAATCTTGTCATGTAAATCATGTGTCTTCCTTATGTGGGACAAGCAAGGAGTTTAAAGTCAAGCCTGGTCAATGCCCTGAATAAGCCTGGCATCTGGGTGAGTATGATCCCTGAAGTTTGCCCGAACCATGACATGGTCTAAGGCTTGTTCAGAGTTCTTTCTCTCACATTGACAGCACATGCCAGTCATGGTTTAAAAACCTTCTGTCCAGGATCTCACTGCACCACCTTAATCCCCTGAGATAGTAACCTTACAGAGAAGGAAACTGAGGCTCAGAAACTTAAAGTGAATTACAAACATAAAAATTCTTTTTTTTTCATGATTCAGTGAGATTACTATTGTCAAATTGGTAGAGTTTTTTTTTTTTTTTAACTTGGACTTTTATTTATTTATTTTTTTATTGTAAACAAATGGGATACATGTTGTTTCTCTGTATATGGAGTAAAGGCATACCATTTGTGTAATCATAAATTTACATAGGGTAATGTTATTTGATTCATTCTGTTATTTTTTCCCTTACCCCCACCCCTCCCACCCCTCTTTTTCCTCTTTACAGTCCTTCCTTCCTCCATTCTTGTCCCCCTCCCTACCCCTAAACCTAACCCTTACACTAACCCTTCCCACCCCCCATTATGTGTCATCATCTGCTTATCAGTGAGATCATTCTTCCTTTGGTTTTTGAGATTGGCTTATCTCACTTAGCATGATATTCTCCAATTTCATCCATTTGCCTGCAAATGCCATAATTTTATCATTCTTTATGGTTGAGTAATATTCCATATACCACAGTTTCTTTATCCATTCATCATTCGAAGGACATCTAGGTTGATTCCACAATCTGGCTATTGTGAATTGAGTACCTATGAATATTGATGTGACTATATATCTGTAGTATGCTGATTTTAAGTCCTTTGGGTATAGGCTGAGGAGTGGGATAGCTGGGTCAAATGGTGGATCCATTCCAAGCTTTCTGAGAAATCTCCATACTGCTTTCCAGAGTGGCTACACTAATTTGAAACCCCACCAGCAATGTGCAAACATAGAAATTCTAAATAAAATATTTGAACCTACCTGTTCTAATGATGCCTTTGGTAATCAGAGAGGAACAGCCTGTCCTCACATCTAGTAAAGTACCTGGGGATCTGGGACTAGGATCTTTGGGAAGAAAGTTCATGAAATGTAGCAAGTCCAGAGAAAAAATTCTCCCTTTTCTCTGAAGTGAGCAGGTTTAAGCTTAGATTTATTTCTCCTGTTATCATTGAATATGTACTGCCCTATGTTTATGATGTTTTAAAATTCTTTAAAATCTTCTGTGTGTCAACAGTGATGTCCCAATTCATTAAAATTAACCACCCAACTCCCATTTGCTAGTGAGTGACAGCATGATCTAAAATATTTTCTATTATTTGTGGGTCTCCAGGTGAAAAGGTGCACATTTGTGGAGAATTCTAGGTCAAGCCATTTTGATAAATTAATATCCTAAAGCAGTTTAATATTATTCATATATTTATTCATTAAAATTCACTTACATGTGCTCTTTATAACTAAATACTTGCTATGGATTTTCTGTGAAATGAAAGTCAATTTTCACAATAAATGCTCTTTTTTGGTATTTAGTAAAAGTTGCAGATTGTATTTATATGAAAGCATTTGTAAATAATATATCTATGGTTGGTTAAATTCCTTTATTTCATTTTATAGACTACATTTCATTTTGTAGGTTTCCTCACTTCACATAACACTGTTTTATTTTTGTCCATATTTCATGAATATATGACAATTTCCATTACTTTACAAAATAGGACATTGTTGGAATTAAGATATGCATGATTCTTGTTTCTACTGCCAATAAAATTTTATATGCTTTTATTTGTTTGTATAAATACTATACCTTTTAAAATGAATTTTATATTTTTTATCCAGATTGATAAACCTGTGTTTATCAATACACAGATTAACCTGTGTATGTACATAGTAATGTGATTTTTTTTATATGTGAATGTAATAGGGATAGGATCCAAGGGTACTCTAATAAAGGGCAATATCCCCAGGCCCTTTCTATTTATATTTGGAGAGAGGTTCTCACAAAGTTATGGAGGATGGCATTGTGTTTATTACCTCACTGCCTCAGAATTACAATAGTAATTCTGGATTATATGCATGCCTTTTATATATAATTTATGAATTTGTTCTTATTTATAGGATGAAGATCATAATCTTTTAAAGGTACCTTTCAAACATTTTACAATTCTTTTTATTTTTATATGTTGTTTGAAATTTTAGTTGTGATCAAAACCACAAAACAACACTTGCTCTCCCACTATATTGTGCATACTGTTTAGCAATATTAATTCAAATTGTCAGAAAATATATCTATAGAATACTTACACCTCAAAAATCAATAAATATATTTCTATGTAAACAAGTGCTTATTTCTGTCTTCTATCATTAATGGCATTCCCATTTCTTTTCAGACGTTTTTTTGAATGTTTGCTTTTGTTCTTTTTTTTTTTAGTTGTCTTATATATGTAGAGTTCTCCCATATTTTACTTTGTGGAAGTGACATATTTCTGTTAACATAATGTACTGAAAATTTATCCTGATTATAGATTTTGCAAAAATTTACTACTTTTTAACTTGAAAAATATTTTGTGGTTTCTATATTCCAAATTGCTACATCCACTCATTTCAGGTGATATTTGTTTTGCTTCCTCATAGTAGTTCTGCTGATTAATGCTGCAATAAAATTTTGTGTTCAAATGCCTTAATTTGTTGTATATGTGAGGCCTTATTACACTCAGAATTCACTATGTCCATCTGTCTTAATTGATGTCACTATTACAAATTAAATTTTACAATTTTTATTCTCAAATCATGAAAAAACACTCTCCCAATTTTGTTTCATTTGAAATATTTTTGATATATCCATAAAATTTTGAGATTCCATAAAATTTCTAGAAAAAATTTTTCTGTCTTTGCAAAAAAATATCATTGGGAGTTTGAGGGATATTTACATGGAGTCTCAAGATAACTTTGAGAAGTGCAAAGATCTTTTAATTTCATTTTTCAATTCTGGAAAAAGATTATATTTAAGACTGTTCAATCAATTGCCACGTATGTGTGGATTTTTAAACATCTTCTCCTCTTTTTATTTTTAGCATTATTCTCTGATGATCAGAAAATAATTGGCATTATCTAAGTAATATTGTCATAGGCTGTGTAAGGGTTTTATTGTCTCTCAAATTTGTTTTCATGTAAAACCTTCTAGACACACATATATATTTTCCTCTTTAAAATTTTGTCTATTTTTCTTCCTTAAGATTTCCTACCCTCTTAAAACTTGTTGAATACCCATTGTATTATCATCCAAAATCTACCTGTTATCTCCAGATCTCTGTGTCTTTGGAGACAGAAACAGTTTTCACACAATCTTCAAAGAAGCCAGAAATATTGGTGTATGTTTTATATTTCCTTTATTCTACTGAGAGTGAAGGCAGCTTATAGATTTTTTACCCTAATTGCACAATGCTATGTAAGAAAGGAGAAAAGACTTTGGTTGATAAAAGTAAGATACATTCCTTCCCTATACTATATTGCTCTCCATAGAAATATAGTCATCTTTGATATTGTGCTCTCTACAATAATTTGTGTAATTTTTTAACCTATTTATGACTGTACATTTTTATGTAACATGTTTCTGAAGTAATGATTACCTTGGTTTACTAATCTGCTACACTGCTGATATCCTGACATTGCTAACTCTGCTACAATTTTCTGTTGTATATACACAATATATTCATCCCAGTCTACTAAGTAATTTTTTTAAACTTTCATTTATTTCAGAAATGACGTCTCATAATACCAAAGAACTTTCACCAGACCAGGACATAAGACATATATTTCAAATAGTGATTAATGGAAAATGTGGGAAGTGCGACCTTGACTATTTACAACACAGGACAATATGGAAAACTTTAAGTGAGAATTAACAGCAGAAATTATATTTTCAAAAATCATGCCTCATTCACCAGCAGAGAATTCATACTGGAGAGAAGTTGTGCAAGTGTAAAGACTGTGACAAAACTTTTAATGCAAAATCAGACCTTATTCATCATCAGAGAATTGATAATGGGAAGAAACCTGACCAATTTACAGAATGTGGCAAAGCTTTATATCAAAGATCATACCTTACTCAACACCAGAGAATTCACACTGGAGAGAAGCCCTATCAATGTAAAGAATGTGGCAAAGCTTTCTGTGAAAGGTTACAATTTATTAAACACCAGAGAAATCATACAGGAGAGAAACCCTTCAAATGTACAACATGCAACAAAGGTTTTAATGACAAATCATACCTTATTTGTCATCAGAGAATTCATACTGGAGAGAAGCCCTACCAAAGTAAAGAATGTGGCAAAGCTTTCTATCGAAGAGCATGCCTTACTCAACACCAGAGAATTCATACTGGAGAGAAGCCCTACCAATGTAAAGAATGTGGTAAAGCTTTCTGTCAAAGATCACAACTTACTAAACATCAGAGAAATCACACAGGAGAGAAGCCCTTCAAATGTACAACATGCAACAAAGCTTTTAATGACAAATCGTACCTTATTTGTCATAAGAGAATTCATACTGGAGAGAAGCCCTACCAATGCAAAGAATGTGGCAAAGCTTTCATTGCAAAGTCAAGCCTTGTACTCCATCAAAGAATTCATACAGGAGGGAAGTCTTACAAGTGTACAGCATGCAACAAAGCCTTTAATGAAAAATCAGAACTTAGTGACCACCAGATAATTCATACTGGAGAGAAACCCTACCAATGTAAAGAATGTAGAAAAGTTTTCTGTCAAAGATCACAACTTACTAAACATCAGAGAAATCATTCAGGAGAGAAGACTTTCAAATGTACAGCATGCAACAAAACTTTTAATGACAAATCATACCTTATTTGTCATCAGAGAATTCATACTGGAGAGAAGCCCTACCACTGTAAAGAATGTGGCAAAGCTTTCATTGAAAAATCAAGCCTTATATGCCATCAAAGAATTCATACAGGAGAAAAGCCTTACAAATGTACAGCATGCAACAAAGCCTTTAATGAAAAATCAAACCTTATTTGTCATCAGAGAATTCATACTGGAGAGAAGCCCTACCAATGTAAATAATGTGGCAAAGCTTTTATTGTAAAATCAAACCTTATTTGCCATCAAAGAATTCATACAGGAGAGAAGCCTTACAAATGTACAGCATGCAACAAAGCCTTTAAGGAAAAATCAGACCTTAGTGACCACCATAGAATTCATATTGGAGAGAAACCCTACAAATGTAAAGAATGTGGCAAGGCTTTCTATTGAAGAGCATGCCTTACTCAACACCAGAGAATTCATACTGGGTAGAAGCCCTACCAATGTAAAGAATGTGGCAAAGCTTTTAATGTAAAATCAAACCTTATTCGACATCAGGGAATTAATACTGGTGAGAAGCCTTAGGAATGTTCAGATTGTTGCAAAATTTATAATAAAAAATATGACTAATTAACCACCAGGGAAATCATACAAAAGCAAAGAATATGATGAAGATTTTAATGGAAAAGTATACATTTCTCACTAGCAGAAAAATCATACTGAAAAGAAGTCCTATAAATAAAAAGAATGTGACAAACATTTGTCAATAATTATTTTTAATTGTTTCCAATTAGTTATATATGACAGTAGAATGCATTCAGAAAAATTGTACACAAAAGGAGAACAAATTCTTCCACAGACTGCAAGGGTTGCAGAAACAAAGGTAGTGTAATCACACATTTATTCAGGATAATGATGTCCAGATTATTTTACTGTCATTCCCCTCCTTACACTGATTACTTTCCCACTACCTTCTACACGATCCAGACTCTTCATTCCACCTACCCCCCATTATAAATCACAATTTGCTTGTCAGAGAAAATATGTGGCCTTTAGTTTTTTGGGTTTCACTCATTTCACTTATTGTGCTAATCTCTAGATCCATGCATTTACTGGAAAATGCCATAGCTTTCTTTTTCTTTAAGTGTGAATAGCATTCCATTGTCTGCATATAGTACATTTTCTTTATCCAGGCATATGTTGAAAGCTATCTAGGTTGGTTCCCTAGTTTAGCTATTGTGAACTGAGCTGCTAAAAACAATGATGTGGCTGAGTCACTGTAGTATGCTGGTTTTAAAACCTTTGTGTGTTTATATCAAGGAGTGGGATAACTGGGTCAAATGGTAGTTGCATTCTATGCTTTCTCAGAAATCTCAATAAAATTTCCAGAATGGTTAAATCAATTTGTAGACCAAGCAGCAATGCATGAGTGTATCTTTTTCCATGTATCTTCAGCAAAATATATTTTTTATGTTTTATTTTTTAAAAATTAATGTTGTAATAGGAGTGGGATAAAATCATAAAGTGGTTTTGAACTGCATATCTCTAATGCTAGAGATGATGACCAATTTTCCATGTTAGTTGATCGTTTGTAACTTTTCTTCTATGAAGCGTTGGTTCAGTTCATTACCCCATTTATTGATTGAGTTTTTTTTTTTTTTTGTCTGTGTGTGTGTGTGTGTGGTGCTGGGGATTGAACCCAGGGCCCTGTGCTTGCAAGGCAAGCACTCTACCACCTGGGCTACATCCCCAGACCTGATCATGTTATTTTTTATGTTAAGTGTTTTGAGTTTCTTATATATTCTGTAGATTATCATTCTATCTAAGGTGTATATGGTAAAGATTTTCCTCCATTCCATAGGCACTCTCTTCATTTTACTGATTGTTTTCTTTGCTGAGATTTTTATTTTGAGTCCATCCCTTTATGATTACTTGCATCTACTTCTTGTGCTTTTGGAGACTTTTTAAGGAGGTCAGTTTCTAAGTTGACTAGGTGGAGATTTGGTCCTACTTTTTCCTCTATTATTTACAGGATCTCTGTTTTAGTGCCTATCTTTACTCACCTTTTCATTTATTTGTCTACAGGGTTAGAGATAGAGTTATGATTTCATTTTGTTATATATTTTCATTTTCCCCAGCACCATTTTTTCAATAGGCTATCTTTTTTTCAATGTATGTTTTTGGTGCCTTAATTTGGTATGAGAAAACCCTATTTATTTGGTTTTGTCTCTGTGTGATCTATACCATTGTACTACATGTGTATTTTGGTGCCAATGCCATGCCATTTTTGTTACCATTACTCTGTAGGTCTGCATTGTGATCCCTCCTTCTTTACTCTTCTTACTATGTAACACTTTGCTAGTCTGTGTCTCTTGTTTTGCAAATAAATTTCACAATTGCTTTTTTCAGTTCTGTGAAGAATGTCATGGGTATTTTAGTAGGAATCACATTAAATCTGTAACAGTCTTGGTAGTATGATCACTTTGACAATATTAATTCTGTCTATTCAAGAGCATAGGAGATCTTTCCATCTTCTAAGGATTTCCTCCATTCTCTTATGTAGGATTCTGTAGTTTCCATGGTAGAGATCTATCCCCTCTTTCGTTAGGTTGATTCCCATTTTTTTTTGAAGTTATTGTGAATGGACTTCTTTTAATAATTTCTCCTCCAGTTGATTCATCACTGATGATTAGAAATGCATTTAATTTATGGTATTGGTTTTATAACCTGCTATTTTTCTGAATTTGTTTATTAGGTGTAGAAATTGTCTCATGGAGTTTTTGGGTCTTTTAATGTAGAAGTGTGTCTTTGGAAAATAATGATATGTTACATTATTATTTTCCTGTTCATATCCCTTTAATTTCTTTCATGTGTCCAATTGCTTTGGGTAGAATTTCAAGGAGTATGTCAAAAAGAAGTGAAAGAGAGCATTTGTTTCCTCTTCCAGTTTTTATGGGGAAGGCTTCATTTTTTCTCTATATAGAATATTATCCTTTGACTTAGCATTGAAGATTTTCTATGCACTATGTTCCTACTATCCCTTTTTCTTCTAGTGTTTTAAACATGAGTGGATCTGCATTTTGTCAAATATATTTTCTCCATCTATTAAGATGACCATATGATTCTCAACTTTAAGTCTATTGATGTGATTAATTATGTTTATTGATTTCCATATGTTGAACTAACCTAGCATCTCTGGGAGGAACCCCATTGGATTGTGAAGCACCGTCTTTTAAATGTGTTTCTATATGTGATTTGACAGAATCTTTTAAAAGAATTTTTGGTTCTTGTTCATCATCGATATTGATCTGAAGTCTTCACTTCTTCATGTGTCTCTGTTTTTTTTTTTTTTTTTTGTATCAGCAAAATACTCATAGAATGAGTTAGGAAGGGTTTTCTTCTATGTAATGATATAATTTGAGGAGTATTGGTGTTAATTCTTCTTTGAAGGCATTGTGAAACTCAGCTGAAAATTCTTCTCTGGTATGTGGCTTTACTTGGTTTGTAGAATGTTGATAGCATCTTCAATTTAATAGTTTTTATTGGTTTGTTTACATTGTGCATGTCCTCTTGATTCAGTTTGGGTAGTTTCTTTGTCTCTAGAACTTTGTCAAGGTCTTCATAATTTTTTATTTCATTGAAGTATACATTTTCAAAATAATTTTATTTTCTTCTGTACTTTAGTAGTTGTCCATCATGGTATTCCTTTTATATCATAATTTTAGTAATTTGGGTTTTCTCTCTTTCACTTCAATGTGTAGCTAAGGACTTATCAATTTTTCTTCTCAAAGAACCAACTTTTAATTTTCTGAATCTTTTCAATTGTTTCTTTTGTTTCAATTTCATTAATTTCAACTGTGGTTTTAATTACTTCCTGTCTTCTACTATTTTGGTGTTGATTTGTTCTTCTTTTTCTAGCAATTTGAGATGTAAAGTTAGGTCATTTATTTGTTGACCTTTAATCTTTTAAAGAATGAGCTCAATGCAGTGATCTTTACTTTTAGGCCTGTCTTCATAGTGTCCCAGACATTTTGATATGTTTTTTTAGGTGTTGTCACTTACACCTAAGTACATTTTTAAATTTTCTTCCTGATTTCTGTTGCAGTCCATTTGTTATTTAGGCTCCAGGTGATGGAGCAACTTTTATTTTCATTTTATTATTGATTTCTAGTTTCATTCTGTAATGATCAGATAGAATGCTGGGTAGTATTTCTGTTTTTTGTATTGGATAATCATTGCTTTGTTTTGTAAGATATGGTCTGTTTTAGAAAAGAATACATGTGCTGCCTTTGTGTATTTGATTGATGATGAATGAAATATTCTGTATATATCTGTTAGGTCTAAATTATTGATTGTATTATTTAATTCTATGGTTTCTTTGCTTAGTTTTTGTTTGGAGGATCAATCCAGGGGAAAGAAATGTGTACTAAAGTAAGTGAATATTATTGTTTTGCATTCTACTTGATTCTTGAAGTTGAGAAGAGTTTGTATGCAGATGCTCCATTTGGGGGAAATATATATTTAGGATTGTTATGTCTTCTTGATGTATGATTCCCTTAAGCAGTATTAAATGTTCTTCTTTATCCCTTCTAAGTTTGCCTTGAAATCCACTTGATTGGATATGAGGATGGAAACCCCAACTTGTTTATGAAGGCCATATATATTATATGTTTTTTTTCCCAAAACTTCACCTTCAGTCTGTGAGTGTCTTTGAGTGTCTCGGTTGAAAAATTAGTTGAAATCTAAATTGGCTTTTCCCTACATGGAATTTGATTTGTTTTTCTCACAGATTTTAAAGTCATCTTTATTCTCTATGTCAGTTATTCTTATAATTTGCTTTGGTGTGGATCTCTTGTAATTGTGTACACTTGTGGTCCTGTAAGTCTCTTGTGTTTGATTTCCCATATCATTCTTTAGATTTGGGAAATTATCTATTATGTCATTGAAAAGACTGTTTATTCCTTAGATTTTTATCTCCATGCCTTTATCTATTCTGATAAATCTTAAATTTGGTATTTTTATGCTCTTCCATACTTCTCAGAAGTTCTGTACATTTTTTTTTTTCATCTTCTCTGGGTGATTGAATTTAAGGGTATATATTTTGTCTTCTTTGTCTGAGGTTCCAAGTTCCAAGTGGTCTAGGCTGTTGGTGATGCTTTCTATTAAATTTGTAATTTGGTTTATTGATTCCTTCATTTCAATAATTTGTGCTTGGTATTATTTTCATAATTTTTAATTCTTTATTGAGGTGATCTTTCATTTCCTGTATTTTTCTTTGATTTTACTCCTTATTCTATACTTTACTTCACAGGTCAGTTTGAGTATGTACACTCTAAACTCTTTCTCTGGCATTTCTTCTAATGTGTTGTCAGTTTGTTAAGCAAATAGTGTCTAGCCTGCTAACTCAGTTGCCTCTCCTATGCTTTACACAGGATCCTCCTGTGCATAGTGAAAGCCTCAGTGGCCAAGATTATTATAAAAATTTTATATTTTCTTAGACATTGTCAGGAGGCATGAGAAAGGCTATCTCACAGGCAATGTTAGACCAGATCATGGCCACTGCTTGGCAGTAGATGGTTAAGATTGAGGTCTGCATCATTCACTGGTGCAGTTGAAGTCACTGAGGTCTTTGATATCTTCTCTTGGCATCTGCAGTTAGCTGAAGCTGTGCTGCTATTGAAAGTGTTTGTGAGGTCAGGAATTATTTCTTTTCAAACTGAACAGCCATAGAATGGTGGACTCTAAGAATGACTTCGTTCCACTTCAGTTGACAATGTAGTGTTTAATGGCAACACTTTAATATTCTGTGTACCAATTTTTCATTTGAAATAAAATGTCACTTCATTTTACATGCACAGATCTAGTGACAAGAAGGCATTTTTAAAGAAATATTAGCCTATTACATATCTTAAGTCAGTTGCTCATAATTGTATTTCACCAATTCTACTAAATGCTTTAATTAAAACTAGGATAATTAGAGTTTTAATGAGCAATAAATCTGAAGCTATCAATTCTGGAATATTAGTTGAATCATACCTTTCTCTTTTCCAACTCTTAAATATGTGCCCATGTAATGTTTTGAAATGGCAACAGTCATAAGCAAGAAGAATTTTAAGTGCTTTTACTATGTACTAAAAAATAGTGCTTCTTTATTGCTGCCCTATCTATGTATACACATTGCAATTCTGGGTTAATTGTACTAACTGTAATCCCCGGAGGCAAAGAAATGGCTCAGAAAATTAACCACAGTGATTGCCCATACTCAGCAGTGAATATTTATCAGGTGAGTAGATTTGATAAGTATTTCTTATATTAATTAATAAATAAACAAGATAACACATGACATCTGAAAATGTGGTGTTGAATGAAGTACACTGGAATGAACGATTCAGTCTCAAACCTGAAAATAATGACTTTGTGACCTTGGGCAAGTCAGATAACTATGCTCAACAAAATTGAGATAATGGGATACCTCAGATGAAGGTAGTAGTAGCTGCCCTCCTATGTTCTTGGAGTTATGATTGCAAGTATTTATTTGTTGAATAAAATCATAGGTGGGAAAACATGCTTTCACCTGTAAAGTAAACATCATGTGGGGACATTATTATTTTCATGCCCATCTCTGCTAATTTCACTGTAATTAGACACATAAATATACATTAATATTCAGAGTCACCTGCTTCTTATGTCCTTCAGAACTGTTTTTAGGTAGATTTTGCAAAATAAATTTTCAGGCTTTTCTAAGTGCTGCCTACCTCTGCAGACCATTAGGAATTGTGCTCCACAGGCCCTCCCCTTTCTTTCTCCCACTGTGATGATGTTCTTTGGAAACTGAAACCATTCTAATATTGCTGGGTAATTAGGGAGGCATCACAATTGTGCATCTCACGTGCAGTTTATTACCTAGTCAAATATGAGTGACTTTTATTAGTTTCTTTGTTGGGCCTTCAGTGTCAAATACAGGTCATTTCATCATTTGTTCACTCACTCATTTAAGAAATAGCTAATTATGCTCATGTAATCTATGAAATTTAACTCTTAATACTCCACATTCCCTAAGTGACAAATGTGTTTTGATTCTGGCCAGGGACATGTTGTAACAGGAAGTTGGGAAGATATTGCAAGGCTATGTATTTGAATCCAGACCTAGGCATGGCCCTTATGCACAACTTCTGATAATGCTCCAGGATGCCTGTCACATCCTGGAAGAACTAAGGAAGGAAGAACTAAGGATCACTGGGATTCAGTCTGTACTGGCAGTTAAAAGAGTGTTCATCATGATGTTCTGATCATATCTCTTCTTACCCCAGGTGTTTGGGGAGAAATGTTGGCCACCAAATTTTCATTTTCATACATAAAGAATGTAAGGAGAGGCTCTTCTCTCATCCCTGAAAAAGAAACCCAAGAGAAGAGCTATACTTGGAGCTCAAGGTGATGGCAGGGCATTGGAACTCTTCATGGCCAGGTCTTTCAGAAGATTATAGACTGGAAAAAAGAAATTATTTGGGCATGGCTAGGGTCAAGTGTGTTAAGGTGATAAAGGTAGGCCACTAAAATCCTTGTGCAGGATGGGTGGCCACTGAGGAGTGAGTGATCTATAAAATTTAACTCTTAATACTCCAAATTCTCTAAGTGACAAATGTGTTTTGATTCTGGCCAGAGACATGTTGTAACAGGAAGTTGGGAAGATTCAAATCCTTGGAAGTGAATGAGGCACATTACTGTCTCAGAGTGAATGGAAGTGTGTGAGATCTGAACAAGTATGGAGAGAATACTGGGTTAGAGTGATAAAAGTGACCTTGAGACCCAGTGGTCCTCCTCAATCTTTTTCTGATTTTAGAAAATCCTAACTTAATATTTTGAGGCTTTTATTTTTTACATGTGAAGTGAGCAGTATTTTGACTGTCTAATGTGAACACATCTTTTAATTATTTTTTCCAGACTGCATTTTGATTCATTGTACACAAATGGGATACATTTTTTTCCTATGGTTGTGCACTGTGTAGATTCATAGAATTCATGTCATCATACATGTATGTAGGGCAGTGATGTTTGTCTCATTCCACCATTTTTTAACCTCCTCCTCCCACTCATTTTCCTCTACATAATCTTAAGTTTCTCCATTCTTCTATCATCCCATACCCCACCCCATTTTATATCATCATTCACTTATCAGTAAAAACATTTGGCCTTTGGTTTTTGGGATTGCCTTATTTCACTTAACATGATATTCTCCAATTCCACTCATTTATCTGCAAATGCCATAATATTATTTTTCTTTATGACTGAATATTATTCCATTCTACATCTTTTTTTTTTTGATGTTGTGCTGGTAAGGATGGGAGAATGTTTCATCTGTTTTCCTTCAGAGTATGCCATGAAGAATGAGAGTGGTCCTGCAGGTGACCACTGCAGGTCTTCCTTAGGAGAATGGAAACTGGAAGCAGGTGTGGGAGACATGCAGCCAATTGGAATTATGTGGAGTCAAACACTTTTTACTCATCTGCAGGACCACTCTCATTTTTCATGTCATACTTTGAAAGAAAACAGATGAAGCCTTATCAAACAGATGTTGTGGCTAACTGGATAGGGAAAGAAAATGACTTCATGAACTAAAGTCAAATTATATGTTAAAGGTGGATCTTGGGATGAGCCTCATCTCTTGAATGGAAACTTTCTGGTCATTCTTTGAATGCTTGTGATATGGTTCATCTCCACTTTACAAAAGTGTGGCAATGTAGCAGAAGGAACTTTGTGCCAGGTTTCTGTTGTTGTGATCTCATTTGAGCCAGGGTGCAGTGTAGACTGTTAAGTTCTAGGAAGTTTCTTTTCTCCATTTGTGAAGTTCAGGGATCATGAGCTGGACTGCCCATCACATAGAACTTGTATATCTGTGCATAATTATCAAATACTGGCATAAATCTGTGAGTCTTTTGTGAATTACCAAGTTTCTTATCTGTGAAATCATGTCTCATGAGGGCTTATGCTTTGCTGTAATCAGAATGAGCAAGGACTAGCTAGGTCTAATGGTTTGATTATTTGCTTCAAAGGTGGTCCCTAGTATCCAGCCTTTATTCAGTGTGTAAGTCTCACCTCTGTACAAGGCTCTGCAGATTAAAAGATCAATAAAATGGAATCAATCTTTAGGACTTGTGCTCTAGTGTGTGGGCTATAGCTGCCTCACTGCAGTTCATCTCATGTACTGTTTTTTTGGACAACAGCTTTATTGAGTTGTGATCTTCCCACCATGAAATTGACTTCATTAGCACACCCACACTATTGTGCATGCATACAACTGCCTGTCAGAAATTTTCCTTTACTCTTAAAGAAAACCCTGTTCCCATTTGTAGTCATTCCCATTTATAACTCTTCTCTAACTCCAGAAGCCATGAGGCTTTGTCTCAATGATTTGTCCATTCTGAACACTTAATACAGAAGTAATATTCAGTGGATGGCCTTTTCACACCATTCACGACCTTAATTCAGTTCTCTTTTTCTTTCCTCTTGCCCTTTTTTGGTCATCATTATACTTCACTGAGTCGTTTAATTGGTCCATTTTCTGGTCTGAGATCTTTGGAGTAAAGAAAAGGCACTCCTTCCTTCAACAGGTATTTGTCAGATGCCTCCTTTATGTCACATTCCATGGGTTTCTGTTCTCACTAAATCCACAGTCTGCTAAAGGCACAATGAGAAACATGAGAAAAACACACACATGAATGTAATCAAATGATCAGAGAAGCACTATCCAAGGATAAATATTTATACCAAAATTTGAAAGAGACCTCAGTGACACAAAGAGATTGGGCTAAACATTTGGTAAACCATTTGGAGCCAAGTTTGTCAGGAGTCAGATGAGTTCCAAGGTTTGAAAGGAAGCCAGAATTGCTGCATTGCTCTTAGTAGGGTGTCCCAGGTGAGAGGAGCAGGGCCATGGTCACCTGGCTCTTTTTTGTGTGAAACAGGTTCGGATTCTTCCAGGTGGAGTGCTATGATCTGAATTGTTTAAGAAAAACTTGCTGCTCTTTGAATAATGAAATGCAAGTGTCAAATTGGAAGAAAATACTTGGAAAGATTCTTAATATGTCCTATCCATTGGCACTGGCAGCCTTGGTTAAGACAGGATAGAAGAAATGAACCAGAGTGGACACATCAAAAAGCTATGTCAAAATGAGATTGGACAGGTATTAAAGATGGGTTGAGTTTAAAGTGAAGTCAGCGCCTAATTTGAGCTCTTTGGTATACATTTCTCTAAAGTTAATCTGGATTCAAATTGATTTGAGACATGTATGAAAACCCTAGGCAGAAAGATTAACTGGACATTTACATACACGCAGGTATAGAGCTCACAGGAAAGCTGGGACTGGATAAGCAGATGTGGTATTCATCAGTGTGGAGGGAGTATTTGAAACCATGTTAGTAGACAAACCCTTCTATGGTGAAATTCTAGAGAGAAGAGATGCAAGCTCAAATAATCTACATTCATAAAGGAACAGAGATAAGATTCCACAAAAGTGCAGCTGAGAAGGTATCAGGGGAGCCTGGTGGCATGCAATCAACAGAAAGCAGACTTTTCAGCTAATTTCAGCTTTATTGAGGAGTCTTGAGTCAATAGGAGGTGAATTCTGTATAAATGAATGAATAAGAAATCAGCAAAGCAGAGGTAGAGTTTGGGAGGTATGAGGAAGAAAAGTGAGAAGAGAGGATGGGACTGGGGAGCCTATCTTTATAGCATTCATTATCT
Source organism: Sciurus vulgaris (assembly GCF_902686455.1). NCBI lineage: Eukaryota > Metazoa > Chordata > Mammalia > Rodentia > Sciuridae > Sciurus > Sciurus vulgaris. The sequence goes on along the minus strand of NW_027632804.1, from coordinate 15,667 downwards.
TTGGGTAAAACATGAACATAACAGACTCAGCTCCACAACCTGGTTAAGAAAATGTACAGCTCCACCTTTGGCAAAGTTATAAATTGAAAAGACCCCTGGGGAAAAATGTGCTGTAGACTGATTAGAATGGTAAAAATAGACAACCATTGTAATACTAGTTCATGCTTCATCCAGATTGATTTTTCATGTTTTAATGCTTTGTTTTATTGCTTGCCGGTGGCATGCACTGTTTTACCTTGGAAGGTTATAAGTGAGGGGGTATCTTCAGAATTAGCTTTTGAGAGCATGGATCTTTGGTTCTTCAGTCTAGACTTGCCCATCATTAGAAAAGACAAATTATGATATCTGAGAGATAATTTATGTCCTCTGGTGATATACACAATGTTTATATTTTCTAGTTGGGGTCTATAACTTAATGCATGAACCAATTTTGAGAATGGTCTCTGCTGAGTTATTTTGGTGTTTAGAAAATTACCTTTGTGAAGACTGTGCTCATGGTCATTTTAACACCTATCCTTCAATCTGTGAAATCATTGAGAAACCATTATTGCCCAATTTAGTGATCTAAGTTACAATTTACCTGTTCTCTGTAGAATTTGGCATTCTCTTTGCAAATCTATCATGCCAAGTACATTGAACAACTAAGTCACTTTCAATACATTTATTAACTTTTTCTTAATTTTAAAATGGACAAATAAAGAGAAATCATAATCTTGATTGAAGCTGCTGTATGTGGGTTAACCTTACTGAGTTAAACTTCAGTTAAATTTAAAAGAATTTTATCTGTATAAATAAATGTGAAACAATAGTCACATTAATTGATAGATAGGAGATAGGTCCCAAGAATAAATTCTATTTCTTAAACATTTTCTTTAGTTAAAAATGTTAAAAGGGGTAAAGGAATGTATGAAACAAGTTTTAGCTTGTTTATTTTCCACCTGAAACTACTCCACTTGGGGACAAAAACATGGACTTTCATTTCTCTGATGTGAGATAATTTACTTTCATTACAAATCTTACACTAAAAGTCAGTATTATTTTACTTGAGACACAGCAAGGAGAAAATAATTTGACACTCAGATAGATTTTAAAATATGTGAACATCATTATTTAGTTATCAAATTAAAACTATCCCATCTAATTATGAAAGTCCAAAGAGAAACCAAATGGGTGTATTTGTGTTCTGATGCATACATGACCAAATGGGTGTAGTTGTTTTCTGATGCATACATGTGTATCTGTGCAGTCACACACACAGGTAGATTACGTAGCTTTAACATGTTAGCATGAGACACATGTGGAGGACACAGAGGACAAAATATTTTTTTGCTTCACTTCCAATGTTAATGTCTAAGGCAAGGAAAAGAAGCAAAGAAAAGGCAAGGTTCTCACTCCCAGTCCCATACCAAGGAACATGCCAGGAATTTTCTATGAAGTTGTGATCCTTCTGCCTCAGCCTCCTGAGCCACAGGGATTACAGTGTGTGCCACCGAGCCTGGCTCAGAAAATATCTTTAAAACCTGCATAAACTACAACTCATCTCACAGAATTTCAGTACTAATATTTCCTTTCTACATACTGTTCACAAAAGGATTGAAGACAAAATGTTTAACCTTGAAAAAAAGTTGAACAGAGAAAATGGTAAGAAATCATGAACAGAATCTACAAGAACTATGGGATATCATGAAAAGGCCAAATTTAAAAATTATTGGGATTGAGGAAGGCTTAGAGAAACAAACCAAAGGAATGAACAATCTATTCAATGAAATAGTATCAGAAAATTTCCCAAATCTGAAGAATGAAATGGAAAATCAAGTTCAAGAGGCTTATAGGACTCCAAATAAACAAAATTACAACAGACTCACACCAAGGCAAATTATAATGAAAATACCTAACATACAAAATAAAAACAAATTTTAAAGGCTGTGAGAGAAAAGAACCAAATTACATTCAAGGGGAAACCAAAATGGATATCAGCAGATTTTTGAATCCAGAACCTAAAAGCTAGAAGGGCCTGGATCAACATTTTTCAAGCTCTGAAAGAAAATGGATGCCAACCAAGAATCTTATACCCAGTAAAACTTACCTTCAAATTTGATGATGAAATAAAATCCTTCCATGATAAACATAAGCTAAAAGAATTTACAAAAAGAAAGCCAGCATTACAAAACATTTTCAGCAAAATATTCCATGAGGAAGAGATGAAAAACAAAGAAGCAAATCAGCAAAGGTAGGAATTATCCTAAAGGAATTGCCAAATAAAGGAGGAACAAAGTCATGTCAAATAAATAAATAAAATTTTAAAAATGAAACAAATGACAAGGAAACCAAATCATATCTCAATAATAACCCTGAATGGTAATGACCCAAATTCATCAATCAAAAGGCATAGACTGGCAGATTGGATTAAAAAGAAAGATCCAACAATATGTTGCCTGCAAGAGTTTCAGCTCATAGAAAAAGATACTCATAGACAAAAGGTGAAAGGATGGGGGAAAACATACCATGCAAACAGTCTCAGCAAAAAAGCTGGAGTATCCATCCTCATTTGAGATAGTGTGGACTTCAAGCCAAAGTTAGTCAGAAGGAATAAAGAAGGACATTTCACACTGCTTAAGGGAAGCATAAATCAGCAAGATATAACAATCATAAACATCTATGCCCCAAACAGTGGCTCATCCATGTATGTCAAACAAATCCTTCTCAATTTCAGAAACCAAATAGACCATAACACAATAATACTAGGTGATTTTAACACACCTCTCTCACCCCTGGACAGATGCTCCAAACAAAAATTGAACGAAGAAACCATAGATCAATAACACAATCGATAATTTAGACTTAACAGACATTTATAGACTATACGATCAACCAAGAGGAATACACTTTCTTCTCAGCAGCACACGGATCCTTCTCTAAAATAGACCATATATTATGCCACAAAGCTAATGTTAGCAAATACAAGAGGATAGAGACACTACCTTGTATAATATCAGATCATAATGGATTGAAGTTAGAAATAAATGAAAGAGTAAAAAACAGAAACTATTCCAACACCTGGAGATTAAACAATATGCTATTACATGATGAATGGATAACAGAAGATATTAGGAAAGAAATTACAAAGTTCTTAGAGGTAAATGAGAATAAACAAACATCATATCAAAATCTCTGGGATACTATGAAAGCAGTAAATAGAGGGAAATTTATTTCATGGAGCACATTTATTAAAAGAAGTAAAAATGAACAAATAAATAACCTAACACTACAGCTCAAAGCCCTAGAAAAAGAACAGTCCAGCACCAAAAGTAGTAGAAGACAGGAAATAGTTAAACTCAGAGCTGAAATCAACGAAATTGAAACAAGAGAAACACTACAAAAAATTGACAAAATAAACAGTTGGTTCTTTGAAAAAATAAACAAAATTGATAAAACTTTAGCCACACTATCAAAGAGAAGACGAGAGAAAACCAAATCAGTAAAATTCGGAATGAACAAGGGAATATCAAAACAGACACGATTGAAATACAAAACATAATTAGAAGCTATTTTGAAAATCTATACTCCAAAAAATAGAAAATTTCGAAGACATCAACAGGTTTCTAGAGACATATGAATTGCCTAAACTGAACGAGGAGGACATACACAATTTAAATGGCCCAATTTCAAGTAATGAAATAGAAGAGGTCATCAAAAGCCTACCAACAAAAAATGTCCGGGACCAGATGGGTTCTCAGACGAGTTCTACAAAACCTTTAAAGAAGAGCTCATTCCAATACTTCTCAAAGTATTGCATAAAATAGAAGAGGAGGGAACCCTCCCAAACTCATTCTATGAAGCCAATATCACCCTGATACCTAAACCAGACAGAGACACATCGAGGAAAGAAAATTTCAGACCAATATCCTTAATGAACATTGATGCAAAATTCTCAACAATATTTAAGCAAATCGCATACAAAAGCATATTAAAAAGATAGAGCACCATGATCAAGTAGGTTTCATCCCAGGGATGCAAGGTTGGTTCAACATTTAGAAATCAATAAATGTAATTCACCACATCAATAGACTTAAAATCAAGAATCAGATGATTATTTCAATAGATGCAGAAAAAGCATTTGATAAAATAGAGCATCCCTTCATGTTCAAAACACTAGAAAAAATAGGGATAGTGGGATCATTCCTTAACATTGTAAAGGCCATCGATGCTAAACCCATGGTTAATATCATTCTAAATGGTGAAAAACTGAAAGCATTCTCCCTAAAAACTGGAACAAGGGAGGGATGCTCTCTTTCACCACTTCTATTCAATATCGTCCTTGAAACTCTAGCCAGAGCAATTTGACAGACCAAAGAATTTAAAGAGATACAAATAGGAAAAGAAGAACTCAAACTATGCCTATTTTCTGATGATATGATTATATATTTAGAGGAAACAGGAAATTCCACCAGAAAACTTTTGGAACTCATAAGTGAATTCAGTAAAGTAGTGGGATATAAGATCAATGCATATAAATCTAATGCATTTTTATATATAATTATGAATCTTTGGAGAGAATAATCAGGAAAACTACCCCATTCACAATAGCCTCGAAAAAAATAAAATACTTGGGAATCAATCTCACAAAAGAGGTGAAAGACCTCTATAATGAGAACTACAGTACAGTAAAGAAGAAATTAAAGAAAACCTTAGAAGATAGAAAGATCTCCCATGTTCTTGGATAGGAAGAATTAATATTGTCAAAATGGCCTTACTACCTGAAGTGTTATACAGATTCAATGCAATTCCAATTAAAATCTCAATGACGTACATTACAGAAATAGAGCAAGCAATTATGAAATTCATCTGGAAGAATAAGAAACCCAGAATAGCTAAAACAATCCTTAGCAGGAAGAGTGAAGCAGGGGCTATTGCAATACCAGATCTTCAACTCTACTACAAAGCAATAGTAACAAAAACGGTATGGTATTGGTACAAAAATAGAAAGGTAGATCCATGGTACAGAATAGAGGACACGGACACAAACCCAAATAAATACAATTTTCTCATACTAGACAAAGGGGCCAAAAATATGCAATGGAGAAAAGATAGCCTCTTCAACAAATGGTGCTGGGAGAATTGGAAATCCATATGCAACAGAATGAAACTAAACCCATATCTCTCACCATGCACGAAACTAAACTCAAAATGGATTAAGGACCTTGGAATCAGAACAGAGACCCTGCAAATTATAGAAGAAAAAGTAGGTCGAGATCTTCAACACGTTGGCTTAGGACCAGACTTCCTCAACAGGACTCCCATAGCACAAGAAATAAAAGAAAGAATCAATAACTGGGATAGATTCAAACTAAAAAGCTTTCTCTCAACAAAAGAAACTATTAGCAATGTGAAAAAGAGCCTACAGAGTGGGAGAAAATCTTTGCCAATCATACTTCAGATAGAGTACTAATCTCCAGAATCTATAAAGAACTCAAAAAACTCTACACCAAGAATGCAAATCAATCAACAAATGGGCTAAGGAAATGAATAGACACTTCACAGAAGATCTGCAAGCAATCAACAAACATATGGAAAAATGTTCAACATCTCTAGTAGTAAGGTAATGGAAATCAAAACCACCCTAAGATTCCATCTCACCCCAAGTAGAATGGCGATTATCTAGAGTACAAGCAACAACAGGTGTTGGCGAGGATGTGGGGAAAAAGGTACACTCATACATTGCTGGTGGGGCTGCAAATTAGTGCAACCACTCTGGAATGCTCTGGGGAGATTCCTTAGAAAACTTGCAATGGAACCGCCATTTGATCCAGCTATCCCACTCCTTGGCCTATACCAAAAGGACATAAAATCAGCACACTACAGAGATACGGCCACATCAATGTTCATAGCTGCTCAACTCACAATAGCCAGACTGGAACCAAACTAGATGTCCTTCAATTGATGAATGGATAAGGAAACTGTGGTATATATATACAATGGAGTATTACTCAGCCATAAAGAATTATAAAATTATGGCATTTGCAGGCAAGTGGATGAAATTGGAGAATATCATGCTAAGTGAGATAAGCCAATCTCAAAAAACCAAAGGTCAAATGATATCGCTAATAAGTGGATGAGGACACATAAAGAGGGAGGGAAGGGTTAGTGTTAGGGTTAGAGTTAGGGTTATGGAGGGGGGCAAGAATGGTGGAAGGAAGGAGTGTATAGAAGAAAAAGAGGGGTGGGAGGGATGGGGGAAGGGAAAAATAACAGAATGAATCAAACAACATTACCCTATGTAAATTTATGATTACACAAATGGTATGCCTTTGTGCCATGTACAAACAGAGAAACAACATGTATCCCTTTTGTTTACAATAAAATAAAATAAATTAATAAATAAATTAAAAAAAAGAAATTTCTGCTGGTACTGAAGGATTCATTTACCACCAAAAAGGATAAGAGGATGAAAGACTGTTCAGATCATATGTCTAGAGGTTGTGTGTGTGAGTGCAGGGTAACCAGCTCAGTCTAGTTTTGTCCTAGATTGTGTCAGTTTTTACAGTGATTTTTTTCTTAGTCCCTGGCAAACCAATGGGTTGGCCACCCTCACTGTTATAGCTCCTGGGGGTACAAAACTTGCCTTATTGTAATTGTGTCTTTTCTTTACTACTGTTAAAGGTTCTACATCTGAAAGAAAGTAGGGGAAGTTAAAAAAATCTAAGATTAACTATCCTACAAATGCTAGGCAAGGCTGAAATATTTTGTGAACAGAACTAAATTTATTTTCATAGCATTTCTCTTAGTAATGTATCATTGTCACTAATAAAAGAACTTGATGTTGATTCCATTTATAGAACATTATTGGAATATACAAATTGCAGGTTGTTAGGCATTAGTGAAGTAATGGAGTGTCAAAGGTGAGTGGACTATAGAAAGGCAGATCAAAGGAGCCTTGTGGCTGTGAAAATTCTCTGCCTTTACTCTGTCAGTGCAGCCTTATGATCAGGTGTCCAGTGTTGTATCGGCTCTTAGAGCTTCAGGAAATTGTGTAAATGGGACACAGAATCTGTGAATTATTATCACTTAAAACTGTGAATCTCCAGTTATTCAAGAGCTTAGAGAATGGGAATGTGAGGAGAAACATGATACCTGCTAAAGCAATTTGAAAACATTTTATTCCAAAAGACTAGATGGTTCCTAAAAGGGAAATCCTGTAGAAATTATTTGTAGCTGTTGTTGTAGGCAGTCAGTGTATTAAGAGCTTTAAGACCTTAGATGATTATTATGGTGACAGCACAGTCACTGCTTAATTTCTGTTTGATGCTGTGCACTCCAAGTTCAGCATATCACTATTTCAAAACTGCAGAGAATTCTGAGTACTCTTTAGGGATGTAATGCAACTCCCTCAAGCCCTAAAGTGCAGTGAAGTAAACAGGAAGGAATTCAGTACAGTCTGATAGTGCAGAACCTGGGCTTAGAGAACAAACCAGGGTTCACATCTCAGCTCCAACTCCTCTTGTTTATATGATCTTTGGCAAATCAGTTATTGTTTTGGGCTTCATTTCTTACATGTACTATGAGATCAGAGAAGTTAGTTTTGTCTCTATCATATGGTTGTTATGAAGAATAAATGGGATATTTAAAGAACATCATAAGTGCTCTGCAGATGCCAAATTTTCTGCTATTATTACTGGAAGCATGTGTAGTAGTGGTGCTCGGGAACCAAGAGATAGATTTCATTTTGCTTTCAACAATTGATTTTTGGAAAGCCTCTTAGACGTCCATGATTTTGTCTCCTGCAGAATCTCAGTATGTCTGAGTAGATGACACGTCAACAATCTTCCGGTTTCCAATTTCTTGGAAAATGAGGTAAATATTTCAGAGTCGATAAAGGCATGGATAAAATCACAGGCTTGATTCTCTCAGGCCTCAATTTAAATTTTGCCTCTGCCTCAATTCTGAGCCATGCATTGCTCACTGCCCAATCATAACTTGTTCCCTCTACTTTCTTACAAGAATGGGGTTTGTTCTGAACAGCATGTGCAAATCACAATTACTACTATTTTTCTACTTCTTTTGTTACTACTATTGCTACTCTACTCAAACTACTACCCAAGAGGAAAATCTACTTTTCTCCACCCTCTGCCTGTCTTGTGTTTCTCTAGTTAAAATTTTAATGTAGTACATCACTTATTGATTTACATCTTAGCTAAGATTCTTCTCCAGTTCTGTGGGCAGGGTTGAGTAGTTGTTCAAGAGATTATGGAGCCTGTAAAACCTACCTCTTTGCTATCTGGTTCTTTGAGGAACATGTTTGTTGAACCCTCATCTAAGGAAATTATAATAGCTGTGCCCTTCAGCTTCCTGTTTTCCCTCCCACCTGTGAGGATTATATAGCCTGTGTTTTCCTCCTCCCTTTTCCTGTTGGGTTGTATTAAGTTGTTTATAGATGGTATTGGCATCAGATCTGCCATTTTGCTGCCACCATTGTTCTGCCCCCCCACCATCTTACAACCTAGATTGTTAGTCCACAAACTGTCTAGTCAATCATTGGACACATTGTTACTACCCCACACAATTCTACTACCTAAGAATAGCTCCCCCACCATTCTATCTCTCCCACTCTTGTATGCAGACACTCTACCTCTAGTGCTTAATAAAATCTCTTGTGTGTTTTCTCACATCAGGAATGGTTTTTGGTTGCTTTCATTTGTGCCATGATTTGGATGGGCTCTTCTACTGCCAATTAGATGAGTGGAATCCCATCTGTTGCCCAAGACCCTCTGATGCTGGTCTCACTTTCCATTTGCCCTGATGCTTGGTTGCATATTCACCACCAGCTTCAGATTGGTAAGTTTCCCATAGGTCGATTTTAACACTCCTCTGCTGACGTGAGACATGACTGTTGGTCTAGTACCCTTAAGGAGTACTTGAGGAGTACTTGTTGGTCTAGTACTTGAGGAGTAGGGGTTCCACCTGCCATGACTTTTACAATTACAGTTGACCCCCTTAGTTGACTTATCTGATGGGTGGATACCCGACTTTTATGGTGGAGATTCTTTCTCTGGGTTGAGGCTCCTCTTTAGTTTTTCTCTCAAAATTCCTGCCACCAGGTCCTTAACCCCTTTGCTTTTTGCCTGGCATACACTGATGAGTGTGACAACTCCCATCATGTGCTGTCTTATCATCTCCACTCAACTACTCTGTGACCTCGGGATGCCTTAGACACTGACTTGGCTATTTATCAGTCTCCACCATGGGATCTGGGTCCTCCATTCTGGCAGATTTACCGCTGGGGTGTCTACAAGATAATCTTAAACCTCTTCACTTGGCCTCAGCCACCAAATCTTTATTCAGTTGTGTAATGATATTTGGCCACAGTATCCTTCAGATAATCAATCAAAATGCTCACTTAATGGCACACAACTTCTGTGAGTCTTTGCTGTTTCTGCAAACCTGAACACCTTCTTTTGGCTTCTTCTGCCCTCCTAATCCCTCCTCCTTCTCCGACTCTGCCCCAGAAAATGATCTACCCCCATACTGGTCTTCTGCAGCAGAGGCCCCACTGGCTATTGCTCCTCTGTCTCCTTTGCCCCACTCTGTTTTGACTTCTGCCCTCTCTACCCAGTCCTCCTGCCATGAGGTCTCAAGCACATGTTCTAGCTCCCCTGTGGGAGTTTGCTGGTATGGAGGGAGTGTTCAGAGTTCATATTCCTTTCTCCCTCTCTGATGTTTCCCAGATAGAGAAGTGGCTAGGCTCCTTCACCTCCAAACTCTGCAAAATTCATTAAGAAATTTTAGTATCTTACCTAGTCTTATGATGTTAGATTTAAACGATGCCTTTTTCTGTACACCCTAGACTCTCAATCACAATTTCTGTTTACCTTTAAGGTACCAGATGGTGGATCTCAATTAACCTTGAAAATGTTGCTTCAAGGATTTGGCAATAGCCCTCACATGTTCAGCCAAACCCAAGCTAAGAACTTCGCAAGGATTAAAAATCCCTAGCAGCAATTTCCTTTGCAATGGAATGTTAGCTAGCAGGCTCAACCAGGGACCAAACTGAGACTGAAGAAAAAAAAAAAAAAGTGTTCATTTAAAACTTCTGGGCTGAAAGACAGGAAAAAAGACTCTCTTTTTTTCTCCACCTCACTCTTTCTCCCCCTCTTTCCCTCTCCTCCCCTTTCTGCTTATCTTGTTCTCACTCTCTCATACTATAATTAATGGCCATTAACATTTTTTTCTCCTAGGATTCTTGATTTTTCATAAATTGTATATTTTTTGAGCTTACATACAGGTTAATGTTTTTCTGATCAGTTCTACTTTTTTAGGATAGATTTTCATTTTTTTAAAATTTTTATTGTAAACAAATGGGATACATATTGTTTGTACATGGAGTAAAGACATACCATTTGTGTAATCATAAATTTACATAGGGTAATACTGTTTGATTCATTCTGTTTTTTTTCTTCCCCCCCAACCCTCCCACCCCTCTTTCCCCACTATATATTCCCTCCTTCCTCCATTTTTGCCCCCTCTGACCCCCATTATGTGTCATCATCCACTTATCAGCAAGATAATTTGTCATATGTTTTTTTGAGATTGGCTTATCTCACTTAGCATGATATTCTCCAATTTCATCCATTTGCATGCAAATGCCATAATTTTATTATTCTTTATGGTTGAGTAATATTCCATTGTGTATATATATATATATATATACACCACAGTTTCTTTATCCATTCATCAATTGAAGGACATCTAGGTTGGTTCCACAATCTGGCTATTGTAAATTGAGCAGCTATGAACATTGATGGGGCTGTATCTCTTTAGGATGTTAATTTTAATTCCTTTGAGGTATAGACCAAGGAGTAGAATAGCTGGGTCAAATGGTGGTTCCATTCCAAGCTTTCTGAGGAATCTCCACAGTGCTTTTCAGAGTGGCTGCACTAATTTGCAACCCCAAAAGCAATGTATGAGTGTACATTTTTTCCCACATCCTCTCCAACACCTATTGTTGCTTGTATTCATTTTTTTTCTTTTGAACAAATTCTTCCAATTTTTATTGACCCAATATATTTCTTGGATCTAATAAAGATATATCATCTCATTTCTTTTTTTAAATGTATTTTTATTGTAAACAAATGGGATACATGTTGTTTCTGTTTGTACATGGAGTAACAGCATACCATTTGCATATTCATACATTTACATAGAGTAATGATGGTTGATTCATTCTGTTATATTTTCCTCCCCCATCCCTCCCACCTTTCTTTCACTTCTATACAGTCCCTTCTTACTCCATTCTTGCCCCCCTCCCACCTCACATAATGTGTCATAATCCGCTGATCAGTGAGATCATTCCTCTTTTGGATTTTTGAGATTGGCTTATCTCATTTAACATGATATTCTCCAATTTCATCCATTTGCCTGCAAATGCCATAATTTTATTATTCTTTATTGCTGAGTAATATTCCATTGTGTATATACATATATATACCACAGGTTCTTTATCCATTCATTAATTGAAGGGCATCTAGGTTGGTTCCATAGTATGGCTATTGTGAATTGAGCAGCTATGAAAATTGATGTGGCTGTATCTCTGTAGTATGCTGATTTTAAGTCCTTTGGGTATAGGCCGAGGAGTGGGATAGCTGGGTCAAATGGTAGGTCCACTCCAAATTTTCTAAGGAATCTGCACACTGCTTTCCAGAGTGGCTGCACTAATTTGCAAACCCACCAGCAATGTATGAGAGTACCTTTTCCCCCACATCCTCTCCAAAACATATTGTTGCTTGTATTCTTGATAATCACCATTCTAATTGGGGTGAGATGGAATCTTAGGGTAGTTATGATTTGCAATTCTCTTATTACTAGAGATGTTGAACATTTTTTTCATGTATCTATTGATTGCTTGTAGAGCTTCTTCTGTGAAATATCTGTTCATTTCCTTAGCCCATCTGTTGATTGGATTATTTGTATTCATGGTGTAGAGTTTTTTGAGTTCTTTATATATTCTGGAAATTAGTGCTCTATCTGAAGTATGAGTGGCAAAGATTTTCTTCCACTCTCTAGCCTCTCTATTCACGTTGCTGATACTTTCCTTTGCTGAGAGAAAGCTATTTAGTTTGAGTCTATCCCAGTTATTGATTCCTGCTTTTATTTCTTGTGCTATGGGATTCCTGTTAAAGAAGTCTGATCCTAAGGCTGACATGTTGAAGATTTGGACCTACTTTTTCTATAATCTGCAGGGTCTCTGGTCTGATTCCTAGTCTTTGATCCATTTTGAGTTGAGTTTTGTGCAGGGTGAGACATAGGGGTTTAGTTTCATTGTGCTACATACGGATTTCCAGTATTCCCAGCAGCATTTGTTGAAGAGGCCATCTTTTCTCCATTGCATATTTTTGGCCTCTTTGTCTAGTATGAGAAAATTTTATTTATTTGGGTGTGTGTCCATGTCCTCTATTCTGTACCATTGATCAACCTGTCTATTTTTGTACCAATATGATGCCACTTTTGTTACTATTGCTCTGTAGTATAGTTGAAGTTCTGGTATTGCAATACCCCCTGCTTAACTCTTCCTGATAAGGAGTGCTTTAGGTATTCTGGGTTTCTTATTCTTCCAGAAGAATTTCATAATTGCTTGCTCTATGTCTATAAGGTACATCATTGGGATTTTAATTGTAATTGCATTGAATCTGTATAGCACTTTTGGTAGTATGGCCATTTTGACAATATTAATTCTTCCTATCAAAGAACATGGGAGATCTTTCCATCTTCTAAGGTTTTCTTTCATTTCTTTCTTTAGTGTTCTGCAGTTCTCATTGTAGAGATCTTTCACATCATTTGTGAGATTGATTCCTAAGGATTTTATTTTTTTCGAGGATATTATGAATGGGGTAGTTTTTCTAAATTCGTTTTGTGAATATTCATCACTTATGTATAAAAATGCATTAGATTTATGAGCATTTATCTTATATCCTGCTACTTTACTGAATTCACTTATGAATTCTAAAAGTTTTCTGTTGGAATTTTCAGGTTCCTCTAAATATATAATCATGTCATCAGCAAATAGAGATAGTTTGAGATCTTCTTTTCCTATTTGTATCCCTTTAATTTCTTTGTTCTGTCTAATTGGTCTGACTAGTTTTGAGGTCAATGTTGAATAGAAATGGAGAAAGAGGGCATCCCTGCCTTGTTCCATTTATTAGGGGGAATGCTTTCAGAATGACATTCAATGACATTCAGAATGACATTGGCCATGGGCTTAGCATAGACGGCTTTTACAATGTTAAGGAATTTTCCTACTATCTCTATCTTTTAATTAGTGTTTTGAGAATAAAGGTATGCTGTATTTTATCAAATGCTTTTTCTCCATCTATTGAAATACTCATGTGTTTCTTTACTTTAAGTCTGTTGATACAGTGAATTACATTTTTCTGGATGTTGAACCAAGCTTGCATTCATGGGATAAAACCCACTTGATAGTGGTGCACTATCTTTTTAATATATTTTTGTATGCGATTTGCTAAGATTTTATTGAGTGTTTTTGCATCAATGTTCATTAAGAATATTGGCCTGAAATTTTCTTTTCCTGATGTGTCTCTATCTGGTTTAGTTGTCAGGGTAATATTGTCTTCATAGAATGAGTTTTGTAGGTTTCCCTCCTCGTCTATTTCATGGAATACTTTGAGGAGTATTAGAATGAGGTCTTCTTTAAAAGTTTTGTAGAACTTGGCTGAGAACCCATCTGTTTCCGGACTTTTCTTTGTTGGTAGGCTTTTCATGACTTCTTCTATTTCCTGCTTGAAATTCATCTATTTAAATTGTGTATGTCCTCCTCGTTCAGTTTAGGTAATTCATATGTCTTTAGAAAACTGTAGATGTCTTTGAGATTTTCTGTTTTGTTGGAGTATAGATTCTCAAAATAGCTTCTAATTATGTTTTGTATTTCACTCATGTCTCCAATGACATTTCCTTGTTCATTCCTAATGTTAGTAATTTGAGTTTTCTCTATCCTTCTCTTTGCTAGTGTGGCTTAGGGTTTATCAATTTTGTTTATTTATTCATAGAACCAACTATTTATTTTGTTAATTTTTTCTTTAGTTTCAATTTCATTGATTTCAGCTCTGATTTTAGCTATTTTCTGTCTTCTACTACTTTTGGTGTTGGTCTGCTCTTCTTTTTCTAGGGTTTTGAGCTGTAGTGTTGTCCTTTATTTGTTGATATTTTCTTCTTTTACTGAATGCGCTCCTTGAAATAAATATTCCTCTGAGTACTGCTTTCATAGTATCCCAAAGATTTTGATATAATGTGCCTTTTTTTCATTTACTTCTAAGAATTTTTAAATTTCCTTCCTGATGTCTTCTGTTATCCATCATAAAATAGTGTATTAATTTATCTTCAGGTGTTGGAGCAGTTTCTGTTTTTTATTCTGTCATTTATTTCTAATATCAATCTATTATGATCTGATAGAATATGAGGTAGTATCTGTATCTTCTTGCACTTGCTAATATTAGCTTTGTGGCATAAAATATGGTCTATTATAGAGAAGGATCCATGTGCTACTGAGAAGAAAGTGTATTCACTCTTTGTTGGATTGTATATTCTATAAATGTCCGTTAAGTCTAAGTTATTGATTGTGTTATTGAGATCCATGGTTTCTTTATTCAACTTTTGTTTGGAAGATTTGTCCGGTGGTGAGGGAAGTGCGTTAAAATCACCTAGTATTATTGTGTTGTGGTCTATTTGATTTCTGGAATTGAGAAGGATTTGTTTGACATACATAGATAAGCCTCTGTTTGGGGCATAGGTATTTATGATTGTTATGTCTTGCTGATTTATGCTTCCCTTAAGCAGTAAGAATTGTCCTTCTTTTATCCCTTCTAACTTTGGTTTGAAGTCCACATTGTCTGAAATAAGGATAGATAGTCCAGTTATTTGCTGTGTCCATGTACATGGTATTTTTTTCCTATCCTTTCACCTTTAGTCTGTGTGTATTTCTTTCCATGAGATGAGTCTCTTGCAGGCAGCATATTGTTCAATCTTTCTTTTTAATATAATCTGCTCATCTCTGTCATTTGATTGATGAGATCAGACCATTAACATTTAGTGTTAGTATTGAGATATGATTTGTATTCCCCGTCATTTGGCTCGTTTTTGTTTTTGACAGGACTTGGTTTCTCCTTTATTTGACTGTTCCTTTATGCTAGTTCCTCCCCTTGCTGATTTGCATCACTGTTTTTTATCTCTACCCCATAGAATATATTGCTGAGAATATTGTGTAATACCAGCTTTCTTTTTGTGGATTCTTTTAGCTTTTGTTTATCATGAATTGATTTTTATTTTGTGGTCAAATCTGAAGGTAAGTTTTGTTGGAAATATATTCTTGGTTGGCATCCACTTTCTTTCAGGGCTTGGAAAAATGTGTTCCAGGTCCTTCTAGCTTTCAGGGTCTGGCGATTGAAAAATCTGCTGATATCCAGATTGGTTTCCCCCTGAATGTATTTAATTTTTTTCTCTCATAGCCTTTAAAATTATGTCTTTATTTTGTAGTTTAGGTATTTTCATAATAATGTGTCTTGGTGTGGGTCTGTTTTAATTTTGTATATTTAGGGTCATATAAGCCTCTTGTACTTGATTTTTCATTATTCTTCAGATTTGGGAAATTTTCTGATATATTTCA